>NC_134453.1:31756337-32082714 GCF_030867145.1 Opisthocomus hoazin
GGGACTATTCAACGATGCTGTACAGGAATGAGTCTTCCCCTTCTTGTTTTGCCACTGACAAACGAGGGCATATGGTGATTCTGCAGGGTTACAAATAAACAAGGAAACAGGTAGGGTTAGCAATCGCCTAGCAGTCCAAGCTGTTTGAAGCTTCTGTATGATGTGTTGCAAAGCTGCTTGCTGCATCTGTGATAGGGTGACTGCTGTGCTGGGATGCGAGCCACATAGTAGTAATGTCAATGGTGCAATGTCAGCATTGGAAATACCAGCACAATTGTGCACCCACTGGATGTCTCCAAGTAAAGTCTGTACATCAGTCAATGTGCGCAAATTTGTCGCTAACTCCACCTTTTGTGGTTGGATCTTAGCGTCAGAGATGCGCCACCCCAAATACTTCCATGGTGCAGATCGCTGAACCTTTTCCGGGGCAATAACAAGGCCCTTGCTGGCTAAAACAGTACTCAGCTGTGTCAAGGAATCGTCATTGAACGCTTCCTGTTGACAGCAGAGGATGTCATCCATATAATGATAAATGATTGTATTCGGCCATTGCTCCCTGAGTGGAGCTATGGCCCAAGCCACATAAAGTTGACACAGCGTGGGTGAGTTTCTCATGCCTTGTGGCAAGACAACCCACTCATAGCGCTCTGAAGGTGCTGCTTTGTTGGTTACCGGTATCGAAAAGGCAAACCGTTGAGTGTCTCGCGGATGTAAAGGTATAGTGAAAAAGCAGTCTTTTAGGTCAACAATGATCACGTGCCAAACCGACGGAACCATAGCAGGTGATGGCATTCCAGGTTGTACGGCTCCCATGGGTTGCATCTGCTCATTAATCTTACGTAGGTCGTGTAAGACGCGCCATTTGCCGCTCTTTTTCGGAATGACGAAAATGGGGGTATTCCATGGGCTGACTGAAGGCTTGATGTGGCCTGCAGCGAGTTGTTCTGCTATCAATTGCCTTGTTATTTGCAGTCGCTCTTCCGTCATGGGCCACTGGTCAACCCACACGGGTTCGTTGGAAAGCCAGGTTAGTGGTGGGTTGGGCGACTGCTCGCCAGTGCCCATAACTAAAAAGGGGTAGTAGTTAGCACAACTCCAATTTGACTCAAAACGTCGCGGCCAATTAGGGCTGGAAGAGTTTCGGGCAGCTGCATGACATAGACCTTTAAACTGACCTCCTGCCCTTCAGGAAAGGTTATTCGCACAGGGTATTGGCTCATCATGGGAGAGGAGTGTCCCCCCACACCTGCGATAGCCGTTGTGGGAACACTTAGTGGCCACTCCTCCGGCCAAACACCCGTACTGACGATTGTGATCCATTAACCTGTACCACAGGACAGGCTAAGGCTTGTGTATCTCTCATAATGGTGGCAACGTTGCACTGTCCATCTAGGATGGCATCTCTTATAACACCGCTCCAGCGGGCAGGTGTGATCGGTGCCGGAGGCCCAGCTAAACATCTCGGAGAGGAAGCCTCATTTTCCCGGTGGGGGGGGGCTGGTAACGATTGACATATGCTGGAACTGCAAGCTCATGTCTTGAAGACTCTGCAAAACTGACTGCAAAAGATCACACGCTTTTTTTCCTTGCAATTCACTCTGGCCGCCATCAGAAGGCGTCGGGAGTGGAGACACCTCGCTGGAAGATGGCAGGGGTGGACAGAAAGGAGGGGCCGATGTTGCAGGCCGCGCCCCAGGAGAGGCCGATGTCGTAAGCCGCGCCCCTTCTCCCTCCCCCTCTGAGGGTGGTACTAGCCGCAGAGGAGGGGCCGATGTTGCAGGTCGCGCCCCAGGAGGGGCGATGTTGTAAGCCGCGCCCCTTCTCCCTCCCCCTCTAGGGTTGGTACTAGCCGCTCCTCCCCTCTTCCGAAAGACAGTCGCACTTCCGCGCCCGACTCCTCCCCGCTCCCCAGGGGCGGTCGTACTATCGCGTCCGGCTCGCATTTCAAGTTGATCTCTCTAGCAGCAACTTCCGGTGGGCCACCCCCCCCCTCTGCGCCCAGACCGGAACCGCACGCTGCACTCGCCCGAATCTAGGCAATTGTGTTACAAGTGATCCCAGTCATCCCTCTAACAGCAGGTAGCCTGAAAACCCGTGATAATGTCCCAGGCTTAGGCGCGTGATCTTTCCCAGGCTCCGGAGCTAGCATCTGAGCTGCAGCACACGACGCCTCTCATTCAGCTTTCATGGCTTTTAAGGTCTGTAATACTGTTTGCCAGAGCTCGCAAACGGCTTTTATCTCCTTTTCTTCCTTTTCCTCCCCCGTTATTGTCCTTTCCCACATAGTCTCTCCTAACTCTTGCCATTCCGAGACGGAAAACAGTAGCGGGGTGTCCGCAAAGTGACCCCATCGCTGCCCCAGTTTAATCAACTTCATGAGTTGCTTTGCCATTGCGTCTATTCCTCTCTTAGAGAGAATACCGACTAGCAACTTTGCCGCAGCATCCACCTCCATGCCTGCGACCACGGCCTCCACGTTAAAATTTAGCTGCGCCAGGCAGCCCCAGTGTGGCTCGAAAATTCCTGGGAGGCGGCCGTCCGTGTCTGCCCTGCGCATTCGCACCCAGGCAGGACCCTCCCAGCCGTTGTTCCCACGCCCCCTCTCTAGCTGCTCACCGCAGACTGAGGGACTCCTGCAGGGAAACTGTCCATCCTCTGCTACCAAATATTGGCGTGGGTTACGGAAACGTTGTAACGATGTCACCCCAATATGAGTATGATCGTTCACCTTTATTAGTCAGCAAAAACAAGGTTTATATAGCAAAACTATTACAGCATCTGAATGGTTAAACCCCCAATCCATATATAGGCAAAACTACTGCAACTCGTTGTGATTGGTGCAGAGCTGCATCTCGAAGTGAAAACAGTACTGTGGCAGGAAACAACAACGTGGCAGGAAGGAAGTGACAGTGTGGCAGGAAACGGTGGCGTGACCCCTGCTCCAGTGTCCCGAGCTCGTCGCTCTGCCTTCCCAGCAGGGTTCCCTGTCAGCCGCTCCCAAGGCTCACTTCCGGATCAGAACCTGGGTTGCTCAACGCACCAAGCTATGTCCCCTCTCGTCCAGCCAGGACTCCACACACAAGGAATTCTACTGCAGTAATTGAATTGTATACATTTTTTCTAACCAAGTCCTTGAATGTCAGAAAGATGGTTCTTGCCGCGCCGCTTCTGGGCTGGCCGGGACGGGCCAGTGCGCTGGCATAGAGGGAAGGTGGCGGGGGGGGGCGGGGGGTGGGGGGAAACCGTGCCGCCGGTTGCCCGGGGGGGGCCATGTGCCCCACCAGGTGTAAGGTTTGCTGACACGTTCGATGCGGTGACTGCTGGCGCGGCGGCTGTACAGCGTCTGAGGGACTGTGCAGTTTTATGTTGGAATTCACTTCGTTTTGATCTCAGGTCGGGTACGCCAATTGCTGTAGAGAGACCCTGTCGTGCACTTTCGGGATGCCGGATTTTTGCACCCCACTTCCCATTTCTCTGGATTCAAAGGATCATCAGGTTTTGGCAGATTTACTTCCCGCATTTCTCATGTTCGGTAGGAATTTCGTCGTATGTAGGGTTAAATTTCAACAGACTGCTGCTCTGTCCTTGCTTTTGAGATAAGGACAGAGGAGTAGCAGCTGCTTCTAAGATAGTCTCTGTAAGTTTTAGAGCATTTAAAGCTGTATGCACTGATTCCCAAGTAATGATTTTCTCAGGGATTTTAAACTGCAAGACTTTGTTCTTTCAAACTTCACTGTAAAATTTTTTGATGGAGCTTTCGCTCCTTTCTAGGTGACAGTCCCATCCTCCAGTGAGCCGGGGGGGGGGGGTGGGAAACAGACCTGATTCCTGTTCAGGGTCTGTTGGACCCAGCCCCTGATCACGGCTTTCTTCAGGTGGTACATTTGCAACAAAAGGACTTTTCTGAATGACTCTGGCCACTTATATTTTTTTTTTTTTTTCTGCTAACACATCTTTTAATGCTTCATAAACCAAACGCCAAGTTGTTAATGCTCGACTCGCATTCACATCACCCCTTGAAGTATGTTTAAAAGGTAACTCTCCTGACACCTGCCAAGTTAAAACATCAGTTCTGCGGGCACTCCATTACTTCTAACAACAGCTCGAAAAACAGGAGCTAATTATCACTCCTCTTTGTTGCCGACCTGCGTGCACAGAGTCCACGATTCTATGCCACACATCCATGTCGAGCAACTAATCTGTTTTCCAATTTTTCACACTCGCTGGTATTGTGGTTATCTCGCTTATAGTTCACACCCCACTTTAGCTATCCCTCTCTACCGTACCCCCGACCCTCCCCTGGTTCCCAACCCCCCATTCCACGGCACGGCGCAAGGTGGGACTGGAAGAGAAAACGGGTTATATGGGTTAGGTACTGGTGGCTCCGGCAGCAAAGTATCCGTAACCTTCTCATCTGTACAACGAGTCACGAGTCCTTGGAGACGGCGGCATAGGCGGAGGAAGTGGAGGATACCGCGGTACAGGATTTGGGGACGTGGGACGATCGGAAGGGGCAGCGGTGGCACACGGCCGACCTGTGGGCAGTGGCACCTCAGCGCCTCTCTCTCCGCGGCGCGGTGGCGGTGGTGGTGACTCTGGCGGTGGGGGTGGAAACCCCTGTGCCAGTGGATCTCGCCGCGCGTACTCCTTTTCCTGGACCGCAGGTTTCCCTGCCTCCATGAGCTGCTGACTTGGACCCCCTTCTGCTTTCACAGGTGGCATAGGGAGGCTAGGACCCTGAAACAGCAGAGTTGTCGCCAAGCAGGTCCCTCCCTCGGGTGTTAATGTAGCGAAAGCAGAAGTAATGGCTTAAGTCCTTTCTCCGTGCAGCAGCAACAGAAACTTCAAGGTAGCTGAGTCATATTGTAACCCTCTCACGGAGAGGATGGGCTGGAGGAGCTTAACCACTGCTGACTCTTCCTATGTCAGTGTGGACCCCATCTCCTCCCCGGCCCAATCAACTTCACGAATGCTTTGCCGTTGCGTCTATTCCTCTCTTAGAGAGCACACCGATGAGCAACGTTGCCGCAGCCTCTATCTCCGTGCTTGCGACCACGGCCTCCACGTTCAATTTTAGCTGCGCCAGGCAGCACCAGTGGGGCTCGATTAACTCCTGGGAGGCGGCCGTCCGTGCCTGCCGTGCAACTCTGCACCCAGGCATCACCCTCCCAGCCGTTGTTCCCACGCCCCCCCTCTAGCTGCTCACCACAGTCTCAGGGATTCCTGCAGGGAAACCGTCCATCCTCTGCTACCAAATGTTGGCAAGGGTTACGGATCCGTTGTAACGATGTCACCCCAATATGAGTATTGATCGTTCAGCCTTTATTAGTCAGCAAAACAAGGTTTATATAGCAAAGCAGTTACAGCCTCTGATTGGTTAGTTATCTTAACCATATATAGTCAAAATAGCTACAACTCGCTGTGATTGGTGAAGAGCTGCATCTCGATGCGGAAGCGACGATAAGGCAGGAAGCAGCGACGTGGCCGGAATCGGCTAAGGCAGGAAGCAACAATGTGGTAGTCCCCCTGCTCCAGCGTTCAATGTTTGCCACTCTAGTTCTGTAGCAGTGTTCCATGTTCGCTGCTTTCAAGGTCTATCTCCGTTACCAAGCCTGCATTGCTCAACAGCACCAAACTATGTCCCCTCTCGTCCAGCCAGGACTCCACAAGGTACATATTAAATAGCTTTGAAAAATTTGTTGGTTTATATCCTTAATTAAAGTATTTGTAAAACCATTATTTTCTCCCTCAATTCATCACAGAAATACTATATATGGAGGGTTGAAAAAGAACTCATTAATGGTCTACAAGTAATAGAATATAATTCCACACACATACGCACCCAAAAGTCACAGCAAGACTAATGAAAATGCAGCTTGATCTGTTTATCATTATTATTTTAGGACTTTCTAGTTCTAGGTATATAAAATCAATTTTAGATATTTTATTAAAAATCATCTAAAAAATGGCACAAAACAGAAAATCAAGCTCTTTTTCTTTGCATGTCATCTCCTTCTATGGAAAACCCCTCCCTGTTTCTAAATATTTGTGAGTATAGAAGAATCTTCAGCATAGACTTGTCAGGTGTTGCCTCTCATGGACAAACAGTTCAAAAGGTTTGGTTAGATCAGGTAAACCCAAGGCAGGGGCCATCATCAATGCCTTTTTAAGTTCCCTAAATGATTTTTGGCATTCAGGTGTCCATGTCAGATACAAGTCTTTGGATTCTCTTAAAGCTTCATAGAGTGGTTTCACATATAGTCCATAGTTTGGAATCCAAAGTTGACATCATCCAATCATCCCCAAGAAAGCTCTCAGCTCCTTTGGACTGTTGCATTCTGGGATTTGACAAATGGCTTCTTTTCTCTCATTGCCTAATTGTCTTTGCCCTTGAGATATCTCAAATCCCAGATAAATCACTGCTGCTTTTCTTATCTGGGCCTTATTTCTGGAAACTCTGTATCCTCCTTGGCCCAGAAAATTCAATAAACTGATAGTAATTTCAAAACATTCTTCCTTGCTTTCTGCTGCTATCAGAATATCATCCACATATTGCAACAATGTTCCCTTTCCCTGGTTCTGTTTCTTCCATATTTCTAAATCTTTTGCCAACTCATTCCCAAATATTGTGGGGCTATTTTTGAATCCTTGTGGAAGTACAGTCCATGTCAGTTGCATCTTTTGTCCTGTTGCAGGGCTCTCCCATTCAAAAGCAAATATGCTTTGACTTTGTGCATCCAGAGGTATGCAAAAGAAGGCATCCTTTAAATCTAGTACAGTAAACCATTTATGCTCCTCTTTCAGGGATGCCAGTAAAGTATAGGGATTGGCTACTACTGGGTGTATATCTTGAACTATCTGATTTATAGCTCTTAAAACCTGGACTAGCCGATATTCTTTTCCTCCAGATTTCCTTCCTGGTAATATAGGAGTGTTATATTCTGACTCGCATTCTACCAAAAGTCCATATTCCAAAAATTTCGTGATTAACCCCTCCAATCCTTTTCGAGCCTCCCACTTAATAGGATATTGTTTTTGTCTTACCGGTTTGGATCCAGGTTTTAAGGTCACTTTTACCCGTTCTGCCAATTTGGACCGTCCTGGAACTTCATTTGCCCACACCAAGGGGGTTACAGCATTTTCCACCTCTTCTGGAATTTGTTTCTCCTTAAAAGAATCCTGTAATATAAAGACTCTTGCCTCTATGGCTTTTGATTCTGGTATCAATAATTTCCCCATTTTTAAAAGTTATTTGTGCCTCTAATTTACTTAGCAAGTCTCGCCCTAATAAAGGCAACGGACATTCAGGCATATATAGAAACTGGTGAGTTACCCACTGTTTTCCCAATCTAAATTTCAATGGCTCTAAAAAAGGTCTATTTTTTCTTTGCCCTGTCGCACCAACAACACCTACTGATTTACGACTACATTTCCCTTTACATGTATTCAATACCGAATAAGTGGCCCCTGTATCTACTAAAAATTCTACTTCCTCATTCCCTAGCTTTTCGGAGAGGGGCTTGGAGGGGAGCTGGTTCAGCCACCCCCCCCACCCCCGTGTCCTTCCTGAAACCGGGCTGGATCCTCCTGCCCCCCCCCCCAGGAAAAGCAGAAAGACTATCAGCCTCCAAATTTTGATCCTCTTGATCAGCTCCCCATCTCCGGTGAGGCACAACCATTAATTTAACATCATCTTCCTCAAGTCCATATTTTAAACACCTTTTATCAATACTACAAGCAGAACAACACTTTTAAAAATACTCTTGAGATTTCCCTTTCTTTAAAACCGTCACCTTAGGATTTTGTGGATGTATCCCACACTGCTTCTGCCACTCCGGATGATTTCTCAGTGTGAAAAACAGATCTGCATATATTATCTCATTTACCTTCCCTTTTACAAAACAACATTAATTGCAAGATGGTGTTATAACGCAGTGTCCCATTCTCTGGCCATCTCTCCCCACCATCCAGAGTATACATCGGCCACCAATGATTGCAGTACTCAATCAATTGCTTCCGAGTCAAAGGATCACCCCCCAGATCTTTCCAATGTTTCAGAATACATCCCAAAGGTGTACCCCGTGGGATGGGCTTTTTACTCGGAAATGTGCCCATCTCCCAAACGACCAGTGGTTGTGATTGTGCACTATATCACAGACACTAGTCAGAGGGACCCCAACTCTTGTTGGAGCTCCCTCTCGGATCCCAGCTCCCTGCCGGAATCTTGGAGACTTCAACCCCCCCTGTTGAAGACTCCCCCCTTGGGCCCCGCTCCACCGGCTTTCACCGAGCAGAGACTTTCCACAAAGGTACCTTTTTTTAGCCCAACCCTGCGTGGCTTTCACCGCGACTTATGAGCAGGCTTTAACCCACGTTACTCACTAAAAGAATGCCTTAATTAAATTCCAGGGAACTTACTTGGAATCCTTTGGTCCGGGGATCAGAGGTTCTCCTTGAGAATCCCTCGATGCCGGCTGGAGTTCCCATGATCCCACGGATCCGTCAGTATTCACAAGCTGGGGATTGTGGGTTCGAGTCCCATCTGGGTCGCCAGAAACTGTCACCGAAAATCCGGGAATAAAACCTCGTAACACCAATGTAGTGTTAAAAGGCAGGCATTCTTTATTGCAGCTCTGGATGCACGGGGGATAATTCCACTGAACCTGCATGCCTCATACCTTTTCCATGCAGTTTATATAAATAAAAAATATACATATTCATTAGGTTTCCCAATCCACCTATACATATGCATAACCTATCCCTCTCATTTTAAAATCAGTTCCAAGAAGTCATTTTCATAGACTCCTCCCAGCTGCGCTTGCGCAGTGCCTCCTAGTCGTCGGGGGTCCCAAGATGAAGACTCATCCTCTTCATCACAGTGTTTGCTGATTGACCTTTGTTTCTGCGCAAACTCTGTTCTCTTCTGGCTCTCATCCACACAGTGGGGTCGTCTTGACCGGTTCTAGGCGATTTCCAGCCCCTATCAAAAACTAACCCCTTTGTATGGAGATGCAAGACTCTCTGCTTCAGTTAATTTACACAATAGATAGGTACTATAAATGCACCTGCAACTATTAGGTAATGCTATTTCTATTAAAAATCTCCCTCACTACTATTGTTTAACATTAATGGTTACCTAGAGACTAGACCCTCTGTTCCCAGACCTAATGTCCAGATGGGTAGGGCTGTATAAGGGACATAACAGCATTGTTCATGTTTATGGTTAACTGATTCCATCACCTTGGTTACAGACTTACTATTGTATACAGTTTAACCTGTGGAGGATGAAGCATTAAAGGACTTGGGACATGTGAGCAATCCAGCATTTTCTCTATGAGGCCATGAAGCCTTAGCATAAGGCCGCAGAGCCTTAGCATAAGGCCGCAAGGGCATCTAGAGGACAAATGGTGGTATAAACAAGGAAATGAATGCAAAGAAAAATGAGTCCAGGATACTGAAGCAGAACCTGCCACCTGCAAGAAGGCCATGAGCACAGCGCGTGAACAAGTAATGCACACCAATCATAATTGGGTTGCTATGTGATTTAATTTGATTATTGCCAATGGGAGGTTGCCGCGTATGTAATGGAGAATATAAATGTGAGCTATCTGCGGCTAATAAATGGCTTGTACTTGATCACATTGATCGTCATGTCGAGTCCAGTTCATCCTCCACAACAAACATTTCTGGTATCAGAGACAGACTGTAAAATATTGTTCCATACAGAAATAATGAATCAATCTGTTTCCTAAACCAACTAAATTAGTAAATCTCCACATGGGGAGCAATAGATTTGGGAGATGAGGAAGGTTTATGATTTTGCTTATTTTTAAGAAGTTATGATGTTGTACCGGGTCACGCTGGGATAGAGTTAACTTGCCTTTTAGTAAGAAGAAATTTTTTGTGATGAGGGTGGTGACACTGGAACAGGTTCTCAGAGAAATTGTGGATGCCCCATCATTGGCAGTGTTCAAGGTCAGGTTGGTTGGGACTTTGAGCAACCTGGTCTAGTGAAGGATGTCCCTGCCCATGGCAGGGGAATTGGACTAGACGATCTTTAATGGTCCCTTCTGACCCAAACCATTCTATGATTCTCCATGGGCTGCAAGGCACCTGGATCCTCTGCTCTGACTTCTGGATCACCTCCTCCCCCTCCTTCTTCACTGACCTTGGTGCCTGTAGAATTGTTTCTCTCACATTTTTCTCACTTCTCTCTCTCACAGTTGCTGCGCAGTGTTTTGTACCCTTTCTTAAATATGTTATCACAGAGGTGCTGACAGCCTTGCTGATTGGCTCAGCTTTGGCCAGCAGTGGGTCCGTCTTGGAACTGGCTAAAACTGGCTTTGTCCTATATGGGGGCAGCTCCTAATCTCTTCTCACAGCAGCCACCCCTGCAGCCCCCTCTGCAGCCCCCCCCGCTACCAAGACCTTGCCATGTAAACTCAATACACCGTCAAAGATTTGTCCTTACTAAAAGTTGCATTTAACATATTCACTCAGCTGGCATTTGTGCCTGTTTCTTGGCACTTCCACAAAAAAAAGGAAAGCTGCTTTTACAGAGTGATATTACTCTGTGAAGTGAAAGAAACCTCCTGGATTGCTTATGCCCTGCTATGTTGCCCCTCCAGCAGATATCGGGGTGGTTGAAGTCCCCCATGAGGACCAGGGTCTGCGAATGTGAGGCTGCTCCTATCTGTCTGTAGAGGGCCTCATCTACTTGTTCTTCCTGGTCAGGCGGCCTATAGCAGACACTCAGTATAATGCTGCCTTTATATCTCCTCTCTTTAATCCTCACCCATAAGCTCTCTGTGGGCTACTCATCCATCCCCAGGGAGATGCACTCCATGCACTTCCACTGCTCTCTCACATAAAGGGCAACTCCCCCTCCTCATCTTCCTGTCCTGTCCTTCCTAAAGAGCCTGTATCACTCCACTGCAGCACTCCAGTCATGGGAGCCATCCCACCACATCTTTGCTATCCCAACAAGAGTGTAGCCCTGCAATTGCATGCAGATCTCTTAACTCATCACGTTTATTCCCCATACTGCATGCGTTAGTATACAGGCACTTAGGCACCCCAGCACGTTGAGTTCTTGGAGAGGGTTTTGGGGATTTCTCCACAATGGTGCCTTGTAGACACCTCCTTGTCCACATGCAGGTGCTAGAGGTAACCCTACCCAAGCTCCATTTTGGTGACTTTGTGATCCCTTCCCATCACATCACCCTGTGCCCTTTGCTCAGCAAATCTGTTCATCGATCCCTCACAGGACTGCTGGTTGCCCTCTCCCTCCCCTGTCATTCCTACTTTAAAACCCTCCTTATGATGTCAGCCATCCTATTGGTGAAAAATAGAGAGAGAGGGAGGGAGGGAGAGAGAGCCGCCACAGGTGGAGGGGGAGGGGGAGGAGAGAGAGGTGGCAAAGACAGAGGGAGCTGTAGGGAGAGAGACAGAGGGAGAGAGCATGACCGAGGGAGAAAGAGACAGCAAGAGAGCTTGGGAGGTAGAGAGACACTGAGAAATAAGACGGGAAATAGAGACCAAGAGACTGGCAAAAAAGAAGATAAAACCGGCAAGAGAGAGACCAAGAGACTGAGACAGACAGAGAAACTGAGAGGAAGAGGGAGCAAGAGAGAGAGAGACTGAGAGAGGGAGAGGAAAGGGTGAGAGCCGGAAAAAAAGACACACAACGTGGGGGGGGGGGGGTGGGGGGGGTGGAGAGAGCAAGAGATATAGAGGGGCACTGAGAGAGGTGAGGGGAGGGGGCAGATACAGGGCAGGGTGGGAGAGAGAATGACAGACGGCCCGAGCGAGACCGAGAAAGTAAATGTTGGGGAATTTTTATGGTACCCCTTGAGGCAAATTAAACACACGTTTGTGCTTAAATATAAAAAAAAAAAATTAATGAATAATGCATTGGGCAGAGTCCTACTGTTCTCCCAAAAATCAGGGTTCTTTTATCCGGTGTGCAGAAAAGCCAATCAGCACATAGAGTCGAGATATTTATTTCATATCTGCGCAGAGATGGGTGCTAGGTGGTAACTCCACAAAGCTAGCATACTTTGGCTAACATGCTGTTATAGAAGCTCGCCTCCCGTGACGAATTTAAATTGAAGAGCCAATTGTTAATTAATCAATTTTGAATTTATTAGCAATAGAATTTATTTAAGCAAGCGATGAAGCAGGCAAAACAGCGCTGGGCGGCCAGGGAGCCACCTGCTCTGCCAATGGTCCGCGCCAATAACGGATGCAACCCCTCTTTTTATAGAGTTCCTATTTCCTGCATACGTGACTTCTGGTATTCTCTGCGTTGTGTTTGCGCTTGTGCAACTAATTGCCAGGTGGTCGTTGTCTGCCTCTCAGTGGTCTGGTCGTTGGGATGAAGGCCGAAGTCTTTCTCAGGCGCCCTGCTGTCTGCTCATTCATCCCCCAAGCCATTGCTTTGCTTATCAGCAGATAGGCCATCTCCCTTCAGCAAATGGTTGCTTACTTTGCTTACTCCTCCGGATGTCTGTGGCTCCAGCTTAAGTTACAAAGAAACTCCAACATTCACATGCGATTTCATGAACAAAGTTAACCCATTCATCACAGGGCTTCTCCTCTTTCTCCATCAGCCGGTTTGAGAACAAATTTTATATGTATACATTTATTACAATTCCCCCCTTCTAGTTTTTACCATTTTGTTCCTCAAACCAAGCGACAGTATCTCGGGCTAAAGAGAGAATTAGAGTCTCTCCTTTACTGGTTTCATCATCCTCTAGGTATTCGTATTGCCTTTTTAACAGCATTAAATGGGCCGCCTCTAATCTACTCTTTACTAATCTAATCACTCTGTTCGAGATGCAAGGCCCAAAGGTTAGAGTGAGCATCAACAACATTAAAGGTCCGGCAATGGTTGACAACAGTGTAGTTAACCAGGGAGAATGATTAAACCACGATTCATACTATCCTTGTTGAGCCTCCCTTTCCTTTTTGCGTTTTTGTTTTTGAGACCTTCCCGCAGCTTGGCCATAGTGTCTCGTCCTACTCCTGTGTGATCAGCATAAAAGCAACATTCTTCTCCTAGAGCAGCACAGAGTCCCCCTTGCTGTAGAAAAAGAATATCCATTCCCCTTCTATTTTGTAACACTACCTCTGATAGTGAAGTTAGAGACTTTTCTAATGCGGTAATTGACTTTTCTATTCGTTCCAAATCCTCGTCTACCGCTGCTCTCAGGGAGTTGAAACCTTGTTGTTGTTGGATAAGAGACGTTATTCCCATCCCCGCCCCCACTGCCCCAATACCCAACAATGTGGCTATTGTGATGGCAGTTATGGGCTCCCTTTTTATGATATGGGGTGTTCCTATATCCCAGTGATCATAGACTACTTTCTCTGAATGATATAATATTCTTGGGACAATGATAACTTGGATGCAATATTCGCTAGAAGCATTAAACACCTTTAGGGATACACACGGAGTAAGGCCTGTTCTTGAGCATATCCACCGGGTCCCTTCCGAGGGAATGACCCACATCTCACTAGTTTTCCCTGTTGTGGGAAGGAAAGAGCTGCAAAGTCTTCGTTTTGGTCCCCGTATGTTGCCTATGCAGGCTCCTGTTCCAGAGATGTGTTGCATGGTTATTCCCTTCTTCCTGTCTCCCCAGGAGCACTGGGGAGGTGCGTTTTTAGTGCTAAAATTATATGTACTATTTACCCCTATTGCCTCATAGAAAGGGGGTTCTATATCATAACATAACCAGCACTTATCAGTTAATTCGGGGTTGGTTCTATTCAGGGTATCATATATAGCTTGCATTACTTTCCAAAGAGGAGGGTCCTCCTTCCCACCGGTAGGGGGTGTTATAGAAAAGTATGCTGGGAGGTTACAATAACCTCTCCCTGGGTTGGAACTTGGACACCAATAATTAGCCCTTACATTGGGTAATAACATCCCCCCATAATGTGGGTACGACTGGGTGCATCGTTCTCCTAAAGTAGGCCCTAATAAGTCGCAGTTTGTGACAACAAATGTGGGAGCTCAAGGGGTGGTATTTGTACGGATAAATTTTGAGTCTTCCATACGGGCTAAAGTCCACCGAAAAGGTTGGTGACCAGCCCCTGATCTTACAACAATAAACTTACATCCAAATAAGAGCAATATTACCCAAATATGGACTGCTGGTGGGGTCCTTGGGGGAGTCCAAATCTGGAAGGAGGCCAATTCCCTTGTACTTGCAGCTTGGGGCGCGGTAGAGTGGTTTAGACTCCTTCCCTTTCTGTCCCTTATAGGGTCACCCTGTGAGGGACCGGTTCCACATCCCACCTTACATGCGTCTCTGCCTCCTTCGCCTACTCCGGTGCCTGGAGCAGCGAGGTTAGTCATCTTCTCGGCAGCAGCCGCAGTCTTCAGGAATGGGTTTTCCGGACCTCCTGGGGCCTGAACAGGTCCACACGCTTTTGTCAGCAGGGCCCTGAAGACAATAAACGAAATCCGGGAAAATGAAGCTCTAGGGTTGTTGGATCCACCCCTGCCCTTTTTGGGTTCCTCTCGAATAGGAGGTGTAATAACAATTCCCCAGTGAATGCTCCCACCCTTGATCTTACCTCAGTTAGTCCCTTCTCCCCTGTGGTTGTTCCCACTAGCAGTCTCCTTTAAATAGTCTTAATACTCCGCTTGGCTTGCTTCCATGCGAACCTGGCAGTACACTGGTTTATTGTTTTATTCCAATCTGTCTCATATATCTCCCAGGTTTCGGTATCAACAATTCCTGACCACAAATCAATCCGTATATCTCCATTTCTGTTCGCTGGATTCTAGTAGGCATAGGGTGTTTTCTACATTTCATACAATAAAAGTGTCGTTTACACGAGACACAATACCATTTTCTGTTACGCTTTACGCATTTACAAACTACCCAACCCGAATGTCTAGAAGTGGGGTGTTTTATACAAGGTATCCCCCAAATGTTTCTATTTTGAGCGTTTCAGGTATTTCTGTTTCTACTTCACAACATAGAGGGAGGACTTGAGACGTTCCTATTAACTTATACAGTCCAGCCCCTCCTGTTTGATCAGGTATTTTCCCTTTACTCCAGGGTGCAAAGTGTACTTTCTGTAATGTACCTTCGGGGAGGGGGAGGTATTTGAAACCACTAGTGTAGATTGTCCCTCACTTCCCTTCTAGGATGGTTCATTCGCTGGTGCCGGTCTTTTTCATCCTTATCCGAAGGTCTCTTGGTTCAGATGTTACAATCCATTTGGTGGGACTGGATTCCACCGGTCCCTTGACTCGAGATGCATGAGTCCAACCCCGCTCAGCCGTAGAATTGCCGTATCTGTGGTGAGAAGAACAACAAAAGGCCCTTCCCAACGAGGGGTTAATGAGGATTCTCTCCATGTTTTTATCAATACTTGATCTCCCGGCTGAATTTTATGTATAGATATATCTAGGGGAGGTCGTTGTACCACCAGCCCTTTCTCAATTCTTGTCTTCCTTTTATTAATTCAATTATATATTCCCTTAGAAGGGTATTTTCTACCTTTGGATCCTCTATTGGGTTTCCGAAATCATCATACATCATCTCAAATGACGAGATGATATACAGTAAAGCTCTTCTTTTACTCTCTTGTAACGCTGCTAACAACATCTGCTTATCTTTTTTTTTTCCTCCTCCCTGTTACTAAACACTCTCCAAGCCTCGTCTAGTAAACTTTCCAAATTCCTGCCGCTCTCAGTTTCTGCATTACTTGCTGACTGCCCAATGAATAATGTTCTGGCAGGTTAGATAAATGATCCCTCCAGGATCTTTCATTTTATCCAACTTAGTACATCTTTGCCCTATACTACACGCTGAGCAACATACTTTCAACTTTCTTGTTCTTTTTTCTTATTTTATGCAAAATACAGCCCAAAGGGCTTTAACCAAACTTTTATACTTTAAACACCGAGACAACATAACATCAATTGCAACAAAGTATTATAATTCAGGATTCCATTAGGGGGCTATTTTTTTAATATCTAATTTATACTAAAGCCATCACTGATTACAATACTTTATTAAGGTCTCTTTTTGTTCACACTCCTGCCTGGTGGTCCTCTTATATTTTTTTTCAGTGAACCAAAATACAACCTAAAAGGCTCTTTTCCACTGTCTTTCCACTTTGTTAACTTCTCATTATTCATTTAATGGTTTGCTCTCCTAGTGTATCCTGCAGGGACTTTCCCTGTCTTCCTCTTTTGCTAGTTAAGGAATACGGTCTAATTAAACCGACAGCACTAATAACTTATCCAAGGCAGAAGGTGCAGAAGTGTACTCACCCCACAGCAAATACACCTAAATTCAAGACAATTATTGACCTAAAACCCGTGTCTTCCGTTTGACAAAAATAATGTACTTCTAACACTTTGAACACTGAGTGTGAACAAATAGGCAACAGTAGTGACAAAGTGGACAGGAGCTAGTACGAGCTCCACATTGAGGGACCACAGTGCTACTCTGTCCTATGTCCTTTCCCATGTAACAACAAGAACTCTGTAGCTATACTTTTATTGCCCGAATTTCACTGATTTTTAATATTTCCTAAATTTCCTCAAATCGCTTGCTTAAGTCCGCCTGATCGATCAGCCCTGTCCCAATCAGACTAATTTCCACATTATGCACACTGACAATTGTCTCTAAATAATACCCAAACGTTTTTCTCACAAACAAAACACACAAAAAAAACGAGTTACATGGAAAATCCCCATGTTCAGAACACCAGGGGTTAATACTTGATTCAAGTAACCCTGTTTCACAGTCTGCCACACGCTTCCTTAGTCTCCGGCTTGCTCTCCTCGCAGAGAACACAAAACTGCAGATCAGAACTCTGCTCTCACTTTGCAGTCAGGCTGCATCTCGCTCGCCCAATCACTCACCCAGCACTTTTAACACCCAATAACAACACAATAATACACATACATTCTGGGGCTAGCCAGGCACTTCATACAAACATCAAGGCCCCATTATTAGTTGCTGCAATAGTGTTAGATGGTATGATCCTTCACACAACACAGGGCACTGAACTTTCACAGCCTATAACAATAATCACGACAATACCAAATATAACTCCTGCTTCTGCTTCTTCTTCTCTTTTAAAAGGGAATAAATGAGTTCTAGTATCCGATCCTATCCACATACTTGCGTATTCCCTTTCCTCAGGACTGGTTGGTGGTCTCTTACTATTCACCCATATACTTAATTGCTGGCACATCCAGTCCTCAAATGACCCAAAAATGGGCCAAAGTACTGATAACTGTAAATGTAACAAATGTAACATGTAGGGGATGTTATCACTTCAGGTGGTCAGAAACAAGTCTTGGTTCTTTGTGAATAATTCGGATGGTTGCAAGACAAGGGACTCCTGAATAATCTCTTTAGGCGCCTGGGCCTTGGGAGAACAGGTATGCAAACTACAGAGATAAGGAGGCTGCAGGATAATCTGAAGACCCCCGCCGAGAGACGCCAAACAAACATGTGCCGGACATTGCCATATATTAATGAATTCTCGGAAAAGCCATTACTATGATAAACACTTCTTGGAAATGTAATGAATATGTATGTTAACATAGCATAAATACCTAGTAACTGTGTCTCTTCGGTGCACACGTTTGGAGGAGAGATCCCCCGTGTGCCCGGCGCTGCAATAAAGAATACCTGCTTAATAGTCTGCCAACTATTGAGTCTTCAACTCCGGCTTTTCATGGCATCATTTCTGGCACCCCAGATGGGACCCACTCTGCTCGGCTGCAGGACCTGCTGAGAACAGGACTCCCTAGGGTACCCCCGGGATTTCCCGGAGGGACTCCTCGCCTCACTCGGATCACTGCGGGAGCAGACAAGGACCATCTAAATGAGTAAAGGTATTCTTTTTTTTCCTTTCTTTGTTTTGGTATGTGAGACCAGTCATTTGGAGAGTTCTCATAAGTCGTAGGAGACGTCCTACGCTGAGCGCTGTACACCAGGCTACTAGTGCCTGAGGGTGTACGTCTTGGTACGTTGGTGCAAGCATGGGTTGTGCTTTGCACTTCTGTAATAATGTGCTTTTGGTATTGGTGCGTTGGTGCAGGCACGGGTTGTGCTTTGTACTTCTGTAATAACGTACATTTGGTATTGGTACGCTTAGGAAACCTGTTTAAGTTGTACTTCTGGCGATATGGATTTGTTGGTATTGAACTCGGATATTGGATATCTCAGATACTGGCTTGTTAAGAACCTTGCACGGTGAACCTCTTTTCTTGTGACCAGAATATTAATTGTGACATTTGTGGAACATGGTCAAAGCAGGACAGAAGGGGAAAACAGTTTAAAATTTTAAGACAAAGATAACAGAAGTACAGAATCACTAAAGTAAAATGGGGGGACAGCAAAGCAGTGATATTTTAAAGAAAAGCTCCTTAGGATGTATCCTAGCACATTGTAAGGATATAGGGGGACCACCAGGTGGGAGTGTGAATAAGAAAACACTGATCAAATACTGTAACCAGTGGTGGCCCCTGTATAAACTAGAAGATGATGAAAAATGGCCCTTTAACGGATCTTTGAATTATAATACTGTATTACAGTTAATGTTGTTTCTACGGAAAGAAGAAAAATGGGATGAGGTTATGTATGCAGATATGTTTTTTACTTTGTGAAATCATCCGGAGTGGCAGAAGAATTGTGGTATTAACATCCCACCACAGTACCCCCTAGTCTTATGCTTAGAAAAGGAAAAGAGAAATGGAAGGAAGGAACAGGAGAAAATTAAGAGGTGCTGCTCAGCATGTAGTATCAGACAAAGGTGTTTAAAAGTGACAAGTGCTAGAAAAGAAAAAGAGGAGGCAGAGGATCAGTTTGAAGATTTCGGACTATCCCTTCCATTACAAAACTTGCCTCCTCCACTTCCATCATTACTATCCAGAACAGACAGTAGTAGTGAGGAGGAAGGAGCAACAAATAAATTTACTCCGATTACCACACGGACTCGGAGTAAGACTCAGAAGGCTCCACAACTCCTGGCCCCATTGCGGGAAGTAATGGGGGCGGGTGGCCCAGCTAAAGTAAAGGTTCCCTTTCACAGAATCACAGAATCACAGAATAGTAGGGGTTGGAAGGGACCTCTGTGGGTCATCTAGTCCAACCCTCCTGCTGAAGCAGGGTCACCTACAGCAGGCTGCACAGGACCTTGTCCAGGCGGGTCTTGAATATCTCCAGAGAAGGAGACTCCACAACCTCCCTGGGCAGCCTGTTCCAGTGCTCTGTCACCCTCAGAGGGAAGAAGTTCTTCCTCATGTTCAGACGGAACTTCCTGTGCCTCAGTTTGTGCCCATTGCCCATTGCCCCTTGTCCTGTCACTGGGCACCACTGAAAAGAGCTGAAAAGAGCTTTACCACTGCTGATCTAGATGCTTGGAAAGAGATAGCTAAGGGATACCGAAATGACCCCTCTCGAGTGGCAAAACGATTTGAATTAATAGTAGAAAACCAGGATCCTGATTGGGCAGATGTAGATTTGATTCTGGGGGAGATGACTGAGACAGAAAAGCAGCTGGTATTAAAAACTGCGCGAACTCATGTACAAGCCCAAATTACTGGAAGAGCCTTACAAGGGAATGTAGATAATTACATTCCCCTGAATAACCCACATTGGGATCCCAATGATGAGAGGGATTATAGAATGTTAAAAAGATATCGATATTGAATAAAACTGGGGTTAGAGAATGCGATTCCAAAAGCTGTAAACTGGTCAGCATTATATGCTGTCAAGCAAGGGCAAAAGGAAACGCCTACCGAATTTTTGGATCAATTGAGAAATGCTATGAAAAAATACACTACCCTAGATCCCTCCTCAGATGTGGGACAGCAACAGCTTGTCTCTCTGCTCCTGGGACAATCATCTACAGATATAAGAAAGAAGTTACAGAAACTAAGAGAACCGGAAATAAGAAACTTAGAAAAACTACTTGAGGAAGCATGGAGAGTTTTTAGGAATCGGGAGGATGTGGATAGAGGAAAATTAACCAGAAAAATGGCAACGGCAACGGTGGCAGCCTTAGAAGAGAAAGGAATGACAGACAGAAGGGAATTTAGAGGACGAGGAAGGGGAAGATCCTTGGGAAACAGAGGGAGACTGGGGAATGTAGTGGGAAGGAATCAGTGTATGCATTGTCGAAAGGAGGGACATTGGAAGAATGAATGCCCAAAACTTACTAGAACTTTGATAGCCGAGGCAGGGGTTAACTGATGGGGACCTGGGGACTCCACCCTAGAGGATCCACTGGTTAAAATCAGGCTAGGGGGACAGGAGAAAGAAGTAGAGTTTTTGGTAGACACAGGTGCCTCTTTCTCTGTCTTAAATCAAGAATTAATACCTGTAAGTAGCGACTTTGTAACTGTAGTGGGAGCTACTGGCCAACAAGAAAAAGCTTTCTTTCTAAGACCCCTCACTTTTAAATTAGGGAAACAGGTTGGTATACATCAATTTTTATACTTACCAAATTCCCCAAAGCCACTGTTAGGCAGAGACCTATTGGAACGATTGGAAGCAGAAATAATTTTCAGACAAGGAATCATGGAATTAAAGGTGAAAGAAAATCAGCTAATTGAAATACTAAGCTTAGCCCTAATGGACCCTGGAACTTCTGTCACATCTACACCAGAGAATGAAGAAATTACTAATCAGGTATATCCAGGAGTATGGGCCACGGGGATCCCAGGCCGAGCAAGGCATGTAGTTCCCATAACAGTAGAACTCAAGGAAGGGGCAAAACCAATATGACAAAAGCAATATCCCTTGAAATTAGAGGACCAAAAAGGAATAGAAGGACCAATTAATAACTTTTTACAGTATGGACTACTAGTGGAGTGTGAGTCAGAATACAATACTCCTATATTACCAGTGAAAAAACCAGATGGAACTTACCGGGTAGTACAGGATTTAAGAGAAGTGAATAAGATTGCTAAGGACATACACCCTGTGGTAGCTAATCCCTATACTTTACTTACTAAATTACAAGATAATAAAGTATGGTTTACGGTGTTGGATTTAAAGGACGCATTCTTCTGTCTGCCTTTAGCCAAAGAAAGTCAGAATTTATTTGCATTTGAGTGGGAAAGTCCTACCACGGGTAGAAAAACCCAGCTTGCCTGGACAGTGTTACCCCAAGGTTTTAAGAACAGCCCAACAATCTTTAGAAATCAACTAGCATGAGACCTTGAAGCATGGAACCCTTCCTCCAGAGATGGAACCCTTTTACAGTATGTAGATGACATTAATAGCAACTGAAAGAAAACCTGACTGTATACAGTGGACTATCAGTTCGTTAAACTTTTTGAGATTAAATGGGTATCAAGTCTCTCAACAGAAAGCTCAGATGGTGTGGCAACGGGTAACCTACCTTGGATGCAAGCTGTCTGGACAAAGAGAACTAGGAACAGAACAGAATGAAGCCATCTGCAGGACTCCCCTCCCTCAGATGGTAAAAGGGCTCAGGACCTTTCTGGGACTGACAGGTTGGTGCCGGTTATGGATTTATAATTACGGAATAATAGTGAGACCCTTATGTGAACTTTTGAAAAACAACCCCACCCGATTGATCTGGTCCAAAGAAGCTCAAAACGCATTTCAGACACTTAAGAAGGATCTAATGAAGGTCCTGGCTCTGGGCCTGCCTGATGTTACTAAACCCTTTTGGCTGTTTTCTTATGAGAGACAAGGCATAGCTCTGGGGATCCTAGCTCAACAGCTAGGACCCTAGAAAAGAGCTGTGGCCTATTTTGCTAAACAGCTGGATGGAGTAAGCAAAGGATGGCCAGGATGTCTGCAAGCTGTGGTGGCGGTGGTCTTGACTATTCAGGAAGCCCGAAAATTCACCTTGGGCCAAAAGATCACAGTACCGATCTCACACAGAATATCAGACAAAAAGGGAACTACTGGCTTTCCCCATCCCAATTTCTACGATACCAGGCAGAGGATATTAATATTGTAGTGACTAATATTACGAACCCAGCTTCTTTTCTCAGCGGGTCAATCTCTGAACTATCAGTACATGATTGCTTAGAAACCATAGAGACTGTGTACTCCAGCAGACCAGATTTGAAAGAGGAACCCCTGGAAGATGCCCAGGACTCCTCGTTCACGGATGGAAGCAGCATTGTCGGACAAGGTATTCGAAAGGCCAGGTATGCGGTGACAACAGCAGACGAAGTAGTTGAGTCTCAATCATTACCTGCTGGAACATCAGCTCAAAAGGCTGAAACTATTGCCCTAACTAGGGCTCTGGAGTTAGCAAAAGGAAAAAAGATAAATATATGGACAGATTCCAAATATGCTTTTGGAGTTGTCCACGCTCATGGGACAATTTGGAAGGAGCGAGGACTACTAACTGCGCAAGGGAAGCAGATTAAATATGCTGAGGAAATTCTTCGACTATTAGAAGCTGTTCAACTACCAACAAGAGTTGCCATCATGCACTGCCGAGGACACCTGAAGGGTAACACTGACCAGGAAAGAGGTAACAGGTTGGCTGACTCTGAAGCTAAACAGGCAGCAGAGAGAATGCAAGAGATTTTAGCCTTAATTCCAGATAACAGAAATAGAAACCTGAATGACCAAGAAAATGTTGAGTATTCTAAAGCTGATGAAGAATTAATAGAGGGATTAGGAGGACAAATTCCATCCCAGGGATGGGCCTACTCAAGTGATGGCAGAATTATAATCCCTGCTAAACAGATATGGGGGGTGGTTAAAGAAGAACACAATAGGACACATTAGGGAGTGGACTCCCTGTATAAATTTTTAAATCAGAAATTAATAGGGATAAATTTGTATACTAGAGTCCGACAAGTAACCCAACAGTGTGAAACATGTTTAAAAAATAACCCAAATACAGGTAACCGGGTACAATTAGGAAGTATTGGGAAGGGAAGTATACCAGGAGAACACTGGCAAATTGATTTCTCTGAACTTCCAAGAAAAGGAGGGTACAGGTACTTATTAATACTCACGGATACCTTTTCAGGTTGGCCAGAAGCATTCCCTTGTAGAACAAATAAAGCAAGGGAAGTAACTAAGGTATTATTAAATGAAATAATAGCTTGGTTTGGGGTACCGACAATTATCTCCTCAGATAGGGGGACGCATTTTTGTGCAGAAGTAGTGCAACAGGTCAGCAAACTGTTAGGAATCAACTGACAGTTACATACGCCCTACAGACCACAAGCCAGTGGGCAAGTAGAAAAGATGAACCACATGATAAAACAACATACAGCAAAAATATGCCAAGAAGCGAATCTATATTGGTACCAAGCATTGCCTAATGCACTACTTTGGATACGTGTAAAACCTGGGACCATAGAAAATCTGAGCCCTTTTGAGATACTATATGGGAGACCATACCAGGCTAAATATCAGGGGGAAGATTTGAACCAGTTGGGAAAGCAGTATCTACAGAATTATCCTATATCCTTGGGAAAACAATTAGAAAAAATTAGTAAAAATGTTTTGGTTATCAGGGCTAAAGGGTTAGATCACTCGATCCATCCATTTAGCCCTGGAGATTGGGTTTATGTTAAGAGAATTTTTCAGGTGATCCACTGAGAGAGAAGGGGAATGGACCTTACCAGGTATTGCTGACCACCTTCACTGCAATCAAGATTAGAGGACAACCGGCCTGGATCCATTATTCTTGAGTGAAGAAGGCTCCTAAACCAGGACGGATGGTCGAAAAGGCTGGCGGTTTGAAACTACGATTGCGGCGGTAACATTGTTAAACCTAGGGTTTTAGTGAACTCTTGGAGAGAGAACTTATATTACAATGCAATTCAGATGATATCGAATGCCATGGGAACTAAGGATTGTTGGATTTGTACTGCCTTACCAAAAGGTGACATGAGACTCCCTTTATACGGGGTAGGATCCAATCATTGGAATTGTGATAATAATACTTGGCCCGAGTTTTGGAGAAGATACGATAGAGGATACTGCGATCACGACAACTCAAACTACATGACTGGACCAAGATTTGACCTACAGATATTAGATAACAACACCCAGATATTGGTCAGCAATAATAGCTGCCTATGGAAAGCAAGATCCAACACTTGTTCATGCCGACCCCCCTTCCATACACACAAAAATTGTACTTGCAGGGATGGGTGGAATGATTATTGGATCAACAAAACTGCAGTAGAAGTAGGAACTTGGGATTTGAAAGGGACAGGTATGATATATATATAGATTTTTGTAACAGAACCCAATTAGAAACCTATAGCCCCTTGAACTGGGATTATTTTAGGAATGTACCAATTGGCTGGGTAAACCGCAGAACATTTTATAGAGCTAATCTCACAGCCACTGACGGGCCCTGTAAATTACCCGACGGGTATTGGTGGCTATGTGGCAATGGCATTAGCAGAAAGCAGCTCCCTGCAGATTGGAAGGGAATGTGTACCATAGGTCATCTAGTCAGCCAGGACCGAATATATAATCAGTCCCAAATACCTAAAGGCATATTGAGAACATCATGGAGACGAGCCAAACGGGAAGACAACCCACTTGTAAGTAGGGGAACAAAGTTTCATAGCTTTGTCAGATGGTTCTTACCATGGCTAGGAGTAAGCGAACTGGAAAAAGCCATAATAAACATTTCCACGGTTTTAGAAAAGATGGAAAATCTAACAATAAATACTATGGAAAATTTACAGACAGAAATATCATCCCTTAGTAAAGTTGTGCTACAGAACTGAATGGCATTAGATTTATTGACTGCCAAAGAAGGGGGAGTGTGTATGATCATCAATACCAGTTGCTGTGCATATATCAATAAAGACAGACAGATAGAAGCAGATTTGAACACACTCTGGGAGAAAACACGAGTATTCCATGAAGTGTCTTTGGATGATACTTCCCTGGGATTTCGAGATTTATGGGATAAATTAACCTCTTGACTCCCTAATTTAGAATGGTTGAAACAATTATTCATGGGAATGATCACAGTGGTGGTTTTGGGAATACTTGTTTGCATGTCTCTCAAATGTTTCCTTTGGTGTTGTCAGGGCTCAGTTGAGACATACAGTGACTGGAAAAGGAACAAGATTAGGCACCAAATAGAAACTGGAAAATACTTTTCCCAGAGCCTTGGCGTGAAAGACTAAAGGAATTTGAAAATAATACCTACAAAATACAATAGTGAGGATTCATAGCTTTCTAGCAACAAATCCTCAAAAGAAAAGGAGGGATTGATAACTGTAAATGTAACAAATGTAACATGTAGGGGATGTTATCACTTCAGGTGGTCAGAAACAAGTCTTGGTTCTTTGTGAATAATTCCGAGGTTGCAAGACAAGGGACTCCTGAATAATCCCTTTAGGCACCTGGGCCTTGGGAGAACAGGTATGCAAACTACAGAGATAAGGAGGCTGCAGGATAATCTGAAGACCCCTGCCGAGAGACGCCAAACAAACATGTGCGACGGACATTACCATATATTAATGAATTCTCGGAAAAGCTATTACTATGATAAACACTTCTTGGAAATGTAATGAATATGTATGTTAACATAGCATAAATACCTAGTAACTGTGTCTCTTTGGTGCACACGTTTGGAGGAGAGATCCCCCATGTGCCCGGCGCCGCAATAAAGAATACCTGCTTAATAGTCTGCCGAATATTGAGTCTTCAACTCCGGCTTTTCACGGCATCAGTACATGCGGGTTTGTGAGAGGCTTCCCTCCCCAGACCTCAATACAATAATGGATCATCTTTTCTTTAGACTTATCCTTCCTCCTCGGCGAGCTATCCCAATACCTCTTTAGACTTATTTTTCTTCCTCACTGAGCTATCCCAATACCTCATCACCAGCTCTAGAGGGCATCCTGGGGGTATTCCTCCCTGTCCCCATGGGTCCAGAGGGCTTGCTTTTCCCCTGTCCCATCTTCCGAGGTGCCTCTGTACACTCACACACACGCTCCCCTCGTTCGTGGCCCATGCCCTCACGGGCAATGGGAACCGAACTACAAGAGGGTCCGCACTCGCTTCGCGCAGTGGACGACTAAGTCCAGTGGACGTCTCGGTCAATCGCACCTCGGGAAACCCACCCCGACCAAACGGAAACCTTTTAATAGTACTCACGCATCCGGGAGTCTTCGTTTGGCTCTTCGTGCACAAAAATTACGGGGTACTGCAGTTTCTTTTGCCTGCTTCCTTAAATTTCGGGTTCGGAAGTAAAGGTGTTAGAACAAGGAGTCGTCCACCCAGAGGGCCATCCGAAGATGGGATGGGGCGCCTCCCCAGGGTCTGGATCCCGAACCAAATTAACCTGTATCCGAGTCACGGCACCAAATTGTTATAGAAGCTCGCCTCCCGTGACGAATTTAAATTGAAGAGCCAATTGTTAATTAATCAGTTTTCAGAATCACAGAATCACAGAATCACAGAATAGTAGGGGTTGGAAGGGACCTCTGTGGGTCATCTAGTCCAACCCTCCTGCCGAAGCAGGGTCACCTACAGCAGGCCGCACAGGACCCCGTCCAGGCGGGTCTTGAATATCTCCAGAGAAGGAGACTCCACAACCTCCCTGGGCAGCCTGTTCCAGGGCTCCGTCACCCTCAGAGGGAAGAAGTTCCTCCTCATGTTCAGACGGAACTTCCTGTGCCTCAGTTTGTGCCCATTGCCCCTTGTCCTGTCACTGGGCACCACTGAAAAGAGCTTGGCCCCATCCTCCTGACACCCACCCTTCAGATATTTGTAGGCATTTATTAGGTCCCCTCGCAGCCTTCTCTTCTTCAGGCTGAACAAGCCCAGCTCCCTCAACCTCTCCTCGTAGGGGAGATGCTCCAGTCCCCTCACCATCCTCGTAGCCCTCCGCTGGACTCTCTCAAGTAGCTCTTCATCTTTCTTGAACTGGGGAGCCCAGAACTGGACACAGTACTCCAGATGAGGCCTCACCAGGGCAGTGTAGAGGGGAAGGAGAACCTCCCTCCTCCTGCTAGCCACACTCTTCTTGATGCACCCCAGGATCCCATTGGCTTTCTTGGCAGCCAGGGCACACTGCTGGCTCATGGTTAACCTGTCGTCCACCAGGACACCCAGGTCCCTCTCCGCAGAGCTGCTCTCCAGCAGGTCCACCCCAAGCCTGTACTGGTGCATGAGGTTGTTCCTCCCCAGGTGCAGGACCCTGCACTTGCCCTTGTTGAACCTCATCAGGTTCCTCTCTGCCCAGCTTTCCAGCCTATCCAGGTCACGCTGAATGGCAGCACAGCCTTCTGGTGTATCTACCACACCTCCCAGTTTGGTGTCGTCAGCAAACTTGCTGAGGGTACATTCTAACTCTCCATCCAGGTCGTTGATGAAGAAGTTAAACAAGACTGGGCCCAGTACTGACCCCTGGGGGACACCACTTGTCACCAGCCTCCAACTAGACTCAGCGCCGCTGATGACAACCCTCTGAGTTCTGCCATTCAGCCAGTTCTCTATCCACTTCACCGACCACTCATCCAGCCCACACTTCCTGAGCTTCCCTAGGAGGATATCATGGGAGACTGTGTCGAAAGCCTTGCTGAAGTCGAGGTAGACAACATCCACGGCTCTCCCTTCGTCTACCCAGCCAGTCATGTCATCGTAGAAAGCTATCAGATTGGTCAGGCATGATTTCCCCTTGGTGAATCCATGCTGACTACTCCTGATAACCTTCTTTTCTTCCACTTGCTTGATGATGGCCTCCAGGATAAGCTGCTCCATCACCTTTCCCGGGATGGAGGTGAGGCTGACCGGCCTGTAGTTCCCTGGGTCCTCCTTCTTGCCCTTTTTCAAGATTGGAGTGACATTGGCCTTTCTCCAGTCCTCAGGCACCTCTCCTGTCCTCCAGGACCTCTCAAAGATGATGGAGAGTGGCTCAGCAATGACATCCGCCAGCTCCCTCAGCACTCGTGGGTGCATTCCATCGGGGCCCTTGGATTTGTGGACATCCAGATTGCTTAAGCGATCCCTCACACAGTCCTCCTCAACCAAGGGAAAGTCATCCTCACTGTAGGCTTCTTCTCTTACCTCCGGGCTTGGGATTCCTGAGGGCCAGTCTTAGCACTGAAGACTGAAGCAAAGAAGGCATTCAGTAGCTCTGCCTTCTCCGTATCCTCCGTCACCAGGACACCCGCCTCATTCAGCAGCGGACCCATGTTGTCTCTAGCCTTCCTTTTGCTGCTGATGTAGTTGAAGAAGCCCTTCTTGTTGTTTTTGACATCCCTTGCCAGCTTCAATTCCAGGTGAGCCTTGGCCTTCCTCGTCGCATCCCTGCATGCTCTCACCACATTCCTGTACTCTTCCCAAGTGGCCTGTCCCTCTTTCCACATTCCATGGACCTTTCTCTTCTGCCTGATCTCCGCTAGAAGCTCCTTGTTTAACCATGCAGGTCTCCTGCCTCCTTTGCTCGATTTCTTTCTCAGGGGGATGCATTGCTCCTGTGCATGGAAGAAGTGTTGTTTAAAGAGCGACCAGCACTCATGGACCCCCCTGCCTTCGAGAGCCCTGGCCCACGGGATTCCTCCCAGTAGCTCCTTGAAGAGGGCAAAGTCAGCCCTCCTGAGGTCCAAGGTTTTGATCCTGCTTATCGCCCTGCTTCCTCCACGCAGGATCCTCAACTCGACCATTTCATGGTCACTGCAGCCGAGTCCACCTCCGACCTTCACATCCTCCACCAGTCCCTCCTTGTTTGTTAGCACTAGGTCCAGCAGAGCGCCTTTCCTTGTTGGTTCCTCCACCACTTGCATCAGAAAGTTATCATCGATGCTCTGTAGGAACCTCCTGGATTGCGCCTGCCTAGCTGTATGGTCTTCCCAGCTGATGTCAGGGTGGTTGAAGTCCCCCATGAGAACCAGGGCCTGTGACTGTGAGGCTGCTTGCAGCTGCCTGTAGAAGGCCTCATCAACCTCCTCCTCCTGGTCAGGTGGCCTGTAGTATACACCCACCGTAATGTCACCCGTGTGAGCCTGTCCCTTAATTCTAACCCACAAGCTTTCAACTCGTTCCTCATTTGCCCCCAGGCCAAGCTCAATGCATTCCAGTTGCTCCCTCACATACAGAGCAACTCCCCCTCCTCTCCTTGTTGGTCTGTCTTTCCTAAAGAGTCTGTAGCCATCTATGACAGCATGCCAGTCATGCGAGTTGTCCCACCACGTTTCTGTGATGGCGACCAAGTCGTAGCCGTCCTGCTGTATAATGGCTTCCAGCTCCTCCTGTTTATTGCCCATGCTACGTGCATTGGTGTAGACACACTTGAGCTGGGCTGTCAATCTCACCCCTGGCCTTGGCATTCCAAGCCTAGGCTCATCCCTAGTGAGCTGGGCAATATCCCCTTCCCCCTTCGAACCTAGTTTAAAGCCCTCTCAATGAGCCCCGCCAGCTCGTGGCCAAGAATTCTTTTTCCCCTTTGAGATAGCTGAGTTCCACTTGTTGCCAGCAGGCCCGGTGCTGTGTACACCTCCCCATGATCAAAGAAGCCAAAATTTGACCGATGGCACCAGTCCTTGAGCCACCTGTTAACCAGGTGAGTATTCCTGCCCCTTTCAGCGCTGTCCCCCGCCACTGATGGGATGGAGGAAAACACCACCTGCGCCCCTGATCCCTCAACCAGTCGCCCCAGTGCCCTGAAGTCCCTTTTGATGGCCTTGGGACTTCTTTCTGCTATCTCGTCCCCGCCAACCTGCATTACCAAGAGGGGGTAGTAATCAGAAGGTCGCAACAGACCAGGGAGTTCCTTAGCAACATCCCTAACCCGGGCCCCAGGGAGGCAGCAGACTTCCCTGTGGGATGGGTCCGGTCGGCAGATCGGGCCCTCTGTTCCCCTCAGAAGGGAATCACCTATGACAATGACCCTCCTTTTTTTCTTAGCTGAGGCAGTTGTAATTCTTGGGGCTGTCTGACTCGTTCTAGGCATCCCCCCGGATGGAGCTTCACCTACACCCACTTCCTCTGTGGCCAGTCCCTCACATTCCAGAGCCCCATACCTGTTGCTTAAGGGCAACTGGGCAGGTGAGGGAGGCCGGGGAGGGAGATTCGCTTGCCCCCCCGAGCAGGGACCCGCTTCCATTCCCCCCCATCTCTCAGTCCCCCTCTTTCTGCTCGGTGGCAAGAGGGTTGGGGGTTCTCTGCTTTCTGTGGAGTTGCCTCCTGCTGCCTCTGCCTCAGGGAGGGCAGGGTGCGGCTCCACCAGTCGATCTCTCTCTCACACTCCCAGATGCTCCTCAGCCTCTCCACTTCCTCCTTCAGCTCTGCCACCAGGCTGAGCAGATCATTCACCTGCTCGCACCGAACACAGCCGTTGTCTCTGCTGTCCTCCAGTACGAGCGCCAGGCTCAGGCACTCCCTGCAGCCAGAGACCTGGACACCCGCGTTCTTGTGTGGGGCCTCCGTCTGGGTCCCCACACTCCTTCTAGCAAGAGCTTTACCACGGGTGGTAACCATGGCTAGAATATCTCCTGGAAGAGCGATGCCCACTACTTGAGTTGCCAGAAGGGGCGGCTGCACCCTGCCTGTCGCCTTCCCCGCTCGCCCTGCCCGCGCGAACTGCTGCGCCGCCTCTGTTTGCCGGCTCTGTTCGCCCGCCGCTCCTGGTCGCTCCCGCTCCCTGGGAGCTGCTCTTATCCCTGAGGGGGTTTGGCCGCTGTCACACTCGACTCCGCCCCCGCTGAGTCAGAGCTGCTGCTCGTTGGCACTTCCCGCTTTCCCGCTGAGGGGGGGGGGGCTGGGGTCTCCTCTCTCTCTCTCTCTCTCTCTCTCTGTCGGCGCTTTTTGCCGCCTCGCCGCTGCAGTTTTGCCACCGGAGAAAGGGTCCCTCGGCGCGAGCCTCTGCTCCAGAACCAGTTTTGAATTTATTAGCAATAGAATTTATTTAAGCAAGCGATGAAGCAGGCAAAACAGCGCTGGGCGGCCGGGGAGCCTCCTGCTCTGCCAACGGTCCGCGCCAATAACGGATGCAACCCCTCTTTTTATAGAGTTCCTATTTCCTGCATACGTGACTTCTGGTATTCTCTGCGTTGTGTTTGCGCTTGTGCAACTAATTGTCAGGTGGTCGTTGTCTGCCTCTCGGTGGTCTGGTCGTTGGGATGAAGGCCGAAGTCTTTCTCAGGCGCCCTGCTGTCTGCTCATTCATCCCCCAAGCCATTGCTTTGCTTATCAGCAGATAGGCCATCTCCCTTCAGCAAATGGTTGCTTACTTTGCTTACTCCTCCGGATGTCTGTGGCTCCAGCTTAAGTTATAAAGAAACTCCAACACTCACATGCGATTTCATGAACAAAGTTAACCCATTCATCACAGGGCTTCTCCTCTTTCTCCATCAGCCGGTTTGAGAACAAATTTTATATGTATACATTTATTACAATGCGGTAAACATTTATACATTTCAAGCAACAGCTATCAGTACTTTCACAGTTCTGCTTAATCACCCTCTTTCCCCGTATGTCCTTGCATGTCTCGTCTCTGCTTAAAGTCACAGTATCCTCCCTTTTTGCTGTGCATGTTACATGAGGAAGGGGCTTTTCTTGGTAGGGGGCATTTGATACTCGAGGGCGGATTTTTTACAATGCTAATTAGGATAGTTCAACCATAGTTCAAGTAGTCTTCTTTTTATCAAAAGTTTTGTTTCCTTTTGTACTTATCTTAGTACCTTGTTTTAATTAGAACTGTGGCTCTTCAAGGCTGCAGTGCTAGTCCTTATCAGTTCCCTGTGTTCTTTCGCTATCTTCCTCTCAGTTGTTTGACATCACCTTCACCTTCTCCACCTCTTCCCAGCTGCAGCAGCGAGGGGGGAGGGGGCAAGCAGCAGTAAAGCATCCCCCCCCGGGGTTAAATCCTTTCCCTCTGGCTTTCAGGATGTTATGGGTTTCCATGGCAAGGTTTTGGTATGGGCGGGGGGGTGGGCTATAGGGGTGGCTTCTGTGAGAAGCTGCAAGAAGCTTCCCCCATGTCTGATAAAGCCAGTGCCAGCCAGCTCTAAGACAGACCCGCCGCTGGCCAAGGCCAAGCCAATCAGCAACAGTGGTAGCGCCTCTGTGATAACATATTTAAGAAGGGGAAGAAAAAAAAACCTGCAGTGAGACAGCAGTTGAGAGAGAGCAGTGAGACGATGTGAAAGAAACAACTCTGCAGACACAAAGGTCAGTGAAGAAGGAGGGGGGAGGAGGTGCTCGAGATGCCGGAGCAGAGAGTCTTCCCTTGCAACTCGTGCTGAAAAACCATGGTGAGGCAGGTTGTCCCGCTGCAGTCCATGGAGCTCCACGGTGGAGCAGATATCCACCTGTAGCCCGTGGAAGGGACCCCACGCCAGAGCAGGTGGATGCCCGAAGGAAGCTGTGACCCCGTGGGGAGCCCATGCTAGAGCAGGCTCCTGCCAGGACCTGCGGACCTGTGGAGAGAGGAGTCCACGCCGGATCAGGTTTTCTGGCAGGGCTTGTGACCCCTTGGGGGACCCAGGCTGGAGCAGCCTGTTCCTGAAGGACTGCACCCTGTGTGAGGAGTCCTCCCCCTGAGGAGGAAGGAGCAGCAGAGACAATGTGTGATGAACTGACCGTAACCCCCATTCCCCATATCCCTGGGCCGCTCGAGGAAAGGGGGGAGGAGGTAGAGAAACGGGACTGAAGTTGAGCCCGAGAAGAAGGGAGGGGTGGGGGGAAGGTGTTTTAAGATCTAGTTTTATTTCTCACTGTCCTGCTCTGATTTGATTGGTGATAAATTAAACTCCCTTTTCTCCCCAAGTTCAGTCTGTTTTGTCAGTGACTGTAATTAGTGAGTGATCTCTCCCTGTCCTTATCTCGACCCTTGAGCCTTTCATCATATTTTCTCTCCCTGTCCAGTTGAGGAGGGAGAGTGATAGAGTGGTTTTGGTGGGCACCTGGCATTTGTCCTGGCCAAACCAAAACTGCTGAGCAGTTACAATTTGAATTTCCCCTTTATAAGACAGATGGAGAGCAGAGTGTGTGTGTGGGGAGGGGGTAGAGACCCAGAGAAGGGGAGAGATGGAGACAGAGAGGGAGAGGGTGACAGAGAGACAGAGAAAGTGAGAGGCCAGAGAGAATTACAGAGAGTCGGGGGGGGGGGGGGGGGGGTGGGGGGGGGGGGGGGGGGGGGGGAGTGTGTGTGACAGGTAGAAAGATAGCAAGACAGAGAGACAGAAAGAGAGAGTCTGAGAGACACTGAGAATGACAGAGCAAGAAACCAAGAGGCTGAGAGAGAGGCCAAGAAAGACCTTTTCAAAGGCCTGCTGTCGCTGAGGTCCCCACACAAAATAGTTCTTCTTTCAGGTCACTTAACAAAGAGGACGCACAAGCTGACTGTAACCCTGGGACAGTCAATTCCAGGTGTATTGGCCACCCCTCCACATGAAAGCAAACTACGGCCTGCATTCTGCTGCAAAAGGAATTGAGAAAAATGCAATTATATCAGTTGTAGCATACTGCTTGACTGCCTTTGACTCCAGCTTGTACTGGAAATCCTAGCATGTCCAGCGCGGCAGCACTCAGTGGTGGTGTGACTTCATTCAGGCCACGATAGTCTACTATTAACCTCTACCCTCTGTCAGACTTGTGCACTGGCCATATGGGACTATTAAAGGGTGAGTGAGTCTTGCTGATCGCTCCTTGGCTCTACAATTGGAGAATCAGCTCATGGATGGGACCCAGGGAGTCTCGGTTGGTGAGTTTAGGATGGTGAAACACTGAACAAGTTGCCCAGAGAGGTAGTGGAGGCCCCATCTCTAGAAATATTCAAGGCAAGGTTGGACGGGGCTCTGAGCAACCTGGTCTAGTTGAAAATGTCCCTGCTCACTGTAGGGGGTTTGGCTAGATAACCTCTAAAGGTCCCTTCCAAGTCAAAGCATTCTATGATTCTATGATACTGCTGCTGGTGCACCGTTGTGGTAGCATTTGGCATCTGCTCTTCTTCGACCTGCAGCAACCTCACAACGGAGGGATCTTCCTAGAAGTTGGGCAAGGTAGACAGCTGTTTAATCTTCTCTGCATTCACAGTGGTTACACCAAATGCCCACTGGTACCCTTTTGGGTCCTTGACGTACCCTCTCCTGAGGTAGTCTATGTCAAGGATACATGGGGCCTCCAGGCTGCTCACAATGGGGTGCTTTTGCCACTTGTCCCCTGTTAAGCTCACCTCAGCCTCCAATACAGACAGCTGTTGGGATCCCCTTGTCACTCCAGAAATCCAGATGGGTTCTGTGCCCTGATGGCACCAGTGTACACTGTGCACCAGTGTCTACCAATGCTGGTTCATTTGGGACCACCCTCCTCCATACGGCCCATGTACATGGGATGTCATCTGGATCTTCAGAGACCTGGCTGTCATCCAGGTCACTACAGATGAGTTCCAGGACTGCTAGTTCTCTCAGTTACTGGATACCTTCCTCGGCAGTAGTTCACTTCCCTTGGTAATTCACAAGATCTTCCTTGAACAGGTATATTGCCTTTGCGCTTGACAGGATCCGCCTCCAGAAACTGCGGATTGTTGCCTCTTTTCTAATTTCTTTGTCAATTCCCCGGTTCCCAGTGAGGGATCCCAGTTGTTGGGTTTCCTTACCTTCTAATTCCTGACAGTTGGCCCCACTATCCCAGCATCAGAGCAGTCAGGCAGCAATCTGCAAACCTGGCTGGCAGCTTCAATCTTTCCACATATCTTGAAGCTTGCCCAGGGTCAAGGACTGGGTAGCTTCCACCTCTTGTATGATTCCTTTCACTTCTTCCTCCTGTTGCTTTGCTGAAGGACCAGCTTCCTGATCAGACCCTTCCTCCTCCTTGTTTCTTATTAATCGCTGATATGGACCTGTCGACCTCTGTGTCTACTGTTTCTTTCTGACTACTGGGGTGACTACTGCAGTTGGAATTTGGGTCCCCAGCCCAACCACGGTGTTTTCAGATGTGGTTTGGGTCCCTGTCTCAGTCATGGCATTCTCAGAGGTGATTTGGGTCCCTGTTAGGCCACGATAGTCTATTATTAACCTCCACCCTCTGTCAGGCTTTTGCACTGGCCAAACTTTAAAAAAATGCTATCTCTTGTAATTCAGCTGAACATGCGTTACGTTCCACGTTTTAAATTTAACTTTTTCTTGCTTCCCTGACTTCCTTCTGAACCTTTTTGATTTTTTTATTACTTCCATTTATTTTTGTACAAGAATACTTTGACATTCCTTATGGTGACAAGTATTATTCTTGAAAAATCCTTTAGTTTTTCTACTTTTCTTGATTTGGGGAAAGGAGGAAACAACAAAGTCTTTTGTGTCTAGGCTTTCTGCTAATAATTTCTTCAGCTACTAAAACAGAAATGTGTTTTTCCCTTTCATATTATTTTTCTTGTGACACCCACAAGGTCTGTGGCCCTGTATAGTTACTTTATTGCTTCTACCCATGAGACAACAATTGTCCCTCTCAGTAGAAACAAAATAAATAAATCAAAAAGGAAGGAAAAAAGCTTGGTATTTCTGTAAGTTTCCTGGCAAGTCTTTTTAAGACAAACAAACACTATGCTATATATTTCTGGCTTTGCCACACACCTAATTAATACAGGACAAACAATTTTATGGTTCTCTATCTGTAAAATTTGCATATCTGTAAAATTAATTCCAGTTCTATGTTTCATCCATAAAAACATGATTTTTTTTTCACCTAGTATAATAGTCAATCAACATGTATTTTTTGATGAAGAAGTTAACTTTTAGAAATATCAAATACCTGGTTGGACTTGGTCTTATCAGTTTGGTCAGTATCTATACGAGAATGATGTTTTCCTCACAGTGTTGCAAATGAGCCTTAGGATTTGTGCTCTCAGAGGGACATTTAGATCATGTTTCAACTTGCACACAGTGTTTTAGTTTGGCCAGGACAAATGCCAGGTGCCCACCAAAACCACTCTATCACTCTCCCTCCTCAACTGGACAGGGAGAGAAAATATGATGAAAGGCTCAAGGGTCGAGATAAGGACAGGGAGAGATCACTCACTAATTACAGTCACTGACAAAACAGACTGAACTTGGGGAGAAAAGGGAGTTTAATTTATCACCAATCAAATCAGAGCAGGACAGTGAGAAATAAAACTAGATCTTAAAACACCTTCCCCCCACCCCTCCCTTCTTCTCGGGCTCAACTTCAGTCCCGTTTCTCTACCTCCTCCCCCCTTTCCTCGAGCGGCCCAGGGATATGGGGAATGGGGGTTACGGTCAGTTCATCACACATTGTCTCTGCTGCTCCTTCCTCCTCAGGGGGAGGACTCCTCACACAGGGTGCAGTCCTTCAGGAACAGGCTGCTCCAGCCTGGGTCCCCCAAGGGGTCACAAGCCCTGCCAGAAAACCTGATCCGGCGTGGACTCCTCTCTCCACAGGTCCGCAGGTCCTGGCAGGAGCCTGCTCTAGCATGGGCTCCCCACGGGGTCACAGCTTCCTTCGGGCATCCACCTGCTCTGGCGTGGGGTCCCTTCCACGGGCTACAGGTGGATATCTGCTCCACCGTGGAGCTCCATGGACTGCAGCGGGACAACCTGCCTCACCATGGTTTTTCAGCACGAGTTGCAAGGGAAGACTCTCTGCTCCGGCATCTCGAGCACCTCCTCCCCCCTCCTTCTTCACTGACCTTTGTGTCTGCAGAGTTGTTTCTTTCACATCGTCTCACTGCTCTCTCTCAACTGCTGTCTCACTGCAGGTTTTTTTTTCTTCCCCTTCTTAAATATGTTATCACAGAGGCGCTACCACTGTTGCTGATTGGCTTGGCCTTGGCCAGCGGCGGGTCTGTCTTAGAGCTGGCTGGCACTGGCTTTATCAGACATGGGGGAAGCTTCTTGCAGCTTCTCACAGAAGCCACCCCTATATCCCCCCTGCTACCAAACCTAACCCATAGCCTCTGCCTAGGAAATATTTTCACTTTCCAGAGCTGCCTGACTACAACGCTCACCAACAAAAAGAGGCATCAGACAACTATGGGAGATCAGGTCTGCAAATACCAAAAAGACTTTTCAAGTATCAGCTGCTGAAATCCAATAAAGGTATAGACTCCTTCTGGACCCCTCTTTCACTGCCTACCATCTCTTCCCACAGTACTCTGAGGACCATGCCCCCCCTCCATACATCACCTTCCCCGTAGAGTTAAGAAACCTTCCTCCTGTTCTGAAGATTGTCTCTTATTCCGTTATCCATCAGCTGCCCACCCCATCTAACTTATTCCTGGAGACTAACTTTAGTTCATGGTAGCACACAGTTTGAATACACAACCGAAGTGCTGAAATTTGCAGGCATTTGTGTACAAATGCAAGTGTTCATGTGAACAGGATAGTTATCAACTAGCACACATAGCAAAAGGCTTGCAAAGCATCAGAGTGTTTTCACTACAAGGTTGTGGACAAATAAATACTGTTGAGTCCATAACACTTAATATCAGTGCTATGATGCTTTTCACAGTCCTTTAGGCCATAATGCCAAAATTCCATTAACAGCTCATGTTATGGAGCTCAGGAGGATTTGGCAATGCACTCGGATTTTAGACATTCTTTTCAAAGTTCTGGCCATTACTCCATCTGTTGGAAAGTGTCCTTGTGGCAACCAGGTCGAGGGAGGTGATTCTGCCCCTCTACTCTGCTCTGGTGAGACCCCACCTGGAGTACTGTGTCCAGCTCTTAAGTCCTCAGCACAGGAAAGACATGGACCTTTTGGAGCAGGTCCAGAGGAGGACCATAAAAACAGAGGAATGGAACACCTCTCCTATGAGGAAAGACTGAGAGAGCTGGGGTTGTTCAGCCTGGAGAAGAGAAGGCTCCGGGGACACCTTATAGCAGCCTTCCAGTACTTAAAGGGGGCTCATATGAAAGATGGGGACAAACTTTTTAGCAGGGCCTGTAGTGACAGGACAAGTGGTAATGGTTCTAAACTAAAAGAGGGTAGATTTAGACTAGATATAAGGAAGAAATTTTTTACAATGGGGGTGGTGAAACACTGGAACAGGTTTCCCAGCGAGGTGGTAAATGCCCCATCCCTGGAAGCATTCAAGGCCAGGTTGGATATGGCTCTGAGCAACCTGATCTAGTTGATGATGCCCCTGCTCACTGCAGGGGAGTTGAGCTAGATGATCTTTAAAGGTCCCTTCCAACGCAAAGCATTCTATGATTCTAATGATCAGCCAGCTATGTTCTGCTCCCTTGTCCCTGAGGGCAGTTTTCCAGGGGATCCCATGCATGAATTCCTTAAACAACTGAAAGTTTGCTCTCCTAAAATTCACGGTCTTGACTATACTTTTCACCTGGCCTATATCCCTCGTGATCATGAATTCCACCAGGGCATGATCACTGCAGCCCAGGCTGCCACCAGTCTTGACCTCTCTAATTAATTCATCTGCATGGTAAGCAAAAGGTCCAGTGATGCATCTCCCTTGGTTGGGTTTTCTATAACCTGGATTAGGAAGTTATCCTCAATGCACTCCAAGAGTCTCCTGGACTGCTTACAGCTTGCTGTGCTATTTTTCCAGCACATGTCAGGGTGACTGAAGTCCCTCAGCAGGATCAGGGCCTGGAAGCATGATGTTTCCTGTAGTTGAAGTAAGAACGCTTCATCAACATCCCCCCCTTCATCAGGCGGCCTGTAGTAAACACCAGCCACGAGGCTTCCTTTCATGGCTTGGTTTCTAATTATTACCCATAAGCTCTCAACCTGTTTGTCGCTGTTTTTCAAAGACAGCTCTGTGCAGTCAATCCATTCTTTTACACAGAGGGCAACCACCCCCCCTTCCTTGCCTGTCCCTCCTGATCAGTGAACAGTCATCAATTGCAGTGCTCCAATCATGTGATTTATCCCACCATGTTTCAGTGACAGCAATTAGAATATAGCTTTCTAGCTGCATAGTGGCTTCAAACTCCTCCTGTTTGTTACCCATGCTGTGTGCATTGGTATAGAGGCACTTCAGCTGAGCTATGGACCTTGACACCTTTTTGGAGGAACACACCCTGATTCGTTTGAGGCATTTCACAGGTGTTTCCCTGTTGGTTCCTAATAAATCAGCACTTTGTGTTAATGCTGTCCACATGGGGTGCTCAGTGCCAGGATAGACTGACAGAAATATGAACATGAACACTGACTAAAGCATATCAGTGCATATCTGGCAGGTTCAATTCTGAGTCCATGGAAGACAAAGTATAATTTACTAGAAAATAATGATAGGATCATTTACTGCAGCACATTGGTTGAAGAGTCAGAGAGAACACACTAGCTGTCATGCGGCTTGTTAGCAATGTTGATGTTCACATGAGAAGTCTGTTCCTAAGACACGGAAATTCAGACACCCAGAACTTAGTAGAGACTTATTTGGACTATTTGGAGAAAAGAGCTAGAAGTTGGGTAACAGAAGCTTCTCATATTTTAGGACTGATATGCCTATTATTTCCTAAGCAATTGTACATAGACAGTGAATTTTATTTCCTTAAAGGCCAAGAAATATTCTGACTTTTTAAAAAAATGGTTCTTCTGATTTGTGGGATCATTGTAGTTGCTGTTGCAAGAACTTCTCATCTCTCTCAAACAGGGGTGAGTGTCTTTGCTCGCGGGCTAGCAGGTCTGATTAACAGCTTTAAACTAGACTTGAAGGGTAAAGGGAATACCATCAGGCTCACCCATGACAAGCCAAGGTTTGAGGTACAGAGTGCTAGTGAGGGCCCTCAGCTTGTTGATCTACGATGTGTTGGGTACACTGGAGCATATTCTTCACTGGGTAAAAAACTGGCTGGATGGCCAGGCCCAAAGAGTTATGGTGAATGGAGTTAAATCCAGTTGGCAGCCGGTCACAAGCAGCGTTCCCCAGGGCTCAGTTTTGGGGCCAGTCTTGTTTAACATCTTTATCAATGATCTGGATGAGGGGAACGAGTGCTCCCTCAGTAAGTTTGCAGATGACACCAAATTGGGCGGGAGTGTCGATCTGCTTGAGGGTAGGAAGGCTCTGCAGAGGGATCTGGACAGACTGGATCGATGGGCAGAGGACAATTGTATGAGGTTTAACAAGGCCAAGTGCCAGGTCCTGCACTTGGGTCACAACAGCCCCATGCAATGCTACAGGCTTGGAGAAAAGTGGATGGAAAGCTGCCTGGCAGAAAAGGACCTTGGGGTGTTGGTCGACAGCCAGCTGAACATGAGCCAGCAGTGTGCCCAGGTGGCCAAGAAAGCCATCAGCATGCTGGCTTGTATCAGAAATAGTGTGGCCAGCAGGAGTAGGGAGGTGATCGTGGCCCTGTACACGGCACTGGTGAGGCCGCATCCCGAGTACTGTGTTCAGTTTTGGGCCCTTCACTACAAGAAGGACATTGAGGTGCTGCACTGTGTCCAGAGAAGGGCAATGAGGCTGGTGAAGGGTCTGGAGAGCAAGTCTTAAGAGGAGTGGCTGAGGGAACTGGGGTTGTTTATTCTGGAGAAGAGGAGGCTGAGGACCTTATTGCTCTCTACAACTACCTGAAAGGCGGTTTTAGTGAGGCAGGTGTTGGACTCTTCTCCCAAGTAACTAGCTATAGGACGAGAAGAAATGGCCTCAAGTTGTGCCAGGAGAGGTTTAGATTGGATATTAGGAAAAATTTCTTTACTGATAGAGTGGTGAGGCATTGGAACAGGCTGCCCAGGGAAGTGATGGAGTCACCATCCCTGGAGGTGTTCAAAAAATTTGTAGATGTGGCACTTTAGGGTATGGTTTAGTAGGAATGGTGGTATTGGGCGGACGGTTGGATTTCATGATCTCAGAGGTCTTTTCCAACCTTAATGATTCTATGATTCTATGTTGATCACATCTCCCATGAGTCCTTCTCTATTCACAAATAACCAGTCTAGGAGCGCGTCTTTCCTAGTTGACTCACTGAGCACTTGTGACAAGAAGTTATTTTCCATATTCTTCGGGAATTTCCCAGACTTTCCATCCCAGCACTCCAGTTGTGGGCTCATTCCACCAAGTTTCACTAATACCAAAGACATCATAGCTCTTGGAACGAACCAACGCTTCCAGTTCATTCTGTTTGTTTCTCATACTGCATGTGCTGGTGTACAAGCATTTCAGATGTGCTCCTGAGCCCTCCGTGCTCCCAGGAGCAGCGTAAATGCTCTTATTAGCATTGCCACCCTCAGGCGGTGCCATGCCAACCCTTGGCTTACCTTTAGCTCTCCTGATGGTATGCCCCTGTATGCATGTATGTGTGCGCATGCATGTATTTATTTATTCTCCCTAGTGGATCTCCATCCTGTTCATCCGGAGAGTGGAGTGGATGAGGCCATTGATGCTATCTGTGTTCGTGTGCATGCTATGTATGTCTGTCTGTGTTATCTGTGTGGTTGGCTGTGTATTTATGTATATATGTGGTGTATATGTGTTCTCTGTGTGCACATGCCTACTGGGAATACATTTTCAGCCTTGCTACTGGTGGGACCTGGCTGCACAGAGCTGCAGCAACCTCACCTCTCTTGTGCTTTTGTATCCAGCACAATATTTTTTTCCCCTAACATGGAAGATCTGTATGGCTTTTAACTTCGTCAAAGACCAGTTTTAGGTCTAGTCTTAAACACTAGTCTATAAACACTTCATCAGAATCATACAAAATATTTGCTAGATCATCTTATAAACACATGTAGATTGATATAGTAAGCACTCAATTAAAAAAAAAAAAAGTTTCCCACTAAAATTTAGCAGTCTGTAATTACCAGGATCGCTTTCACTTTTTTCATGGAAGATAGAGGCTAACAGCCTCTGAAGGATCTAAGCAATTTAACAGCCTGAGTTCTCTTGAATTTTTATGAGATTCAGACACTTTCAGAAACTTTACCATGAATGAATGGTGACTTACTTCTAAATCAAGAATAGTCTCCCATCCATTATGATCCAACAATATATTGCTCAAATACATAAACAACAAATTGCTTTTCTAAAATATTTTATGATATTATCCTTAATCAGTCTGTACTTATATTAGCATTTTGTGCTGCAGAACATAAGGAGGTTAATTTGCTGTTGCATAGTTATATTTTCTTTCTCTTCCAAAAAGAGAGAAAACTAGTTCCAAATCCCATCATGACCCCATGTAGGGAACATGGGACTATTATTGGTAATTACATATAACTGAGAAGATACAAACTGCAATTTCAGAAGGATGGTACTTAAGTATTTAGAAAAGACAAAAAACTTTACCAGATTTCTTATCAAACTACTGATAAACAACAAATATGTCATCAAGAACATTAACCTGAAGCCAAAATCATCTTTAAAATACAAACAAAATTGTTTTCAGTAAATTTCTTCCAATTCTTACCAGTTTTTATACACAGCCATGAGGTGGACAAACACTCTTCTCTCTGACATAACTTTCTGTAAAGCTTAGACCATCCCACAGTCATTTTGATAATTTTTGATAGTGCGCTGGGTCTGGCTGGGATGGAATTAACTTCCTTCATAGCAGCCCATTGTCACAGCTGAATTATTAAGAGAAGCAATTGTTAGGGGTTTAACTAAAAGGGTTTTATTAACTATCAAACTATTATCAAAGTGTAATTAATCACCAACGATTAATGAAAAACTAATGGTAATTAAATGGTGAATAAGAATAATTGAATTAGTTAAACAGTGATTTAACAATGATCTGACAATGATTTAAATGATTATTTAAATGATGATTTAAATGATGATATAAATGATAATTTAGACAGCAGATAATTTAGATGGTGATTAGACCATGATTTAGATGATGATTTAGACAGCAGTCAAACACTCTACTACTTACTACACTTCTAATAATTAAGGTGTAGCTGGATATATATAAATGATGCTAGCATACAATATACTTTTAGGCCTAATGTTACCTCGAGGAGCAACCTTGAGAGGCATCCCTGTTCAAGGGGGAGATCATTGCCATGCAGCCTGCTGTCTGCTCTACAGGAGAGCTCAATGGGCTCGAGGGGGCTACAGATATTTATAGCATAAAGTGACTGACTCGTAGTCAAACCCCCCTTTGGTGTATGTGCAGCTGTAGCAGTTTTAGTTTTGTCTAGTCCCAGATGAGGCTGGTACTGTTAGCTGCTGATAAGGCATGGCCTAGATTACTTAGTCCCTGAGAAGGCATGGCCTAGCAGAGTTCTCATGGTTTGCACAGCAAGGCTGATTTCAGTCAAGCCTACTTGCCGGTGATGCCTGAACCAAAGTACGGTTCACTCACTCACAGTGGGTGTATCCGTCACACCCATATTGTTGTCCCAAAAATCAGGGATCGTTTACCCGGTGTGCAAAATCCAATCCACACACTGAGTCGAGATATTAGTTCATAGACTCATAGAATGGTCTCACAGAATGGACTCATAGAATGGACTTATAGAGTGGCCAGCAGGTAGAGGGAGATTCTCCTTCCCCTCTACTCTGCCCTAGTGAGGCCCCACATGGAGTACTGTGTCCAGTTCTGGGCTCCCCAGTTCAAGAAAGAGGAGGAGCTACTGGAGAGAGTCCAGCGGAGGGCTACGAGGATGATTAGGGGACTGGAGCATCTCTCCTGTGAGGAAAGGCTGAGGGAGCTGGGCTTGTTTAGCCTGAAGAAGAGAAGGCTGAGGGGGAGGGTCTAGTAAATGCTTATAACTGTCTTAAGGGTGGGTGTCAAGAGGATGGGGCCAAACTCTTTTCAGTGGTGCCCACCGACAGGACAAGGGGCAATGGGCACAAAATGAAGCATAGGAAGTTCCATCTGAACATGAAGAAGAACTTCTTCCCTCTGAGGGTGATGGAGCACTGGAACATGCTGCCCAGGGAGGTTGTGGAGTCTCCTTCTCTGGAGATATTCAAGACCCGCTTGGACAAGGTCCTGTGCAGCCTACTGTAGGTGACCCTGCTTCGGCAGGGTGGTTGGACTAGATCCCCGGAGGTCCCTTCCAACCCCTACCATTCTGTGATTCTGTGATTCTGTGATTACTAGAGGTTAGTTTTTGCAAGTACTGTTGGGAGTGGTGACAGCAAGAAAGGGCAGAACTGCAGAAAAAGGGGAAAACATCTCTCAGTTGTTGCATTCACCAGTATCGAATGAGATAGAACAGACTTCATTCCTGTTGAAGTTTACCTGAAATAAGCTCCTTCTGCTAACCATGACTAATGATTCTAGCTTATATCTGTGAGGAATCTACAGTTTGGAAAGTTAAGAAAAACTGATACACCAGATGCTTGTGCTGCCATTCAGAGGGACCTTGACAGGCTGGAGAAATGGGCTGACAGGAATCTCATGAAGTTCAACAAACGGAAGTGCCAAGTTCCACACTTGGGGAGGAATAGCCCCATGCACCAGTACATGCAGCTCTGCAGAGAAGGCCCTGGGGGTCCTGGTGGACAACAAGCTGACCACGAGCCAACAATGCACCCTCACGGCAAAGGTAGCAAACAGCCTTCTGGGCTGCATAAGGAAGAGCGTTGCCAGCTGGTCAAGGGAGGTGATCCTTCCCCTTCACTCAGCACTGGTGAGACCACATCTGGAGTCCAGTTCTGGGCTACCCAGTACAAGAGAGACATGGAGCTACTGGAGAGAGTCCAGCAAAGGGCCACTAAGATGATTAAGGGACTGGAGCATCTGTCATATGAGGAGAGGCTAGGAGAGCTGAGATTTTTCAGCCTGGAGAAGAGAAGGCTCAAAGGAGTCTTATTAGTGTGTATAAATACCTGATGAGAGGGTCTACAGAAGACGAAGCCAGACTCTTCTCAGTGGCATCCAGTGACAGGGACAAGAGGCAAAGTGCACAACCTGGAATACAAAAAATTCCATTTAAAGATCAGAAAAAAATGTGTTTTTTATTGTAAAGTTGATCAGACCAGTTGATTGCCCAGAGAGGTTGTGTCCATCCTTGGGAGATATTCAAAACCCAACTGGACATGGTCCTGAGCAACCAGCTCTAGGTGACACTGCTTTGAGCGGAGGAGTCAGACTAGACTAGCTCCAGAGGTCCCATAAATAAATAACATAGTAGTTTGGTAGGGAGAATCTGGAAGTAGGCTGAAATCCAGTCCCCAGAAGCAGGGGCACCTCACATAAAATTTGCATTGAGCTAAAATAATACTGAGTTTGAAAAGACCGGGTCACAAAGAGGACAAGAAGAGGACCTGAACACCATGAGTTCTGCATGGCTCTGGGAGATGAGACAGACGGAATGGGATTCTACCTAGGAGAGTGACAACTAAATGGAAAGGGACTCCCAAGAGTCTGGACTGAGATCAAAGCACATCTGCTATACATCCAGTTCCACATACCACCCAAATTTAATGTACAATTTTGGACCACAGATTACAGATATTCTATTGTTGTCCGTGTTGGGTTTACATGGCCAGGTTTTGGTAGTGGGGGATTAGAGGGGTGGTTGCTGTGGCATATGATGGCACGGACTCAGCTTGTGGTGTGAGACAAAGTTTATTTTGCAAGCAGTGCTTTATACATCTTGACCCAGATGTTAGTTCCCTGGGAACTTTCTGTCCCAATAAGGCAGCTATTTGCACGAGGTTCTCTATTTTACTTCTGTCCAATCCGCAGTCATATCACGCATCAGGTCAGCCAATAAGGTTGCTGATCACGCGCTGTCCATGCGCTGGCTGACAGTACACAACCGCTGTATTTTAACTCCTTATCATGTATTCGACTCCTTCAGCACATCCACAAGTCCTGTTTACTTCAGTATTTTTCTCTTCTGTTTATTACAGCAATCTGCTTTTGTCCCCATCCTCTACAGCTTCTATGAGAAGACGCCAGAAGCTTCCCCCATGTCTGATAGAGCCAGTGCTAGCTGGCTCTAAGACAGACCCGCCGATGGCCAAGGCCAAGCCAATCGGTGATGGTGGTAGCGCCTCTGTGATAACAAATTTAAGAAGTGGAAAAAACTGCTGCGCAACAGCAGTCGGAAGAGAGGAGTGAGACTATGTGAGAGACTCTGCAGACACCAAGGTCAGGGAAGAAGGATGTGCTCCAGGCACCACAGAGAACCCCCTGCAGCCTGTGGTGAAGACCATGGTGAAGCAGACTGCCCCCTGCAGCCCATGGAGGTCCACGGTGGAACAAATATCCACCTGCAGCCCGTGGAGGACCCCACGCCAGAGCAGGTGGATGTGCCCTGAAGGAGGCTGTGACCCCATGGAGAGCCCATGCTGGAGCAGGCTCCCAGCAGGACCTGTGACCCATGGGGAACCACTCTGGAGCAGTTTGCTCCTGAGGGACCGCACCCTGTGGACAGGACCCATGCTGGAGCAGTTCATGAAGAACTGCAGCCCGTGGGAAGAACCTATGTTGGAGAAGTTCATGGAGGACTTTTATTACTCATTACCCTACTCTGATTTGATTGGTAATAAATTAAATTATTTTCCCCAAGTTGAGTCTGTTTTGCCTGTGATGGCAATTGCTAAGTGACCTCCCTGTCCTTATCTTGACCCATGAGCCTTGCATCATATTTTTCTCCCTCTGTACAGTTAAGGAGGGGGAGTGATAGAACGGCTTGGTGGCCACCTGCATCCAGGGGATGAGCACATACTTGTACCACATTGTCCTGGGTTCGCCTGAGATAGGGTTAATTTTCACAAGAAGCTGTTTGGGCTGAGCCAAACCAACCAATCAAATGGGATATTCTATACCATGTGACGTCATGCTCAGTATTTAAGTGGAGGAGCTTGCTGAAGGAAGGGAATTTGATACTCAGGAGCAAGCTGAGAATCAGGCGGTGAGAACATTGCACGCTCTATATTCTTTTTATCAGTATACTTGTTATTTTCATCTCCCTTTGCTGTTCTGTTAAACCTTTTTTATTCCAACCTACAAGTTTTGCCTTTTCCTTCTGATTCTCCTCCCCATCCCACTGGGGCGCGGGGGGGGTGAGGAGTGAGAGAGTGACCGTGTGATTCTTCGTTGCCAAACCACAACAGGTGGTTTTTTTCTGGCACCCAATGTGGGGCACAAGACAACAGCAGTTTTGTATTAATCGTGCTATAGCTGTAGTAGTTATTAAAGTGGCAAGCTCCTATGTGGGTCATGGAATTGGTTGGCTGCACTGCTCATCTCTTCATTTTGCTGAGCTTAGGAACATGTTAATACAAATAATGGCTTTGTGCTTTGCCCTGGCATTGACAGCTTTACTTTGCTGGGGGAGCTATTTTGTGGGGCAGATGAAGGAACTTGGGAGCATGTTAGTACAGACAATAGTTATGTGCTTTTTCCTGGCATTGATGGCCTTGCTGTACTGCAGAAGCTATCTTGTGGAGAAAGATGAGGGAATACATCTCCCTCTCCCTACCTGTGATTTCTGTGGATGGTTTTATTATGCAGGCTCCCGAGGTCCTTGTTCACCCTTACATGAGCCATCTAATACTACTAATTAATACTGCTAGCATATTATGGGGTTTGTGGAATGTGGTCTCTTCCTGGTGTAAGAGAAAGCAGATTCTGGGTGAGGCGATACTGAAATGTGCCCTAAAACAGCCAGTCCCTGGGTGGCAGGGTGCGTGGAAGGATCTGGGCAGGTTCCTAGAGCAGTTATCATCTCCCATAGCCTGGGATTTTACACCTGAACAGGCAAACAACCCAGGCAAACTGGTGCACCACCTGACAGAAGGGTGCCTTGCTTACCCCGATGAAAACCAACAGCTTCTAGCACTGTACTGGGGTCTGGCCTGTGCCTATCAAGCCACCCACAGTTCAGTACTCTCAGAAGACTGTGGCTGAGGCAGAGACTCAAACTGCATCTGAGGACAGTATGGTCAAGGCAGGGACCCAAACAACAACAACTACAGTAATTGTCCCACTAGTGAAAAACAAAAAAGTGGACAAGGAGAGCAATGGGTCCATATTGAAAATTAGTGAGAGAGGAGGAAGAAAAGGAAAGATTTGATCAAGAAGCTGGTCCTTCAACAAGGGAACTGGAGAAAGGAGTCAGAGAGCTCAAACAGGAAGAGGAAACTACCCGGTCCCTGACCTCAGCAGAACTTCAAGACATGCAAAAAGATTACAGCCGCCAGCCAGGTGAGTGGATTGTTGCCTGGATGCTCCGATGCTGGGATAATGGGGCCGACAGTCAGCAATTAGAAGGTAAAGAAGCCCAACAGCTAGGATCCCTTGCTAGAAACTGGGGAATTGAGAGAGGAATTGGAAAAGAGGCAGCAATTTGCAGTCTCTGGAGACAGCTCCTCTCAAGTATGAGGGCAAGATACCCATTCAAGGAAGATCTTGTGAACTCCCCAGGAAGGTGGAATACTGCAGATGAAGGCATCCAGTACCTGAGAGAATTAGCAGTGCTAGAAGTCATTTACAGTGACCTTGATGATGATGATGATGATGTCTCCAAAGATCCAGAGGATGTCCTGTGTACACGGGCCATGTGGAGGAAGGTGATTCAAGGTGCCCCAGCATCATATTCTAACAGCTTGGCAGCAACGTGTTGCCTGGATACGGATACACCAACTGTGGAGAGAGTGTCTTCTTGGCTCCAAAACTTTGAAGAAAGTATCTGCACCCCCTCATCCCTATGGGACAGCAACTTGGGTGTCAGGGACGCCCCAAGAAATCAGTCTTCTCCTGGACCAGTCAGAGGGAAAGGGAGCCCCAGATGCATGCTGCGTGGCGCACTCTGGTTCTTCCTGCGTAACCAGGAGAAGGATGTGAGGAGGTGGGATGGTGAACCCACCTTTAAGCTGGAAGCCCATGTATGCGAACTGAGAGGGAAGACAGCTTGTCACCCAAAAAGGCTGTCAGCGTAGTGGCTGCTGAGACACAAGAAGGCCATCAGCGATCTCCCAGACACAGAAGAACTGAAATCACCTCTCTTGACCCTGGTGAGGGGACTTCTGGTCTGGCACTGCAAGGGTCAGACAGTGAATATTCTGACCAGGAACAGGAATAGAGGATCCCTGCCTCTGGCCAAGAGGAGGAAAGGGATGACCAGGTGTACTGGACTGTGTGGATTCGATGGCCTGGCACATCAGACCCACAGAAGTATAAGGCTTTGGTAGACACTGGTGCACAGTGTACGCTGATACCATCAGGGTATAGGGGCACAGAACCCATCAGGATCTCTGGAGTGACAGGGGGATGCCAAGAATTGCCTGTACTGGAGGCTGAGGTGAGCTTGACAGGGGACAAGTGGGGAAAAGCACCCCATCGTGACCGGCCCAGAGGCCCCTTGTATTCTTGGCACAGACTACCTCAGGAGAGGGTACTTCAAGGACCCAAAGGGGTACCGATGGGCTTTTGGTGTGGCCACTGTGAATACAGAGAAGATCACACAGCTCTCTACCCTGCCTGGCCTCTCAGAAGATCCCTTTGTTGTGGGATGGCTGCTGGTTGAAGAACAGCAAGTGCCAATTGCTACCAGGACGGTGCACTGGTAGCAATATCACACCAACCGAGACTTCTTGGCCCCCATTCATGAGTTGATTCATCAGCTGGAGAGCCAAGGAGTCATCAGCAAGACTCACTCAACTTTTAATAGCCCCATATGACCAGTGAAAAAGTCTGATGAAGGGTAGAGGTTAACAGTAGACTATCGTGGCCTGAACAAAGTGACGCCAGCACTGAGTGCTGCTGTACCAGGCATGTTAGAGCTCCAGTATGAACTGGAGCACAAGGCAGCCAAGTGGTATGCTACAACTCATGTTGCCAAAACATTTTTCTCAATCCCTTTTCCAGCAGAGTGCAAGTCACAGTTTGCTTTCACTTGGATGGGTGTCTACTACACCTGGAATCGACTGCCCCGGGGATGGAAACACAGTCCCACAATTTGCCATGGATTGATCCAGACTGCACTGGAAAAAAGTGATGCCCCTGAACATCTGCAATACATTGATGTGTGGGGCAATACAGCAGAAGAAGTTTTTGAAAAGGGGGAGAAAATAATCCAAGTAATTCTGAAACAGAATCACAGAATCACAGAATGGTAGGGGTTGGAAGGGACCTCTGTGGGTCATCTAGTCCAACCCTCCTGCCAAAGCAGGGTCACCTACAGTAGGTTATAGAGGACCTTGTCCAGGCGGGTCTTGAATATCTCCAGAGAAGGAGACTCCACAACCTCCCTGGGCAGCCTGTTCCAGGACTCCGTCACCCTCAGAGGGAAGAAATTTTTCCTCATGTTCAGATGGAACTTCCTGTGCTTCACTTTGTGCCCATTGCCCCTTGTCCTGTCACTGGGCACCACTGAAAAGAACTTGTCCCCATCCTCCTGACACCCACCCTTCAGGTATTTATAAGCATTTATAAGGTCCCCTCTCAGCCTTCTCTTCTTCAGGCTGAACAAGCCCAGCTCCCTCAGCCTCTCCTCGTAGGAGAGATGTTCCAGTCCCCTCACCATCCTTGTAGCCCTCCGCTGGATTCTCTCCAGTAGCTCTTCATCTTTCTTGAACTGGGGAGCCCAGAACTGGACAGAGTACTCCAGATGAGGCCTCACTAGGGCAGTGTAGAGGGGAAGGAGAACCTCCCTCGACCTGTGTCCTGGGTTTGGCCAGGACAGGGTTAATTTTCACCAGACTCCAGGAAGGGGCACAGCCGGGGGGTGGGGGCTGACCCCACCTGGCCAAACAGAGCCGGGTATTCCATACCATGTGCCGTCATGTTGGGTTCCGGTGGCGGGGGCGGTGCGGCGATGACTCACTCGCGGCTCGGGAGCGCGCGGCGCCGGTCCTGTCCAGGAGAGAGGATCTGTTGTGCGAGTCTGTGTCCTATTTTCTCCTTATTTGTATCGTTGTTGTTCCTGTTTCCCTCTGTTTGCTGTTCTGTTAAACTGCCCTTATCCCGACCCACCGGTTTCTGCCTCTTTCTTTTCATTCTCCTCTGCACCGCGGTGGGGGGAGGGGCGGCTGCGTGGCGCTTTTGTTGCCGGCTGCAGCCGAAACCAAAACATTTAATTTGGCGCCCGAGCGTGGGGCGGGGATAATGGCAGGGCTGAGCAGCGGGTGTTAAAACTGCTTTCTTAGATTTTCTTAAATTTTGTTACACGCATTTTTCTGTGTTGAGTGGTCGCCGGTAAAAAAATGTTTCTGACTTTGATCAAGTGGCTCTGCTATGTAAATCCATACTTGCACTATGTGTTCATTGCCATGCTGTTCATCATGGCTGGGAAAAGGACCAGGATGATGATTTTCCTCTACTGTACGTTATCAACTTATGACGTGATAATGTCAATGTGCATGAAATTAGGCTTGTATTTGTATGCGGCACTGCACTCATTTCCATAACTCGGATCCTATGTCTTAGAATTTGTGAATAATCAAAACCAATCTGTGGGGAAAACCGAAGGGGATACCTTCCCCCACTCTTTCGCCCACCCCCTCTCTCCTTCAGGCTAGTCCTAACAGCTTTTGAGAATTTCGAGTACCAGTGGGATGCTCAGGCCAGCACTCTCATTTTGTTCTGCGTCCTGCAGAGACCTGCCCCGGGGCTGGATAGCTGTGAGTGGCTGGGTGTGTGGGACAGCGTGGGCAGGTGTCTAGAGGAGTGGGCACCGCGGTGTGTTTTAAACTCACCCCTGAACAAGTACAGAATCCTGACAATCTGGTAAAATATCTGCAAAAAGTATGCTGCCACCCTGGGAACTCCAGAGAGACACACATCACTGCAATGTGCTGGGGTCTGGCCCATGCCTACCGAGCTATGTTCAACCTGATTCAGTGCCCTAAAGGGGAAAGGGGAGGAAACGAAGCAGCAGGCACTATGACTGGCGCTGCCCCCCCAGCCGGCCCTGCAGCCCCTCCAGCCCAGCAGGCAGTCACAGCCCCCCCAACTGGCACCACGGCTGCTGCAGCCACTGGCGTGGTCCCGGCTCCCCCAGTGGGCACAGCAGCTGCTCCAGCCACAGTTGCAGCCACAGGCACAGTGACTGAGCCCAATGACCAACCTGTGCCAGTAGCAGTCGCCCCTGTAAAACTAAAGAAAGACGCAAAGAGAGCAGATCGCTCCGGGAGGGATGACAATGAGCCAGGGTCATCGCGGGAGATAGAGACAGAGATCATCACCTGGTCCCTGTCCCTGAGCGAGCTGCGAGACATGCGGAAAGATTTCAGCCGCCACCCAGGCGAGCACATTGCCACCTGGCTGCTGTGGTGCTGGGATAACGGGGCCAGCAGCTTGGAATTAGAGGGCAAGGAAGCCAAGCAGCTGGGATCCCTGGCCAGGGAAGGGGGCATTGACAAGGCCATTGGGAAAAAGGAACAAGTCCTCAGCCTCTGGAGGAGACTTCTGTCAGGCGTGAGGGAGAGGTACCCCTTCAGTGACGATTTTGTATACTATCCTGGCAAGTGGACCAATATGGAAAGGGGTATTCAGTACTTGAGGGAATTAGCTGTGGGGGAGCTGGTTTACTGTGACCCAGACGATGAGCAGGTACCCACAGACCCAGATGAAGTCCAGTGCTCACAATCCATGTGGAGGAAGTTTGTGCGGAGCGCACCATCCTCATATGCCAACTCACTGGCAGTCGTAAACTGGAAGGGTGAGGAGGCACCAACAGTGGATGAGGTGGCTGTCCGACTCCGCCAATATGAGGAAAGTCTCTCTTCCTCCGTTGTCTCAGCTGTGGAGAAACTGGCCCGGGAGGTGCGGCAAATGAAAGAGAGTAGGTCTACTCCCCACCTGTACGGGCCAGTGTCTCAGCTATTAGGGGCAAGCGTTTCTCTGCTCAGGAGAGGGAATAGAGAGGCTACGCACCACGGGGCACCCTGTGGTTCTACCTGCGTGACCACGGAGAGGACATGAGGAAGTGGGTTGGAAAACCTACCTCAAGTCTAGAGGCAAAGAGTACGTGAGTTGCGAGGTAAAGCAATCACCAAAGGGGATTCTGCTAGGAAAAACGCCGCTCCCGTTTCTAGCAGCCAGCTCTCCAGACCAGGTAGACAGTTTGATTTTTATTCCGATCCTCTGGAGGGGACCTCCAAGTCATTTTTACAGCAGGTGAGCAGCAAATTCTCTGAGAAGGATTAGAGGGGCCCTGCCTCCAGCCAGGTGGAGGAAAGGGACAACCGCGTTTATTGGACGGTGTGGATTCGGTGGCCTGGCACGCCAGATCCACAAGAGTATAAAGCTCTAGTGGACACTGGTGCACAGTATGCTTTAATGCCATCAGATTTCAAAGGCTCAGAGTCCATTTGCATTTCGGGAGTGACAGGGGGGTCCCAAGAGCTGAGTGTATTGGAGGCTGAAGTGAGCCTCCCTGGGCAGGAGTGGCAGAAGCACCCCATTGTAACTGGCCCCGAGGCTCCGTGCATCCTTGGCATAGACTATCTTAGGAGGGGGTATTTCAAGGACCCTAAAGGGTATCGGTGGGCTTTTGGCATAGCTGCTGTGGAGACGGAGGAAATTAAACAGCTGTCCATTTTGCCTGGTCTCTCAGAGGATCCTTCCATTGTGGGCTTGCTAAGGGTTGAAGAACAACAGGTGCCCATCGCAACCACAACAGTGCACCGGCAACAGTATCGTACCAACCGAGACTCCCTTCTCCCCATTCATAAGCTGATCCGCCAGCTGGAGAGTCAAGGAGTGATCAGCAAAACTCGCTCACCCTTTAATAGTCCCATATGGCCAGTGAGAAAATCTACTGGAGAGTGGAGACTGACAATAGACTACCGTGGCCTGAATGAAGTCACACCACCGCTGAGTGCTGCCGTGCCAGACATGCTAGAACTTCAATATCAGCTGGAGTCAAAGGCAGCCAAGTGGTATGCTACAAATGACATCGCTAATGCATTCTTCTCCATCCCTTTGGCAGCAGAGTGCAGGCCACAGTTTGCTTCCACCTGGAGGGGCATCCAGTACACCTGGAATCGACTGCCCCAGGGGTGGAAACACAGTCCCACCATTTGCGATGGACTAATCCAGGCTGCACTGGAAAAAGGTGAAGCTCCAGAACATCTGCAGTACATCGACGACATCATTATATGGGGTGACACAGCAGAGGAGGTTTTTGAGAAAGGGGAGAAAATAGTTCAGATCCTTCTGAAAGCCGGTTTCGCCATTAAGCGAAGTAAAGTCAAGGGACCTGCGCAAGAGATCCAGTTTTTGGGAATAAAATGGCAGGATGGGCGCCGTCAAATCCCAATGGATGTCATCAACAAAATAGCAGCTATGTCTCCACCAACCAGCAAAAAGGAAGCACAGGCCTTTCTGGGTGTTGTGGGTTTTTGGAGGATGCACATCCCAAATTACAGCCAGATTGTAAGCCCTCTGTACCACGTGACCCGGAAGAAGAATGATTTTGAATGGGGCCCTGAGCAACGACAGGCATTTGAACAAATTAAACAGGAGATAGTTCATGCCGTAGCTCTTGGTCCAGTCCGGTCAGGGCAAGAAGTTAAAAACGTACTCTACACCGCAGCCGGGGAGAACGGCCCAACCTGGAGTCTCTGGCAGAAAGCACCAGGGGAGACTCGAGGTCGACCCCTGGGGTTCTGGAGCCGGGGATACAAAGGATCGGAGGCCCGCTATACTCCCACTGAAAAAGAGATTCTGGCAGCATATGAAGGCGTTTGCGCTGCTTCAGAAGTGGTCGGCACTGAAGCACAGCTCCTCCTAGCAGCACAATTGCCGGTGCTGGGCTGGATGTTCAAAGAGAGGGTCCCCTCTATGCATCATGCCACCGATGATACGTGGAGTAAGTGGGACGCACTGATCACCCAGCATGCCCGAATGGGAAACCCCAGTCGCCCAGGAATTCTGGAGGTCATCATGGACTGGCCAGAAGGCAAAGATTTTTGAGCATCGCCAGAGGAGGAGGTGACAGGTGCTGACGAGGCCCCACTGTATAACCAGCTGCCAGAAAATAAGAAACAGTATGCCCTGTTCACGGATGGGTCCTGTCGCATTGTGGGGAAGCAGCGGAGGTGGAAGGCTGCTGTATGGAGCCCTACACGACAAGTCGCGGAAACTGCCGAGGGAGAAGGTGAGTCCAGCAGTTTGCAGAGGTGAAAGCCATCCAGCTGGCTTTAGACATTGCCAGTCGAGAGAAGTGGCCAGTGCTCTGTCTTTACACCGACTCCTGGATGGTGGCCAATGCCTTGTGGGGGTGGCTGCAGCAATGGAAGAAGAACAACTGGCAGCGCAGAGGCAAACCTATCTGGGCTGCCCCATTGTGGAAAGATATTTCTGCCCGTCTGGAGCAGTTGGTTGCAAAAGTCCGTCACGTGGACGCCCACGTCCCTAAGAGTCGGGCGACTGAGGAACATCAAAACAACCACCAAGTGGATCAGGCTGCCAAGACTCAAGTGGCTCAGGGGGATCCGGACTGGCAACATAAGGGTGAACTCTTTATAGCTCGGTGGGCCCATGACACCTCGGGCCACCAAGGAAGAGACGCGACATACCGATGGGCTCGTGACCGAGGGGTGGACTTGACCATGGACACCATCGCACAGGTTATCCATGAATGTGAAACATGCGCTGCAATCAAGCAAGCCAGCGGGTAAAGCCTCAGTGGTATGGAGGATGATGGCTAAAATATAAATATGGGGAGGCTTGGCAGATTGACTACATCACACTGCCACAAACCCGCCAAGGCAAGCGCTGTGTGCTCACAATGGTGGAGGCCACCACCGGATGGCTGGAAACCTACCCTGTGCCCCATGCCACCGCCCGGAATACCATCCTGGGCCTTGAAAAACAAGTCCTGTGGCGACATGGCACTCCCGAAAGAATCGAGTCGGACAACGGGACTCATTTTCGCAACAGCCTCATAGACACCTGGGCCAAAGAACACGGTATCGAGTGGGTGTATCACATCCCCTAACATGCACCAGCCTCTGGAAAGACCGAGCGGTACAATGGGCTGCTAAAAAACCACTTTGAGAGCAATGGGGGGTGGGACTTTCAAAAATTGGGATACCCATTTAGCAAAGGCCACCTGGCTGGTTAACACCAGAGGATCCACCAACCGGGCTGGTCCTGCCCAGTCAAAACCTCAGCGCCCTGTAGAAGGGGATAAAGTCCCCGTAGTGCACATGCGGAACATGTTAGGGAAGACGGTTTGGGTTAGTCCTGCCTCGGGCAAAGGCAAGCCCGTCCGGGGGATTGCTTTTGCTCAAGGACCTGGGTGTACCTGGTGGGTAATGCGGAAGGATGGGGAAGTCCGATGTGTACCTCATGGGGATTTGATTTGGGGCGAGAATAGTCCATAAATAAATTGTATAAAGTTAATTGTTAAATAACCCTGTCACTGTCTGTTATCACTGTTATAATTGTTATATTTTGTACCAGTAATAGCATAGTAAGAATCGTCCAGTTTAAAGAAGGATCGACTTTTTCGATGAAAACCTAGCAGAGCACAGCGATGATGGAACTGGACCTGGTTTTCGACAACTGGCATCCAGCAACTTCATCAAGATCAACATCTCCTGCAGACTGTGGGCACGGGCCGCACCAGATACATCAGCCGTGAGCTCCGGATGCAGCAAGCGACTGCCCATTACCACACATCACCTCTCCTGCCACAGAAGACCATTATGACAGATGGAGCCCGAAATCATGGATTAAATGAACTCAATGGACACTTTAGAGTGATGATCCATAGACTAAGGGAATGATATCTGGAGACAGGAGAAGTGGTGGTGATCAGCTGGACAATGGGGGACCTGGGCATGATGTAGATGGTATGGAATAAGGGGTGGATAATGTCCTGGGTTTGGCTAGGACAGGGTTAATTTTCACCGGAATCCAGGAAGGGGCACAGCCGGGGGGTGGGGGCTGACCCCACCTGGCCAAACAGAGCCGGGTATTCCATACCATGTGCCGTCATGTTGGGTTCCGGTGGCGGGGGCGGTGCGGCGATGACTCACTCGCGGCTCGGGAGCGCGCGGCGCCGGTCCTGTCCAGGAGAGAGGATCTGTTGTGCGAGTCTGTGTCCTATTTTCTCCTTATTTGTATCGTTGTTGTTCCTGTTTCCCTCTGTTTGCTGTTCTGTTAAACTGCCCTTATCCCGACCCACCGGTTTCTGCCTCTTTCTTTTCATTCTCCTCTGCACCGCGGTGGGGGGAGGGGCGGCTGCGTGGCGCTTTTGTTGCCGGCTGCAGCCGAAACCAAAACATTTAATTTGGCGCCCGAGCGTGGGGCGGGGATAATGGCAGGGCTGAGCAGCGGGTGTTAAAACTGCTTTCTTAGATTTTCTTAAATTTTGTTACACGCATTTTTCTGTGTTGAGTGGTCGCCGGTAAAAAAATGTTTCTGACTTTGATCAAGTGGCTCTGCTATGTAAATCCATACTTGCACTATGTGTTCATTGCCATGCTGTTCATCATGGCTGGGAAAAGGACCAGGATGATGATTTTCCTCTACTGTACGTTATCAACTTATGACGTGATAATGTCAATGTGCATGAAATTAGGCTTGTATTTGTATGCGGCACTGCACTCATTTCCATAACTCGGATCCTATGTCTTAGAATTTGTGAATAATCAAAACCAATCTGTGGGGAAAACCGAAGGGGATACCTTCCCCCACTCTTTCGCCCACCCCCTCTCTCCTTCAGGCTAGTCCTAACAGCTTTTGAGAATTTCGAGTACCAGTGGGATGCTCAGGCCAGCACTCTCATTTTGTTCTGCGTCCTGCAGAGACCTGCCCCGGGGCTGGATAGCTGTGAGTGGCTGGGTGTGTGGGACAGCGTGGGCAGGTGTCTAGAGGAGTGGGCACCGCGGTGTGTTTTAAACTCACCCCTGAACAAGTACAGAATCCTGACAATCTGGTAAAATATCTGCAAAAAGTATGCTGCCACCCTGGGAACTCCAGAGAGACACACATCACTGCAATGTGCTGGGGTCTGGCCCATGCCTACCGAGCTATGTTCAACCTGATTCAGTGCCCTAAAGGGGAAAGGGGAGGAAACGAAGCAGCAGGCACTATGACTGGCGCTGCCCCCCCAGCCGGCCCTGCAGCCCCTCCAGCCCAGCAGGCAGTCACAGCCCCCCCAACTGGCACCACGGCTGCTGCAGCCACTGGCGTGGTCCCGGCTCCCCCAGTGGGCACAGCAGCTGCTCCAGCCACAGTTGCAGCCACAGGCACAGTGACTGAGCCCAATGACCAACCTGTGCCAGTAGCAGTCGCCCCTGTAAAACTAAAGAAAGACGCAAAGAGAGCAGATCGCTCCGGGAGGGATGACAATGAGCCAGGGTCATCGCAGGAGATAGAGACAGAGATCATCACCTGGTCCCTGTCCCTGAGCGAGCTGCGAGACATGCGGAAAGATTTCAGCCGCCACCCAGGCGAGCACATTGCCACCTGGCTGCTGTGGTGCTGGGATAACGGGGCCAGCAGCTTGGAATTAGAGGGCAAGGAAGCCAAGCAGCTGGGATCCCTGGCCAGGGAAGGGGGCATTGACAAGGCCATTGGGAAAAAGGAACAAGTCCTCAGCCTCTGGAGGAGACTTCTGTCAGGCGTGAGGGAGAGGTACCCCTTCAGTGACGATTTTGTATACTATCCTGGCAAGTGGACCAATATGGAAAGGGGTATTCAGTACTTGAGGGAATTAGCTGTGGGGGAGCTGGTTTACTGTGACCCAGACGATGAGCAGGTACCCACAGACCCAGATGAAGTCCAGTGCTCACAATCCATGTGGAGGAAGTTTGTGCGGAGCGCACCATCCTCATATGCCAACTCACTGGCAGTCGTAAACTGGAAGGGTGAGGAGGCACCAACAGTGGATGAGGTGGCTGTCCGACTCCGCCAATATGAGGAAAGTCTCTCTTCCTCCGTTGTCTCAGCTGTGGAGAAACTGGCCCGGGAGGTGCGGCAAATGAAAGAGAGTAGGTCTACTCCCCACCTGTACGGGCCAGTGTCTCAGCTATTAGGGGCAAGCGTTTCTCTGCTCAGGAGAGGGAATAGAGAGGCTACGCACCACGGGGCACCCTGTGGTTCTACCTGCGTGACCACGGAGAGGACATGAGGAAGTGGGTTGGAAAACCTACCTCAAGTCTAGAGGCAAAGAGTACGTGAGTTGCGAGGTAAAGCAATCACCAAAGGGGATTCTGCTAGGAAAAACGCCGCTCCCGTTTCTAGCAGCCAGCTCTCCAGACCAGGTAGACAGTTTGATTTTTATTCCGATCCTCTGGAGGGGACCTCCAAGTCATTTTTACAGCAGGTGAGCAGCAAATTCTCTGAGAAGGATTAGAGGGGCCCTGCCTCCAGCCAGGTGGAGGAAAGGGACAACCGCGTTTATTGGACGGTGTGGATTCGGTGGCCTGGCACGCCAGATCCACAAGAGTATAAAGCTCTAGTGGACACTGGTGCACAGTATGCTTTAATGCCATCAGATTTCAAAGGCTCAGAGTCCATTTGCATTTCGGGAGTGACAGGGGGGTCCCAAGAGCTGAGTGTATTGGAGGCTGAAGTGAGCCTCCCTGGGCAGGAGTGGCAGAAGCACCCCATTGTAACTGGCCCCGAGGCTCCGTGCATCCTTGGCATAGACTATCTTAGGAGGGGGTATTTCAAGGACCCTAAAGGGTATCGGTGGGCTTTTGGCATAGCTGCTGTGGAGACGGAGGAAATTAAACAGCTGTCCATTTTGCCTGGTCTCTCAGAGGATCCTTCCATTGTGGGCTTGCTAAGGGTTGAAGAACAACAGGTGCCCATCGCAACCACAACAGTGCACCGGCAACAGTATCGTACCAACCGAGACTCCCTTCTCCCCATTCATAAGCTGATCCGCCAGCTGGAGAGTCAAGGAGTGATCAGCAAAACTCGCTCACCCTTTAATAGTCCCATATGGCCAGTGAGAAAATCTACTGGAGAGTGGAGACTGACAATAGACTACCGTGGCCTGAATGAAGTCACACCACCGCTGAGTGCTGCCGTGCCAGACATGCTAGAACTTCAATATCAGCTGGAGTCAAAGGCAGCCAAGTGGTATGCTACAAATGACATCGCTAATGCATTCTTCTCCATCCCTTTGGCAGCAGAGTGCAGGCCACAGTTTGCTTCCACCTGGAGGGGCATCCAGTACACCTGGAATCGACTGCCCCAGGGGTGGAAACACAGTCCCACCATTTGCGATGGACTAATCCAGGCTGCACTGGAAAAAGGTGAAGCTCCAGAACATCTGCAGTACATCGACGACATCATTATATGGGGTGACACAGCAGAGGAGGTTTTTGAGAAAGGGGAGAAAATAGTTCAGATCCTTCTGAAAGCCGGTTTCGCCATTAAGCGAAGTAAAGTCAAGGGACCTGCGCAAGAGATCCAGTTTTTGGGAATAAAATGGCAGGATGGGCGCCGTCAAATCCCAATGGATGTCATCAACAAAATAGCAGCTATGTCTCCACCAACCAGCAAAAAGGAAGCACAGGCCTTTCTGGGTGTTGTGGGTTTTTGGAGGATGCACATCCCAAATTACAGCCAGATTGTAAGCCCTCTGTACCACGTGACCCGGAAGAAGAATGATTTTGAATGGGGCCCTGAGCAACGACAGGCATTTGAACAAATTAAACAGGAGATAGTTCATGCCGTAGCTCTTGGTCCAGTCCGGTCAGGGCAAGAAGTTAAAAACGTACTCTACACCGCAGCCGGGGAGAACGGCCCAACCTGGAGTCTCTGGCAGAAAGCACCAGGGGAGACTCGAGGTCGACCCCTGGGGTTCTGGAGCCGGGGATACAAAGGATCGGAGGCCCGCTATACTCCCACTGAAAAAGAGATTCTGGCAGCATATGAAGGCGTTTGCGCTGCTTCAGAAGTGGTCGGCACTGAAGCACAGCTCCTCCTAGCAGCACAATTGCCGGTGCTGGGCTGGATGTTCAAAGAGAGGGTCCCCTCTATGCATCATGCCACCGATGATACGTGGAGTAAGTGGGACGCACTGATCACCCAGCATGCCCGAATGGGAAACCCCAGTCGCCCAGGAATTCTGGAGGTCATCATGGACTGGCCAGAAGGCAAAGATTTTTGAGCATCGCCAGAGGAGGAGGTGACAGGTGCTGACGAGGCCCCACTGTATAACCAGCTGCCAGAAAATAAGAAACAGTATGCCCTGTTCACGGATGGGTCCTGTCGCATTGTGGGGAAGCAGCGGAGGTGGAAGGCTGCTGTATGGAGCCCTACACGACAAGTCGCGGAAACTGCCGAGGGAGAAGGTGAGTCCAGCAGTTTGCAGAGGTGAAAGCCATCCAGCTGGCTTTAGACATTGCCAGTCGAGAGAAGTGGCCAGTGCTCTGTCTTTACACCGACTCCTGGATGGTGGCCAATGCCTTGTGGGGGTGGCTGCAGCAATGGAAGAAGAACAACTGGCAGCGCAGAGGCAAACCTATCTGGGCTGCCCCATTGTGGAAAGATATTTCTGCCCGTCTGGAGCAGTTGGTTGCAAAAGTCCGTCACGTGGACGCCCACGTCCCTAAGAGTCGGGCGACTGAGGAACATCAAAACAACCACCAAGTGGATCAGGCTGCCAAGACTCAAGTGGCTCAGGGGGATCCGGACTGGCAACATAAGGGTGAACTCTTTATAGCTCGGTGGGCCCATGACACCTCGGGCCACCAAGGAAGAGACGCGACATACCGATGGGCTCGTGACCGAGGGGTGGACTTGACCATGGACACCATCGCACAGGTTATCCATGAATGTGAAACATGCGCTGCAATCAAGCAAGCCAGCGGGTAAAGCCTCAGTGGTATGGAGGATGATGGCTAAAATATAAATATGGGGAGGCTTGGCAGATTGACTACATCACACTGCCACAAACCCGCCAAGGCAAGCGCTGTGTGCTCACAATGGTGGAGGCCACCACCGGATGGCTGGAAACCTACCCTGTGCCCCATGCCACCGCCCGGAATACCATCCTGGGCCTTGAAAAACAAGTCCTGTGGCGACATGGCACTCCCGAAAGAATCGAGTCGGACAACGGGACTCATTTTCGCAACAGCCTCATAGACACCTGGGCCAAAGAACACGGTATCGAGTGGGTGTATCACATCCCCTAACATGCACCAGCCTCTGGAAAGACCGAGCGGTACAATGGGCTGCTAAAAAACCACTTTGAGAGCAATGGGGGGTGGGACTTTCAAAAATTGGGATACCCATTTAGCAAAGGCCACCTGGCTGGTTAACACCAGAGGATCCACCAACCGGGCTGGTCCTGCCCAGTCAAAACCTCAGCGCCCTGTAGAAGGGGATAAAGTCCCCGTAGTGCACATGCGGAACATGTTAGGGAAGACGGTTTGGGTTAGTCCTGCCTCGGGCAAAGGCAAGCCCGTCCGGGGGATTGCTTTTGCTCAAGGACCTGGGTGTACCTGGTGGGTAATGCGGAAGGATGGGGAAGTCCGATGTGTACCTCATGGGGATTTGATTTGGGGCGAGAATAGTCCATAAATAAATTGTATAAAGTTAATTGTTAAATAACCCTGTCACTGTCTGTTATCACTGTTATAATTGTTATATTTTGTACCAGTAATAGCATAGTAAGAATCGTCCAGTTTAAAGAAGGATCGACTTTTTCGATGAAAACCTAGCAGAGCACAGCGATGATGGAACTGGACCTGGTTTTCGACAACTGGCATCCAGCAACTTCATCAAGATCAACATCTCCTGCAGACTGTGGGCACGGGCCGCACCAGATACATCAGCCGTGAGCTCCGGATGCAGCAAGCGACTGCCCATTACCACACATCACCTCTCCTGCCACAGAAGACCATTATGACAGATGGAGCCCGAAATCATGGATTAAATGAACTCAATGGACACTTTAGAGTGATGATCCATAGACTAAGGGAATGATATCTGGAGACAGGAGAAGTGGTGGTGATCAGCTGGACAATGGGGGACCTGGGCATGATGTAGATGGTATGGAATAAGGGGTGGATAATGTCCTGGGTTTGGCTAGGACAGGGTTAATTTTCACCGGAATCCAGGAAGGGGCACAGCCGGGGGGTGGGGGCTGACCCCACCTGGCCAAACAGAGCCGGGTATTCCATACCATGTGCCGTCATGCTTGGTTCCGGTGGGGGGGGTGGCGCAGCGGGGACTCACTCGCGGCTCGGGAGCGCGCGGCGCCGGTCCTGTCCAGGAGACAGGGTCTGTTGTGCGAGTCTGTGTCCTATTTTCTCCTTATTTGTATCGTTGTTGTTCCTGTTTCCCTCTGTTTGCTGTTCTGTTAAACTGCCCTTATCCCGACCCACCGGTTTCTGCCTCTTTCTTTTCATTCTCCTCCGCACGCCGGCGGGGGGAGGGGCGGCCGCATGGCGCTTTTGTTGCTGGCTGCAGCCGAAACCAAAACAACCTGCTGGCCACACTCCTCTTGATGCATCCCAGAATGCCATTGGCCTTCTTGGCAGCCAGGGCACACTGCTGGCTCATGGTTAACCTGTCGTCCACTAGGACACCCAGGTCCCTCTCCGCAGAGCTGCTCTCCAGCAGGTCCACTCCAAGCCTGTACTGATGCTTTGGGAAATCAGTAATGCAGTACGGTTTTGCTATTAAATGAAGTAAGGTCAAGGGACCTGCACAGGAGATCCAGTTTTTACAAATACAATGGCAGGATGGGCATCGTTAGATCCCAATGGATGTGGTCAACAAAATAGCAGCTATGTCTCCACCGACTAGCAAGAAGGAAACACAAGCCTTCTCAGGCACCATTGGTTTCTGGAGGATGCCTATCCCAACTTACAGTCTGATTGTAAGCCCTCTTTATGAAGTGACCCGGAAGAAAAAGAGTTTTGAGTGGGGCCCTGAGCAACGACAAAACTTTGAACAAATTAACAAATAGTTCATGCCGTAGCCCTTGAACCAGTCCGGTCAGGACAAGATGTTAAAAATGTGCTCTACACCGCAGCCGGGGAGAATGGCCCAACCTGGAGTCTCTGGCAGAAAGCACCAGGGAGGATTCATGGTCTACCCCTGGGGTTTTGGAGCTGAGGATACAGAGGATCCAAGGCCTGCTATACTCCAAATGAAAAAGGGATATTGGCAGCATATGAAGGCGTTTGAGCTGCTTCAGAAGTGGTTGACACTGAAGCACAGCTCCTCCTAGCATCCTGACTGCTGGTCCTGGGCTTGATGTTCAAAGAGAGGGTCCCCTCAACACATCATGCCACTGATGCCACATGGACTAAGTGGGTCGCACTGATCATACAAGGGACTCGAATAGGAAACCCCAGTCGCCCAGGAATTCTGCAAGTGATCTTGGACTGGCCAGAAGGCAAAGATTTCGGAATGTCACCAGAGGAGGAGGTGATTAATGCTGAAGAGGCCCCACTGTTTAATAAACTAACGGAAAACGAGAAGCAGTATGCCCTGTTCATGGATGGGTCTTGTTGTATTGTAGGAAAACATCAGAGGTGGAAGGCGGCTGTATGGAGTCCTACACGACAAGTTGTGGAAACTGCTGAAGGAGAAGCTGAACCATGGTCAGTTTTCAGAGGTGAAAGCCATCCAGCTGGCTTTAGAGATTGCTGATGAAGAGAAGTGGCCAGTGCTTTATCTCTATACTGACTCATGGATGGTGGCACATGCCTTGTTAGTGTTGCTACAGCAATGGAAGTAGAGCAACTGTCAGCGTAGAGGCAAACCCATCTGGGCTGCCCCATTGTGGCAAGATATTGCTGCCCGGCTAGAGAAGCCAGTTGTAAAAGTATGTCATGTGGATGCTCACATACCCAAGAGTTAGGCCATTGAGGAACATCACAACAACCAGCAGGTGGATCAGGCTGCTAAGATTGAAGTATCTATCATCTCAGATGGATCGGGACTGGCAATATAAGGGTGAATTGTTTATGGCTCAGTGGGCCCATGACACCGCAGGCCATCAAAGTAGAGACGCAACCTGTAGATGGGCTCTTGACTGAGGGGTGGACTTGACCATGGACACTATTGCACAGGTTATGAATCCCTGAATGTGAAACATGTGCTGCAATCAAGCAAGCCAAGCGGGTAAAGCCTCAGTGGTATGGAGGACAATAGCGGAAATATAAACATGGGGAGGCCTGGCAGATTCATTATATCACACTCCCACAAACCCACCTAGGCAAGTGTCATGTGCTTACAACAATGGAAACAACCACCTGATGGCTGGAAACATATCCCATGCCCCATGCCGCTATCCTGGGCCTTGAAAAGCATGTCCTTTGGAGACATGGCACTCCCGAAAGAATTGAGTCAGACAATAGGACTCATTTATGAAACAACCTCGTAGACACCTGGGCCAAAGAACATGGCATTGAGTGGGTGTATCACATCCCCTGTCATGCACCAGCCTCCAGGAAAATCGAATGGTACAATGGACTGTTTACACTAAGAGCACTGGGTGGTGGGACCTTCAAACATTGGGATACACATTTAGCAAAGACCATCTGGTTAGCTAACACCAGAGGATCTACCAATCAAGCTGGCCCTGCCCAATCAAAACTGTTACATGCTGTAGAAGTGGATAGCATCCCTATAGTGCACATGAAGAATTTTTTTAAAGAAGAGAGTCTGGGTTAGTCCTGCCTCAGGCAAAGGCAAACCCATCCATGGGATTGCTTTTGCTCAGGGACCTGGGTGCACTTGTTGGGTAATGCAGAAGGATGGGGAAGTCCGATATGTACCTCATGGGGATCTGATTTTGGGTGAGAATAGCCAATAAATTAAATTTTATGATGTTAATTGCTGAATAACCATGCCACTACTTAAACCTGCAGACCATGGGCATAGCCTGTGCCAGGTACAACAGCCATGAGCTCCAGATGCAGAACGAGACCATCCAACACCACACATCATCGCTCCTGCCACGAAAGATGTTACGACAGCTGGAGCCCAAAGTCATAGATTAAATGAACTCAATGGACATTTTAGAGGGACGGTCCGTAGACTAAGGGAATGGTATCTGTGTGTATATATGTGTGTGTGTATATATATATATAAAGACAGAACAAGTGATCATGGTAAACTGGAAAGTGTGGAACCTGGGCATGACATAGATGGTGTAGAATAAGGGGTGGATAATGTCCTGGGTTTGGCTGGAATAGGGTTAATTTTCACCAGAAGACAGGAGGGGACACAGCTAGGACAGGTAACCCAAACCAGCCAAACAAACAGGATATTCAATACCATGTGATGTCATGCTCGGTATTTAAGTGGGGGAGGTGGCCTGGAGAGGTGAATCACTGCTCGGGAGGGAGCTGGGCATCAGGTGGTGATGGTTTTTATCCCAACCCACGAGTTTTGCCTTCTCCTTCTGATTGTCCGCCCCATCCCACCGGGGTGGGGGGGGAGGGGGCAGGGAGGAGGAGTGAGAGAGCGACTGCGTTGTTCTTTGTTGCCAACTTGGGCTAAACCATGACACATTAATATGGATATAAGCTTCTCTACTGGTTGAACCTGCAAATGGGAAAGCAGCAGCTATGTCCCTTAGCCTGATCAAATACTCTGAGTCCCAGGGCACAGGGGACTGGTCTCTAGCAACCAGGCAAGAGAGACTCCTGAGTTGGAGCAACTGGAGGAAGTGGGTCTCTTAAGATCCCTTAACATAATGAATCTGAAAAATCTGGGGTTTTTTCCCAGTTTTTAACAAACTGACAGAAGTTTCTGACAAATTTCATAATTTCAGATCAGGGATTTCAAAACTTTGCTAACAACTCACAAGAGTGGAAAAATACAGGATCACAGAATCGCAGAATGTTAGGGGTTGGAAGGGACCTCTGTGGGTCATCTAGTCCAACCCCCCTGCCAAAGCACAGTCACCTACAGCAGGCTGCATAGGACCTCATCCAGGCGGGTCTTGAATATCTCCAGAGAAGGAGACTCCACAACCTCCCTGGGCAGCCTGTTCCAGGGCTCCGTCACCCTCAGAGGGAAGAAGTTCTTCCTCATGTTCAGATGGAACTTCCTGTGCCTCACTTTGTGCCCATTGCCCCTTGTCCTGTCACTGGGCACCACTGAAAAGAGTCTGGCCCCATCCTACTAACACCGACCCTGAAGATATTTATAGGCATTTACTAGACCCCCTTCTCAGCCATCTCTTCTTCAGGCTGAACAAGCCCAGCTCCCTCAGCCTTTCCTCACAGGAGAGATGCTCCAGTCCCCTCATCATCCTCGTAGCCCTCCGCTGGACTCTCTCCAGTAGTTCCTCCTCTTTCTTCAACAGGGGAGCCCAGAACTGGACACAGTACTCCAGATGGGGCCTCACTAGGGCAGAGTAGAGGGGGAGGAGAACCTCCCTCGGCCTGCTGGCCGCACTCCTCTTGATGCACCCCAGGATCCCATTGGCCTTCTTGGCAGCCAGGGCACACTGCTGGCTCATGGTCAACTTGTCATCCACCAGGACACCCAGGTCCCTCTCTGGAGAGCTGCTCTCCAGCAGGTCCACCCCGAGCCTGTACTGGTGCATGGGGTTGTTCCTTCCCAGGTGCAGGACCCCGCACTTGCCCTTGTTGAACTTCATCAGGTTCCTCTCTGCCCAACTCTCCAGCCTGTCTAGGTCTCACTGAATGGCAGCACAGCCTTCCGGTGTATCCACCACTCCTCCCAGTTTTGTGTCATCAGCTGTGGGAGCCGGTTGGGCTGCAGGCAGCCTTGATGATCTCGATGAATTTCAGCTATATCCTTGAGCAAAAATATTGTGCAGCTGTGATTGAAGAAAAGGAGGAAAGGAATAAAGAAACGGGATGTGAGACCCCAACTCCTAGCCAAGCGTGAAGATTGGATGAAGGACGCAAGATGATCAATCAGAAGAACAAAGGAACTGTGTGCCAAGAGACCCTCACCAATGAGATTCTGGGGGTGGGGGACAAGAGAATATAAAAATCTTATGTATACCCAATAAAGTGCTTCTGCTTCTGCTTCTGTCTGCTTTTCTTTTGCTTTGCATGCTTGCTTTTTGACTGCCGTAACTTATTGTGGCATGCTGCCACAAATGGTGACCCCGACGTGAGGAAATCTCGCTGAGGCACCGACCGCGGATGGTGAGCAGTGACAGCAGAGCCCAACGAAGCTATTGGACGGACGAGGAGAGTCCGTAGCCGGCCGGCAATTTCGATACCTGAAGAGGTGAGCCGTTGGGAACACGGGCACGCAAATTTCTGTAGAAGAAAGGTCTATCCTGAATATACTAATGTGCATACTCAAAAAGCGCGGCATTAAGTATGAAGAACGAGCTGTGCGCACGCTTTTGCTATGCTGTAAGCGTAATGAGCTGCCTGCTACTGCTAAAACTGCCTTTGATGTAGAGATATGGGAGGAAGCTGGAAAGAAACTGTTTGAGGCTGCTTCTAAAGGGGATCAGGTTGCAACCCAGTCTCTGATGATGTGGCGATTGATTACAGACTCACTAGCTCAACTGCGGGCGGATAAAAAAGCAAAAGCTGCTGCTGCAAGTGCTACCGACCCCAAACCTTCTCCTCAGCCAGTGTCGCCTTCTACCTTCCCTGTGCCCACGGCACCACAACTCCCCCCTACTCAACGGGCTCAACAGACTGCGGGAGAATCGGTCGATGCTGCATCAATACCTCTCCCTGAGTCTTGTCATTCCCCATCACCTGAGCCTCCACTGATTGACTTGTCTGATACGGGGGGTACTTGGACGGGACGTACACCTTGTGTTAATAGGGCCGGGGTACCTGGGTCTTCTGTTGTTACTGAGTTGTGTAGTGTCTCCCCAGCACGTGTAACTATCGCTGGTCCTGATCCAGCTAATTTCTGGAAACACCTAGGCCAACAGACTTGGGGCGATGGCGATGTAGAAGCAGCTAAGGCAATGAGGGTGGAAATAGTCGCTTATCCAGTTTATCGGGCCGATGGTGCAGCAGTAGAATGGGACCCTTTTCAGTGGGGAGTCATCAAGGAACTGTGTTCCACATGCATGCAACATGGCTTCGGATCCCCATATGCTCAGTAACTATTACGCTCAATTTTTACTGCTGAGCTCACACCACATGACTGCAAGGGTATCGCACAAACCATCTTAACCAGGGGCCGGAGCTGTGAGCAGGGGCTGGGTCCAACAGACCCTGAGCAAGAATTGGGTCTGTCCCCACCCCGGCTCACTGAAGGATGGGACAGTCACCTAGAAAGGAGCAAAAGCTCCATCAAAAGATTTTACAAAGAATTTTGAAAGAACAAAGTCTTGCAGCTTAAAATTCCTGAGGAAATCATTACTTGGAAATCAGTGCATACAGCTTTAAATGCTCTAAAACCCGCAGAAACTATCTTACAAGCGGCTGCTGCTCCTCCACCGTTATCCCAAAAGCAGGGACAGAGCCGCAGTCTTTTGAAATATTTAACCCTACATACAATAAACATTCCTAACCCAATGCGAGAAATGCGGGAGGTAAATCCGCCAGAACCTGACAATCCTTTTAATCCAGAGAAACGGGAAGAGGGGTGCAAAACCCGGCACCCCAAAAATGTACAACAGGGTCCCTCTACAGCAATCGGCGTACCCGACCCAGGATCAGAGCAGGGTGAATTCCAGCATAAAGCCGCGCAGTCCCCCCGAAACAGCACGGCCACAGCGCCGGGCCGGGTCTGGCCGCAGTGCCAGCAGTCACCGCACCGGACGGGTCAGCGAACCAGACACTGCTGGGGCCTGGGGCCCCCCCCGGGCCACGCCTGCCGGGTTAGTTCCTGATAGCGGCTGGGAGTCACCTAGAACCGGTCAAGACCGACCCTGCTGTATGGATGGGAGCCAGAAGAGAACTGAGTTTGCGCAGAAACAAAGGTCAATCAGCGGACACCGTGATGAAGAGGATGGGCCTTCATCTTGGGACCCCCGATGGCCACCACTAGGAGGCACTGCGTAAGCGCAGCTGGGAGGAGACTATGGAAATTACTTCTTGGAACTAATTATAGTATGGAAAATATTTCTAGGAACTGATTTTGATATGCAATGAGGATAGAGGCATATGTATAGGTGGATTGGGAAATCTAATGCATATGTAATATTTGATTGTATAAATTGAAGAGACACGTTGCTGCTCGACGCGCATGACTTTGGTGGGACTACCCCCGTGCCGCCCGGCACCGAATAAACATACCTACTTTACAATCTTACAGATTGTGGAGTCTGCTTTCCGCACGTCAGTTTTGGTGACCCAGCCAGGAGATCTCTACTCGATCGTGGGAGCGACTGCGGAGCGGACGCTCCTAGGCACGCCCCGGGCACTTTCCTTGGAGGAGCCTCCGCTGCCGGCTGCTCACACGAAGAGCAGACAACAACCTCCTGAAGCCGCGGATATAAATGGTATGTTTTGTAGGGAAGGGCCTGTAAGTCATACGCGTGGCTGGGGCTGCTGGGAAATCGCACTGAGACGTCTGGCGTGCAGCATAGTCCCCGTGGGGAAAGGGTACCCTGGTAAGGAAGGGGGGGTTTGCTGACCGATAGAGCGGCCGCTAGCGATCTTGAGGGTAGATAGAGCAAAGCCGAGGTTACCGCTGCATCCCAGTGTCGGGAGCCAGGACAGACCTGCTAATGTTTGGAAGGGTAAGCGGACCTCCGTGCAATTGCGTTCAGGTGGTTTTTGTATAGAAGAAGCAGGAGAAGGGTGAGCAGACCTCCATGCAATTGCATTTGTGTGGTTTTTGTATGAATGCTAACTGTAACTGTGTTTGGGTGGTTTTTGTATGAATGTTAACTGAAGTGATAATGTTATAATTTTGAATATCCGGGGATTTTATGTTAAAAGTTTTGTCTTTGCGCATGTGTGATTGAGACGCAGCATTGCTGTGAAGTGAGTAGGAGTCCCGATCTGTGGTTCCCTAACTCCATGAGGAGCACGGCCAGAGACGGACAAAGCGCTTGGAATAATTATAAAGCTTGTAAATCTTGTAACGTGCAACTTGGGCTGCGGTAGTGCCTAATCACTCTCCTAAGTGATGGGGAACAGGAACTGGTTAATTATTAAAGTGGCAGAGCAAAGGAAATCACTCCTTAGGTGGTTTGGGCTCAAACCTTGGGAGTATTTGAATGAGGGGGGGAATTGGATACAAAGGGGAGAAGAGAGATTTTATTTGAAAGGGGCATACGTGACTCCCACAGGGTGGAAGGTGGCCTTAGATTGGGAACAACCTCCAGAAATCCTTATAAGTGCTGGGGTTGGTGGGCAAACAGGAATAATTCCCTGCTTCGCATGTGGGCTAGCTCCTAGATTATATAAGAATTGGCACCAAGCTTGGGTCCTGTTGAAGTGTAAATCTTGTGATAAAAAGTGGTACTGTGTATCTAGGAGGCGAGGAGCGCAGTGTCCTAGGTGCCTTCCCCAGACCCCACGGTTTTATAGTTGGGAAAGAACTCACCAAGAAATTGAGGTAGTGAAGCTGGTGTGTGGAAGGGAAAATTTGATTCTGGAAATTTGGGACATGTGGGAGAAAGATTGGGAGGAAACTATAACGAATTGTAAGAAGCAATTCGGGTGGAAACTTATTAAAATAATAGCAAAAGGCAAGTTAAAGAGGCAATAAGTCGCGAAATGGGTAACAATCAGGGAGGAATTTTGAAAAAGAGTCCTTTAGGTTGTGTACTTGCTCACTGGAAAGACATTGTTGGGACTGGAGGCATAGAAAGTAAAAGGACCCTTATCAAATATTGCAGTCAATGGTGGCCTTTATAAATTGGAAGATAGGACCAAGTGGCCATTAAACGGGTCAATAGATTATAATACTCTCTTGCAATTAATGCTGTTTTTGAGGAGAGAAAAAAATGAGATGAGGTCTCATATGCAGATATGTTTTTCACCCTCCAAAACCATCTGGAGTGGCAAAGGGACTGTGGAATGATACCACCACAGGACCCCATGATACTCGCACTTGAGCGAGAAAATAATAAAGAATTCAGAGGTAAACTGAGGCAGTGTTGTTTAGCATGTAGCATTGGGCAAAGATGTACTGTTTAAGCCTCCTCCTCAACCACAGGAACAGGATGCAAACTCGGATGAAATCCCCACTCCTCCAGACAGCCCTGTATCTTCCCCTCCAAGACCCAAAGTGGGATGCTAACAGGTCTGCTCACATGGAGAGATTGCAGACATACCAAGAGTGGATTTCTAAAGGAATGGAAAGGGCCATTCCCAGAACCATAAATTGGCCAGCTTTATATGCAATTAAACAGGGTCCTTCCGAGTCCCCATCCGAATTCCTGGATCGATTGAGGGATGTAATGCGCCGTAACACACCGCTGGACCCTGGGTCAGAGGTAGGAATACAACAACTAGTCTCCCTATTTTTGGGTCAGTCTACGGGAGACATTAGGCACAAACTCCAGAAGTTGTGTCCTACAGAAGGTAGGAACTTGAAAGTCCTGCTGGATGAAGCATGGAGAGTGTTTAGCAATAGAGAGGAAGGAACAACAAGAGGTTGAATTTTTGGTTGACACGGGGGCAACATACTCGGTTTTAAATCAAGCCTTGATGCCCCTGGGGAGTGACGATATCATGGTAAAAGGGGCAACTGGCCAAAGTGAAAAGGCATACTTTTGTAAACCTTTGAAGTATAAATTAGGAAAACAATGGGGCATCCACAAATTCTTGTATGTGCCCAACTCCCCAAAGGCACTTCTGGGAAGGGATTTGTTGGAACAATTGGGCACAAAAATTACATTTGAAAAAGGAGAAATTACTCTGGAGGTAAAGGATCAACAATATATTCAGGTACTGAGTCTATTTCTAACCAGTCCTCCCATAGAAGGAAAAGTTCCCAAGGAGATCCTAAACCGGGTATACCCTGGGGTATGGGCCACTGATGTCCCTGGAAGAGCGAAGAATGCTCCACCCGTTGAAGTTAGACTCAAAGAAGGCCAGCAACCAGTAAGAGTTAAGCAGTATCCCCTAAAACAGGAAGATAAGGAAGGAATCCAGCCAGAGATAGAAAGATTTTTACAATTAGGATTACTGAAAGAGTGCGAGTCGGATTTTAACACCCCTATACTACCTGTCCATAAATCTGACGGGTCGTACCGGGTGGTCCTGGATTTGCAAGCCATAAACAAAATAACAGAGGACCTCTACCCAGTAGCAGCAAACCCATATACTTTGTTGACCGTATTGGCTCCCAAATTAACCTGGTTTACTGTTTTAGATTTGAAAGATGCCTTGTTTTGCCTCCCTCTCCATGAAGCCAGTCAGAAATTATTCGCATTTGAATGGGAGAACCCCAAAAGTGGTCGAAAGACTCAACTCACTTGGACGGTGCTGCCACGAGGATTTAAGAACAGTCCTACCATCTTCGGCAATCAACTTGCAAAAGACTTGGAGTCCTGGGAAATCTCGTCTGAAGACAGGAAATTGCTACAGTATGTGGATGACATCCTGATTGCCACCAAAACAGAAGACGGTTGTATGACCTCAACGGTGAGTCTACTAAATTTCTTGGGGCTCCAAGGGTACCGGGTATCTAAGAAGAAAGCCCAGATAATGCAGCACGAGGTGATTTACTTGGGCTATGAGATTAGTGCTGGACAAAGAACTTTGGGACAGGCCCGTAAGGAGGCAATATGCCAAACACTGAGACCTCAGACAGTGAAAGAGCTACGGACTTTCTTGGGAATGACCGGGTGGTGCTGGCTGTGGATTTATAATTATGGACTACTTGTTAAACCACTATATGCACTAACAGCTACTGGACAAAGTCACCTTAAATGGAACAAGGAGACCATGCAAGCCTTTGAACTACTGAAAAAGGCTCTGATGTCGGCCCCTGCCCTAGGGCTCCCAGATGCGAGTAAGCCATTTTTCCTTTTCTCTCACGAAAAGCAGGGGATTGCTCTGGGGATACTAGCACAAGATCCGGGTCCATATCGACGAGCAGTTGCCTATCTCTCCAAGCAACTGGATGCAACTGCGAAGGGTTGGCCTGGATGCCTGCAAGCGGTTGCAGCTGTAATATTAAATATACAGGAAGCCCAAAAATTTACCTTGGGCCAGAAAATGACTGTCTTGGTGTCCCACACGGTATCCGCAGTATTGGAAGCAAAAGGAGGACACTGGCTTTATCCACAAAGACTCCTGAGATATCAGGCTATACTGGTAGAACAGGATGATGTGGAGATTATAGTCACTAACATTGTCAATCCAGCTTCCTTTCTCAGCGGAAACACAGGAGAACCGGTGCATCATGACTGCTTGGAGACCATTGAAGCAACCTATGCAAGTCGCCCGGATTTGAGAGACGGCCCTATGGAAAATGGAGAAAACTGGTTCACAGATGGAAGCAGCTATGTTCTGAGTGGTAAGAGACACGCAGGGTACGCTATTACCACCAGTCAAGAAATCATAGAGTCAAGACCTTTGCCCATAAACACCTCTGCGCAAAAGGCAGAGATAATTGCTTTAACCTGTGCCTTGGAATTGGCCCAAGGCAAAGTTGTGAATATATACACAGACTCGAAGTATATGTTTGGAATTGTGCATGTGCATGGAGTGATCTGGAAGGAAAGAGAATTATTGAACTCTCAAGGGAAAAACATCAAACATGCAGAAGAAATTTTGAAACTACTGGAGGCAGTTCAACTCCCTGAGAAAGTGGCAATCATGCATATTAAGACGCACCAGAAAGGGAGCTCAAAATTGGAAAAAGGAAACAAGCTGGCGGACAGAGAGGCAAAACAGGTGGCCAAAACGGAGGTAAAAACTGAAGGGGCTTTAATCCCTGACGGACGAATCTCCCTAGAAGGTAAGCCAGAATGTACTGAGGAACACAAGAAACTTCTCACAGATCTAGGAGGGTCATATAATGAGGAAGGGTGGACTCAAACACCACAGGGAAAACTAATCATTCCCTCCTGTCTGATATGGCATTTGATAAGGGAAAAACATAAAAAAGGCATTGGGGGACAAAGGCTCTGTACAAACATTTAATTAGAGAGATGCACCATTGTGCATTCGTTGTAAAAGAATTAATACCGCAAGTGAGAGCTATTCAATCTGCTATTTTTGCTGTAACACAGATCGGTATATAGGATGGAAATGATAACGATCCTCTTAAGCTTGATGGGGTGTATGCAAGCAATATGGGTGCCATCACAACCAAAAACAAATGTGTGGGTCTCGCTTGCGAATCTGACAGGACAAGATTCAATTTGCCTGTCCATGGCATCTCCAGGAAACCCCTTTTTCAATATGCCTTGTTGGTGTCCCTTTGGATGCGTGGCCCATACTGCTGACACTGACCAGTGTGGTCCCCCCGAACAACGGCACAGTCACTGATATGTGGGACCTATGGACTGTTCAACTGCCATTGGCACAATTAGAGCCTCAGGAGATAGAGTTACTTGGCTCCATATGAATGGATTTTTGTTTGTTTTTTAACTATACAGGGAGAAATCAAACACATGCATGGAGAGTTAATACATTGAACATTATGTATCACAATGCAAGCACTTGGTGCAGCTATACCACAAGCAACATATCTAAATTGATTAATCAACCACTTGCCTTACCCCATGGATTATTTCTCATTTGTGGGGATTGTGCTTGGACAGCCATCCCATCCCATATAAAGGGAGGTCCCTGTAGTCTAGGGAGATTAACGCTTTTAACACCAAATCAGATCATGATAATTGGCCACCGAAATACACGATACTGAGGGAAAAGAGCAATTCATGCTTTTACCTCAGATTGCAAAGGCAATATCGCATTTTGGAATAGTGGTGAAATAATCACTGCATCACTCTTAGCTCCCGGAATTGCAGCCTCTCAGGCTCTAGCTACCCCAAAGAAATTGGGATGTTAGCTAGCCAAGCAGACTAATGCTACTTCTCAGGCCTTAAGTAGTTTGCTTTTAGATGTTGATTTGGTTAGACACGCGGCTTTACAAAATCGCGCAGCAATTGATTTTTTACTTTTAGCCCAAGGGCATGGATGTGAAGAATTTGACGGTATGTGTTGTATGAATCTCTCCGATCACTCATAATCTATTAATCGTAGCCTTCAACGACTGAAAGAGGAAGTTAAAAACCTGCAAATTGAGGATGGATGGGGTTGGATAGAAAGTCTTTTTAATGATTGGGGAATTTGTGGTTGGCTTAAAGGTTTGATGAAGATTGGGTTAATTCTATTGTGTGTTATCTGTGGCCTCCTTCTCATCATTCCATGTTTGCTATCCTGTCTGCCAAGGGCCCTGCAGAGGATTGTAAACACTGCATTTTTGGTAGAAAAACAAAAAGGGGGAGATGTGGGAGTCAGCTGGGCCGCGGGCGGCCTTGAAGATCTTGATGAATTTCAGCTATATCCTTGAGCAAAAAATATTGTGCACCTGTGGTTGAAGAACAGGAGGAAAGGAACGAAGAAACAGGATGCGAGAGCCCAACTCCTAGCCAAGCATGAAGGTCGGGTGAACGACGCAAGATGACCAATCAGAAGAACAAAGGAACCACGTGCCAAGAGACCCTCACCAATGAGACTCTGGGGGTGGGGGAAAAGGGAATATAAAAATCTTATGGATACCCAATAAAGTGCTTCTGCTTCTGCTTCTGTCTGCTTTCTTTTGCTTTGCATGCTTGCTTTTTGACTGCCGTAACTTATTGTGGCATGCTGCCACAATCAGCAAACTTGCTGAGGGTACATTCTAACTCTTCATCCAGGTCATTGATGAAGAAGTTGAACAAGACTGGGCCGAGTACCGACCCCTAGGGGACACCACTAGTTACAGGCCTCCAACTAGACTCTGCGCCACTGATGACAACCCTCTGAGTTCTGCCATTCAACCAGTTCTCTATCCACTTCACCGACCACTCATCCAGCCCACACTTCCTCAGCTTCCCTAGGAGGATATCATGGGAGACTGTTTCGAAAGCCTTGCTGAAGTCAAGGTAGACAACATCCACTGCTCTCCCCTCATCTACCCAGCCTGTCATGTCATCGTAGAAAGCTATCAGATTGGTCAGGCATGATTTCCCCTTGGTGAATCCATGCTGACTACTCCTGATAACCTTCTTTTCTTCCACTTGCTTAGAGATGACATCCAGAAGGAGCTGCTCCCTCACCTTTCCCGGGATGGAGGTGAGGCTGACCGGCCTGTAGTTCCCTGGGTCCTCCTTCTTGCCCTTTTTGAAGACTGGAGTCCTCAGGCACCTCTCCTGTCCTCCAGGACCTTTCAAAGATGACGGAGAGTGGCAATCTGCTAGCTCCCTCAGCACTCATGGGTGCATTCCATCAGGGCCCATGGATTTGTGGGTGTATGGTTTGCTTAAATGATCTCTAACCTGATCCTCCTAGACCAAGGTAAGTTCTTCCTTTCTCTGAACTTTCTCTATTACCTCCAGGAACTGGGATGCCTGAGGGCCAGCCTTAGCAGTAAAGACTGAAGCCTGAAGCAAAGGCGGCATTCAGTAACTCTGCCTTCTCTGTATCCTCTGTCACCAAGGCACCCACCTCATTCAGCAGTGGGCCCATATTTTCCTAGTCTTCCATTTGCTGCTGATGTACTTAAAGAAGCCCTTCCAGATTTAATTCCAGATGGGCCTTAGCTTTCCTTGTTGCATCTCTGCATACTTTGACAATGTTCCTGTACTCCTCCCAAGTGGCCTGTCCCTCTTTCCACGTTCCCTAGATGTTTCTCTTCCATTTGAGTTTTGCTAGAAGCTCCTTGCTGATCCATGCAGGTGTCCTGCCTCCTTTGCTTGCTTTCTTACTCACTGATCTTGAGCCTGGAGGAAGTGATGCTTGAATAGCAACCAGCTCTCTTGGACCTCCCTACCTTCTAGAGCTCTAATCCATGGAATTCCTCCAAGTAGGTTCTTGAAGAGGCCCAAGTTAGCTCTCCTGAAGTCCAAGACTGTGATCCTACTGACTGCCCTGCTTCCTCCACACAGGATCCTGAACTCCACCATCTTATGGATGGATAATTATTCCCAAGTCAAATTGAAATAGCCAAGAAAAATACAGATGATAGTATTCTTGCTATTTCATCTTTCACAGCCCCCTAACAGGTCCATAGGTGCTTCAAAGAATCACATCTTTTCATATAGCAAGTTGTTGCTGCTACAGATAATTGAACCCAATGAGAAGAAACCAAGATTGCAGATATCAAGATCCAGCCAGTGTACACACTGGAACACCATTTTGACTTAGTATCCTGTATTCAGAAGTAGTAGAGTCATTTTTAAATGTCACCATACCTGAGCTAATAACCTGCCATTCAGATGGCAGCAACCTAAAAGCATGTTTCACATAAGCTTCTTCAATGTTCGTATTTATAAACAATCATGCTATTGAGAGTCTTACAGACTCATCAAGTTGCTCATTCCCTCCAAAACAAGACTGTAAATAACTCTTAATAGCACTGTGATAGAAAATATTCACATATATTTGTCAAGTATTGTGATTCAAAGATCCGGTAATAACCTAACAGTATAATGTATACTGTTAAGCAGTTATCCTTTATTAGGGTGCCGGAAACACGGGGGATCTCTCCTCCAAATGGGCATGCCAAATACTTTTTTATTTCCAGTTAAATACAATCACAATATACATATTAATTATATTTCCGAGAAATGCTTAGCATATTCATGGCTTTTCCAAAAACTAATTAACATATGTTAATGTCTTTCACGCATGTCTGTTGGCACCTCCAGGTGGTCGTCAGGGATCTTCAGATGAAGGTTCATACTTTTCATCACAGTGTCCACTGGTTGACCTTTGTTTCTGCGCAAACTCAGTTCTAAGATCATGTATACCGTGTCCTTCCAGGTTGTTTTGCTCCAGTCTTGTTTCCCTCTTGGTGCCTCTTTATCTTTGTAGCTTGGTGCATCTGCTCTCCCAAGGCCAAGCTGTCTGGAGTAGAATTATTTAGGAGTCTCTTATCCTACAGCTATCCCAGTTATCCACTGAGGACCTAGACTTGCTTTGGTTTTAGTTATTTTGCCTAATGACTTAAAGTGATAACATATCTACATACATCTACTACATTCCTAGGTAGAAACAGAGATTAGTACAACAGTTACAGCATTAGATCACTATGTATGCAAGAATACAAACTGTAATAATAAAAACTACTAACAACTAGAAAATATCATTACAGCTACTTTGTTATAGTTTCATGTTTCTTGTGATCCCTTCTATCAATTGTAATTAGAAATATTTGGTATCTGTCCAAAAAAACAGTTTAAAAAAAAGAAAAAAAAATTTTTCTTCAATGATATTTACTCAAAAATATACTTTGTGAAAGCCGTTACATGCAACAATGTTTAAACTAAGTTTAAAGGAGTTAGGCAAATTGAAAAGGAAAAAAGACGGTATCTAAACCCATTAAAACAAACTGAAGCCAGAGGAAAATAACATAGCCAAGGTAATGCAACATATGTATTACATGCAAAAAAAAGTTGCATCTACATTCTTCGGAAAAAAAAATTCCAAATGACTTCTGATCTTTTTGATGTTTTCAAAAGAAGCTACATGCTTAGATGACTATCCAAATCAAAGGGATTAAATACTTAAACACAGTACATTTGCAAAGCTACAAAATGACAAATTCAGTCTTAAGTGCTTTGAAGGTACATTTTAAACAGTTCTTGAGGTGATAATTTATGTAATGCTACTCATGAAAGATGATCCAACTTACCTTCCACAGTGGAGTAAATCATTAGACCTGGAAATGTTTTACAGAAAAAAAATTATATTCTTGAAGAGTAAAAGGGAAAACATAATAATCAAAGCTTACATTTAATATTTCCCTGCATAAGTTAGAGCTAAACTATTTCCCAGGACAATATTTTAGTTTTCATGTTTTATTCTTTCCAACTGGAATGCTCTTTAAGAAGCATTTATTTACTCAAATTTACCATCAAATCAAAAAGGAACAAAATTAATAGTGACTTTATATCATTCTCATACTCAAGTGAAAGCCAGGTGATAATCTATCATGGATCAGCACTTGCTAGACATCAAATCAACATCTATTAGAGAGTTTTTCTGTTTATGTGATGAAAGAAAAAAAGTGACTCAGTGACACACGACAGACCTTGCCAATGTTTAATCAAACAAAAACTGTATTTAACAGTAGCTATGAATGCACAAGGATGTAGTACATCCACTCTTATACTACGAAAATAAGGTAAAAGAAGAGCATAGAGTAGTCTTTGCCTTCTTCAGGTGCTTTCCTTCACACTAAGTTATTCTAAGTTATTAAAGATGAAAGGGAAGCTAGCTAGATATATTTATAAACATTATGTAGATCATCAGTTTATCAGAGCTAGATAAACTATATGAGAAAAAATGTGATTGTGATACTACAGGATAATTTTTTAGTATATCTGAACGGTCAAACATGTCATTCATTTGGAAAGGTTTTGTGCATTAACAATATTGAAGCCATAGGCAAGATGGCATGAATCAGAGTGAACTAGAAAAAAGGGAGGTATGCACTACTGGTTTTGCTTTATTCAGACAAACCAGTTATTGCATAGTTTGTCCACCTATGGTTATTCAGAGAGAAATTTAAGCAAGTCAGGTATTGTTTGTAAGTTATAATTCTTTGATACTTCAAAACCAAAGCTTGCAACATATCAGCTTCCATGTTCATTTTCACTAGCTCACAGTGCCCAACACTTCACATAGTGTTCTTGTATAAAAGGGTAGCTCTTGAATTCTGAAAACTTTTTTAAGCTAGTTCTTATATTTCAGTTTCAAAGCAGAAAGACATACTACTTCATTTACTTTTTTCCACTGTTAGTAACAATACTAGGCACAAAGAGTAGCTTATATGAACAACAAATAAGCAAATATATTAGAAAGTAATCTGAAGGCTATCCTAACAAGAATCACTTGGCTGTTAACAGAAGATTTAAAATGTAACAGTATTATCATAAAAATGTAATTGTTTAATTCTTATTTTAATAACTCATTTATCATTATTAATTAATCTCTTCATTTTCTTTCAGAAGACTAAAGATGACTACATTATATCACTCATTAACCTCCCTTTTAAGTAAAAACATATCATTTCAGAAAATTCTGATTTTGCCTTGCATATTATGCTACTATTTATTTTGGAAACAAGGCCAGATGGGATGAAATGAGAAAAATATTCCATTATCTTCCTTTATGATAGCAGCTACAAAAAAAAAAATGACATTTTCTCCCTTATTCAGTTTTGTTGCTTTCTTCAAGGAACATGAATAATGAATATTGGATACCTCAGAAAATGACGGAGCAACAAAAGCCAATATGGCTAGCAGTATGATGTTACTTTATAGAAAAACCACAGGGATAGCATTTTGTTCCTGTGCTATGTCCACAAGTCTTTTAAATACCTCCAGGGATACTGACTCCACCACTTCCTTGGGCAGACTGTTCCAGTGCTTGACCACTCTTTCAGTAAAGAAATTTTTCCTAACATCTAACCTAAATCTCAACCTCCTCCAGACTAAACAGCCCCAGTTCCCTCAGCCACTCCTCTTAAGACTTGTGCTCTAGAACCTTCACCAGTCTCAATGCTCTTCTTTGAAAATGCTCCAGCACCTCAATGTCCTTCTTGTAGTGAAGGGCCCAAAACCGAACACAGTACTTGGGATGCAGCCTCACCAGTGCCAAGTACAGGGGCACTATCACTTCCCTCCTCCTGCTGGCCACACTATTCCTGATAGAAGCCAGGATGCTATTGGCTTTCTTGGCCACCTGGGCACACTGCTGGCTCACGTTCAGCTGGCTGTCGACCAACACCCCAAGATCCTTTTCCACCGGGCAGCTTTCCAGCCACTCCTCCCCAAGCCTGTAGCATTGCATGGGGCTGTTGTGACCCAAGTGCAGGATCCAGCATTTGGCCTTGTTAAACCTCATACAATTGACCTCTGCCCATCGATCCAGTCTGTCCAGATCCCTCTGCAGAGACTTCCTACCCTCAAGCAGATCGACACTCCCGCCCAACTTGGTGTCATCTGCAAACTTCCTGAGGGAGCACTCAATCCCCTCATCCAGATCATTGATAAAGATATTAAACAAGACCGGCCCCAATACTGAGCCCTGGGGAACACCGCTTGTGACCAGCCGCCAACTGGATTTAACTCCATTCACCACCACTCTTTGGGCCCAGCCATCCAGTCAGTTTTTTACCCAGAGAAGTGTACACCCGTCCAAGCCATAAGCAGCCAGTTTCTCCAGGAGGATGCTGTGGGAAATGGTGTCAAAGGCTTTACTAAAGTCCAGGTAGACAACATCCACAGCCTTTCCCTCATCCACTAAGTGGGTCACCTGGTCGTAGAAGAAGATCAGGTTGGTCAAGCAGGACTTGCCTTCCCTAAACCCATGCTGGCTGGGTCTGATCCCCTGGTTGTTCTGTGTGTGTTGCATGATGGCACTCAAGATGATCTGCTCCATAACCTTCCCTGGCACCGAGGTCAGGCTGACAGGCCTGTAGTTCCCTGGATCCGCCTTCCGGCCCTTCTTGTAGATGGGCGTCACATTTGTTAACCTCCAATCAACTGGGACCTCCCCAGTTAACCAGGACCGCTGATTGATAAATGGTGGAGAGTGGCTTGGCCAGCTCCTCTGCCAGCTCCCTCAGTACTCTCGGGCGAATCCTATCCTGCCCCGTGGACTTGTGAGTGTCCAGGTGGCATAGCAGGTCATTAACCATTTCTCCTTGGACTGTGGGGGCTTCATTCTGCTCCCTGTCTCTGTCTTCCAGCTTAGGGGGCTGGGTACCCTGAGAACAATTGATATTACTATCAAAGACTGAGGCAAGGAAGGCATTAAGTACCTCAGCCTTCTCCTCATCCTTTGTCACTATGTTTCCTCCCCCCCCCCATCCATTAAAGGATGGAGATTCTCCTTAGCCCTCCTTTTGTTGTTTATAGGAACATTTTTTATTGTCTTTTATGGTGGCAGCCAAATTAAACCGTCATAGGGCTTTGGCCCTTCTAATTTTCTCCCTGCGTAACCTCACGACCTCTTTGTAGTCCTCCTGAGTTGCCTGCCTCTTCTTCCAAAGATCATCAACTCTCCTTTTTTGTTTTTCCTGAGTTCCAGCCAAAGCTCTCTGTTCAGCCAGGCCGGTCTTCTTCCCCACCACCTTGTCTCTTGGCACATAGGGACAGCCTGCTCCTGTGCTTTTAAGTAACAGTTAAATTTGCCTGAGAAGAAGATGCATTTTTACTTTTTATTGAATGGAACTACATGCTTCAAATTATACTTTCCCATGTATATTTGAAGTATCTGGACATATACAATTAAATCCATATTCTAGAAAGTATCTTAATTACTGCCATAAACAGATTAGCCTTGTTACAATGTTACATCTGCTGTCATCATTGGTACCTAGGTATCTTGGTTTTCCCGAAGACTCATGAGTACTGTCACAGATGAGTACTTTTGAAAAGTCTCATCTTTGAAAGCCTTCTGCTTCTTTGACAGGTTTGAAGTCTTTTTGTATGAGTGATTAATATTATTCCTGTGCAACTTCACTCGAGGTGTTCTTGATGGTCTTTCTGTACAAGCAATTAAATTAATTTTTAAAGCAGGAGAAGCTGACTAGGGTGCAACAAGAACCAGCAAATGAACTTAAAGACAACAGTCAAACTTACCTTTGCCTTTTTAAGTTACAACGTTACAGTTGCTTAAATTTGAAACTTTAATTCAAATATTGCAATGAGCAGGTTTGGCCTCAAAACAAACCAGTAGCCTAATTTTAATTCTCGGCTAATAGGGACATGGGATTTCACTTCAATTTCTCCATCAAACCTAAGCTTTAAGCTAACCAAAAGCATTCCTTTGAGATAGCTATGAAAAATGTTTTCATCTAAATATCTCAAGGGTTGTAGAAATCCAGACTCCAGAACCAAGCCCTCCCAGGGCTTGTCATCCATGGCCTCTTCCCATCGTTACTCACAGTGTTGACCAGTCTGGCCACAGCAATATGGCCAGGAGTTACCTAAGGACATTACCCTCAGTTACAAATTTTATCTCACCTCTGATATAAACTCAGTTTGTAGATGCAGCACCTCCGTATGCCTGCTAGGTTCTATCCTTCAATTTACTTTTGCATATCTTTTACTGAAATCACACTGAAAGTCTACTAATTCTTGTTCAAGACCTCAAAAATTATGCTTGGCTTCAAACCATAAGTAAATATTATTTGAATATTCTGCTCTATGTTCAAGTTGCCAACCTATCAAACAGAAAACTTTTTTCAATAACGTGTACAACATTTGTAGTTGTACACTGCTATAAACTGCTGGAGAATATGTTTTAGAATGATTTCAACAGGACAATATATGGACAGAGTGCTAATATGTTTGATTTATGTGGGGGTTTTGTTTGTTTGTTTTCAGAAACATAAAACCAAGTGAACCATTCTCATGTTCGCCTATTTTACTGGTAAAACCAGTAAATTAACATAGAAGAACACCCCAGTGTTTTCAGTTTAAGCAAAGCAATATTGTAAGGTGTGTGATATCCCAGAAACAAACAAAAAAGAAAGCACGAAATTAGTTAATATTAAAGTTTAAATTGCATAAAGATAGAGCATTATATAGCAGAAAAGTAAATTACAATAAAAGTTACTTCACAGTCTTCTAAGATATCTGCAACACAGATAAGCAAACTCCTTGTACTGGGTTTATGTGGCAAGGTTTTGGTACCTGGAAGGGGGGGGCCTGTATGGGTGGCCTCTTTGAAAAGAGACCAGAGGCTGCCCTCATGTCAGACAGAGCCAGTGCCAGTTGGCTTCAAGATGGACCCGCCACTGGCCAAAGATGAGCCAATCAGTAATGCTGGTGGTGCCTCTGTGAAAACATTACTAAGAAAAGGTAAAATACGCTGTACAGATGTAAGAGAGAGGAGTGAGAAAAAAATTAATTTTTTTCTGGTAGGAACTGCAGCTTGTGGGGGATGCACGCTGGAGCAGTCTGTTCCTGAAGGACTGTACCCCATGGAGAGGACACATGCTGAAGTCCAGGTAGACAACATCCACAGCCATTCCCTCATCCACTAAGTGGGTCACTTGGTCATAGAAGATCAGGTCAGTCATGCAGGACCTGCCTTTCATAAACCCATGCTGATTGGGTCTGATTCCCTGGTTGTTCTGTGTGTGCCGCATGATGGCACTCAAGATGATCTGCTCCATAACCTTCCCTGGCACCGAGGTCAGGCTGACAGGCCTGTAGTTCCCAGGATCCTCCTTCCGGCCCTTCTTGTAGGTGGGTGTCACATTAGCTAACTTCCAGTCTTCTGGGACCTCCCCTGTTAGCCAGGACTGCTAATAGATGATGGAAAGTGCTTTGGCAAGCATATCCTCCAGCTCCTTCAGCACCCTTGGGTGCTCAGGTCCCACACTATCCAATACATCCTTATTAACCACCACCCCCATTCCCATTATTTGATACAATACACAGATATCTTTCCCTTAGTCTATGGACCACCCCTGTGAAATGTCTGTAAAATGTCCAGAAATATCCACAAAATGTCCACTGTGTTCATTTAGTCCATGACCTTGGGCTCCATCTGTTATGGTGGTCACTCAGGACAGGAGACGTGGTGTGTCGCATGGAGTTATTTAGCACCAAAGCCAGCTCAGGTCAAGTGACTGCTGCAGTTACACTGCTTCTTGTAAGGCTTGTTCTCCATTGGTTCAGGTGGTTCCTTGTATAGTAATTCCCATAACATGTAACTGAAAACCTGGATTAAAACAATTTAAAGGTATTTCCATTACAATCTCCACCTCTGGTCCCTTTGGACCAGACCATTGGGTTTAACATTGCAATGAACTCCTCCTCTTGCCCCTGCTCCGGCTTGGACTTATCCACAGACTGCAGTCCCTTAGGGGCCTACCTGCTCCAAGTGGAGCCTTATCTATGAGCCACAGTCTCTCCAGGGGTATACCTGCTGCGGTATAGACTTATCCACAGCACAGTCACCTGTTTCAGCATGGCATTATCCATGGGCCACAATGTCTTCAGAGATATACCTGCTCCAGCATGACCTTACCCACAGCTACAGTCCCTTCAGGAGTGAATCTGCTCCAACATGGCCTTACCCATGGCTGCAGTCCTTCCAGGGGTGTAGCTGCTCTGTCGTGGGCTTATCCATGGCCACACGCTTTGAGGAGCTCCAGCATGACCTCATGCATAGCCACTGATGTTTCAAGGTGTACCTGTGTTGTCCCTTAATCCAGGAATAGGTTCGTGCCCGGTATGCCGGAGCCAATGAGCACACAGAGTCAGGAGCCACTTTCTAACCTTTAATGCAGTTCTGTACAGAAATGGGTGTTAGGCGATAACGCACAAAAACTAGCACACCTCTTTGGAGAAGTTCTAGGCCTTTATACAGGTTACAACAAAGAAGTTGCACAATACTTGCTCATTGATCAACTTTTAGTTACGTAACTGGTGTACTCCTGCGCATGTTCTGATTAGTGGTTAGTTCATTATACAAAGATGGTCCTACATGAGCATGTAAGGTCTCCTCCCAGGGGTGTGTTTTTTGCCATGCTAATTAGCCTATAGGTTACCTTTGGGCACCCTTATCTCCTTCTTCTCCATCCTCCTGGTCATCTCTGATGACACTAGTTCATTCTTGTCGTTCCTGGGCTATCTTGATGTGATTTTCTCACCTTGAGGAACACACCTGCTGCAGCATGAACTTATCCACAGCCACAGATGCTTTGAGGTGTACCTTCTCCTGTGTGGACTTATACTTGGGCCACAATCCCTTCAGAGGTATACCTGCTGCAGCACGGACTTATCCATGGCCACAGACGGTTCGGGGTGTCCTTCATCCGCATGGACTCATCCACAGGTGACAGTCCCTTCGACTGGAGTAAACACTGCAATTCCAGCCTGTCCAGTACAGCAGCACAGAAACAGCACGATGCCCTGGCCGTCTGCCAGCCCAGGCGCATCGCCATTGCTGTTATCAAAATGTTCCCAGGCACAGCAGAGTAAGATGATAAGCACTACAGCAAGCAGTGAAAGCAAAAAGCAGCCACTAACGAGCACTAGACTGTAATATACAGTAAAGCAAGCAAGCCTCATGGCAAGCACAGGACCCTGTCAATAGCTAAACAGCAATAATGGCTATAAATTCCATCTAGCGCATTCCAGTAAAACCTGTCATTATCTCGAACCCTTTGAGCCCCACACTGGGTGCCAAAAAGGACTGTCATGGTTTAATCCCAGCTGGAAACTAAGCACCACACAGCCACTTGCTCACTCCCTCACCCAGTGGGATGGGGGAAGAGAATCAGAAGGGTAAAAGTGAGAAAACTTGTGGGTTGAGATAAGGACAGTTAAACAGGTAAAGCAAAAGCAGCGCGTGCAATGTGATGTCAGTTGTGATTGAACTGTGTGTTGTAACCGATATATTTTGCTAAGTGTAACTTACATTTTTATTGCGTTATGCAATATATTTTGCATCACTGATAAATCAGAAATCCCGTGTAACATCAACTATCTTCAAACAAGTAAATTTGATATTAAACATTGCACCCTCCATGCATGGAATATCTAAAAGGACCTGGTTAGAGAGTATTGTACTCCAGCAATGCCTGACACCAATAATATTTCAATTTTACTCCTAAATTACATATACTCTTTTTTTTCTTAACTACTTCTAGACAAGAATATATTCTCAACTACTGTGAGCAAAAGCAGTGGTAGAAAAACAGTAGAAATCCTGCTCTCATTCACTGAATAAGTACTGAAAAATGAGAATTTTGTGTTTCTGGGGCTTTGCAGAGCATAGTCATTTTATCCTTTTTCTTTGGTAATGTTTTATGTCCAGTTTCCTTGGGAGTAAACAACTATATAAGATTCAAAGTGTCCTGGGTTTGGCCAAAACAGGGTTAATTTTCACCGGACTCCAGGAAAGGGCACAGCCGGGGGGTGGGGGCTGACCCCACCTGGCCAAACAGAGCAGGGTATTCCATACCATGTGACATCAAGCTGGGTTCCGGTTGGGGGGGGGCGGCGCGGCGGGAACACACTCGCGGCTTGGGGGGGCGCAGCGCCGGTCCTGTTTCGGGAGAGCGGCTGTCTGGGTTGTACGGTTCGTTGTTGTGTTTTCTCCTTATTTGTATCGTCGTTGTTCCTGTTTTCCCTCTGTTTGCTGTTCTGTTAAACTGCCCTTATCCTGACCCACCAGTTTCTGCCTTTTTCTTTCCATTCTCCTCTGCACGCCGGCGGGGGGAGGGGTGGCCGCGTGGCGCTTTTGTTGCCGGCGGCAGCCGAAACCGAAACATTTAATTGGCGCCCAACGTGGGGCGGGGATAACGGCAGGGCTGAGCAGCGGGTGTTAAAACTGCTTTCATAGATTTTGTTAAAATTTATTATACGCATTTACTGTGTTAGTTAAAGTCGCCGGTAAAAATGTTTCTGACTTGGATCAAATATCTCTGCTACGTAAATCCTTACTTGCTGTATGTGTTTGCCGCTGTGCTGTTTGTTACCTCGGGAAAGAAGATCAGGATGATGATTTTTCTGTACTGTATGATATCAACTTATGATATGATAACATCACTGTGCATGAAATTAGTCTTGTATTTGCATGCGGCACTGCGGTCATTTCCATACCTTGGATCCTATGTCTTAGAATTTAATAATCAAACCCAGCCTGTGGGGAAAAACCGAAGGGGATACCTTCCCCCACTCTTTCGCCCCCCCTCTCTCCCTCAGGCTGGTCCTAACGGCTTTTGAGAATTTCGAGTACCCGTGGGATGCTCACGCCAGCGGGTTTCTATTGTTATGCTTCCTGAATGGGTTGCAGGTTTTGTTTAGGGTTAAACAAGTCGTTAAGAACATTGTGCAGAGACCTGCCCCGGGGCCAGATAGCTGTGAGTGGCTGGGTGTGTGGGACAGCATGGGCAAGTACCTAGGGCAGTGGGCACCACCGGTGTTTTTTAAACTCACCCCTGAACAAATTCAGAATCCGGAAAAACTAGTAAAATATCTGCAAAAAGTGTGCTGCCACCCTGGGAACTCCAGAGAGACACAGATCACTGCAATGTGCTGGGGTCTGGCCCACGCCTACCGAGCCATGTTCAACACTGTTCAGTGCCCTAAAGGGGAAAGAGGGGGAAACGAAGCAGCAGACACTGCGGCTGACGCTGCCCCCCCAGCAGGCCCTGCAGCCCCTCCAGCCCAGCAGGCAGTCACAGCCCCCCCCAACCGGCACCACGGCTGCTGCAGCCACAGCTGCAGGGTCTGCCTCGGTTTCCCTGGCAGGCACAGCAGCTGCTCCAGCCCCAGCTCCAGCTGCAGGCATCGTGGCTGAGCCCAATGACCAAACTGTGCCAGTAGCAGTCGCCCCCGTAAAAATAAAGAAAGACGCAAAGAGAGCAGATCGCTCCGGGAGGGATAAAAATAAGCCAGGGTCATCGCGGGAGATAGAGACAGAGATCATCACCCGGTCCTTGTCCCTGGGCGAGCTGCGAGACATGCGGAAAGATTTCAGCCGCCACCCAGGCGAGCAGATTGTCACCTGGCTGCTCCGGTGCTGGGATAATGGGGCCAGCAGCTTGGAATTAGAGGGCAAGGAAGCCAAGCAGCTGGGATCCCTGGCCAGGGAAGGGGGCATTGACAAGGCCATTGGGAAAAAGGAACAAGTCCTCAGCCTCTGGAGGAGACTTCTGTCAGGCGTGAGGGAGAGGTACCCCTTCAGTGACGATTTTGTATGTTATCCTGGCAAGTGGACCAATATGGAAAGGGGTATTCAGTACCTGAGGGAATTAGCTGTGCGGGAGCTGGTTTATAATGAACCAGATGATGACCAGTTACCCACAGACCCAGATGAAGTCCAGTGCACAGCATCTATGTGGAGGAAGTTTGTGCGGAGCGCACCCTCCTCATATGCCAACTCACTGGCAGTTGTAAACTGGAAGGGTAAGGAGGCACCAACAGTGGATGAGGTGGCTGTCAGACTCCGGCAATACGAGGAAAGTCTCTCTTCCTCCCTTGTCTCAGCTGTAAATAAATTGTCCCAGAAGGTCCAGCGACTCGAACAGAGTATGTCCTACTCCCCACCTGTACGGGCCAGTGTCTCAGCTATTACGGGCAAGCGTTTCTCTGCTCAGGAGAGGGACTACAGAGGCTACACACCACGGGGCACCCTGTGGTTTTACCTGCGTGACCACGGAGAGGACATGAGGAAGTGGGATGGAAAACCCACCTCAAGTCTAGAGGCACGAGTGCGTGAGTTGCGAGGTAAAACAATCACAAAAGGGGATTCTGCTAGGAAAAATGCTGCTCCAGTTTCCAGAAGCCAGCTCTCCAGACCAGGTAGACAGTTTGATCTTCATTCCGATCCTCTGGAGGGGACCTCCAAGTCATTTTTACAGCAGGTGAGCAGCAAATTCTCTGAGCAGGATTAGAGGGGCCCTGCCTCCAGCCAGGTGGAGGAAAGGGACAACCGTGTTTATTGGACGGTGTGGATTCGGTGGCCTGGCACGTCAGATCCACAAGAGTATCAAACTCTAGTGGACACTGGTGCACAGTGTACTTTAATGCCATCACATTTCAAAGGCTCAGAGTCCATTTGCATTTCGGGAGTGACAGGGGGGTCCCAAGAGCTGAGTGTATTGGAGGCTGAAGTGAGCCTCACTGGGCAGGAGTGGCAGAAGCACCCCATTGTAACTGGCCCCGAGGCTCCGTGCATCCTTGGCATAGACTATCTTAGGAGAGGCTATTTCAAGGACCCAAAGGGGTATCGATGGGCTTTTGGCATAGCTGCTGTGGAGACGGAAGAAATTAAACAGCTGTCCATTTTGCCTGGTCTCTCGGAGGTTCCTTCCGTTGTGGGGTTGCTGAGGGTTGAAGAACAACAGGTGCCCATCGCAACCACAACAGTGCACCGGCAACAGTATCGTACCAACCGAGACTCCCTTCTCCCCATTCATCAGCTGATCTGCCAGCTGGAGAGTCAAGGAGTGATCAGCAAAACTCGCTCACCCTTTAACAGTCCCATATGGCCAGTGAGAAAATCTACTGGAGAGTGGAGACTGACAATAGACTACCGTGGCCTGAATGAAGTCACACCACCGCTGAGTGCTGCCGTGCCAGACATGCTAGAACATCAATAACAGCTGGAGTCAAAGGCAGCCAAGTGGTATGCTACAACTGACATCACTAATGCATTCTTCTCCATCCCTTTGGCAGCAGAGTGCAGGCCACAGTTTGCTTCCACCTGGAGGGGCATCCAGTACACCTGGAATCGACTGCCCCAGGGGTGGAAACACAGTCCCACCATTTGCCATGGACTAATCCAGGCTGCACTGGAAAAAGGTGAAGCTCCAGAACATCTGCAGTACATCGACGACAGCATTATATGGGGTGACACAGCAAAGGAGGTTTACGAGAAAGGGGAGAAAATAGTTCAGATCCTTCTGAAAGCCGGTTTCGCCATTAAGCGAAGTAAAGTCAAGGGACCTGCGCAAGAGATCCAGTTTTTGGGAATAAAATGGCAGGATGGGCGCCGTCAAATCCCAATGGATGTCATCAACAAAATAGCAGCTATGTCTCCACCAACCAGCAAAAAGGAAGCACAGGCCTTCCTGGGTGTTGTGGGGTTTTGGAGGATGCACATCCCAAATTACAGCCAGATTGTAAGCCCTCTGTACCACGTGACCCGGAAGAAGAATGATTTTGAATGGGGCCCTGAGCAACGACAGGCATTTGAACAAATTAAACAGGAGATAGTTCATGCCGTAGCCCTTGGTCCAGTCCGGTCAGGGCAAGATGTTAAAAATATGCTCTACACCGCAACCGGGGAGAATGGCCCAACCTGGAGTCTCTGGCAGAAAGCACCAGGGAAGACTCGAGGTCGACCCCTGGGGTTCTGGAGCCGGGGATACAATGGATCCGAGGCCCACTATACTCCCACTGAAAAAGAGATTCTGGCAGCATATGAAGGCGTTCGAGCTGCTTCAGAAGTGGTCGGCACTGAAGCACAGCTCCTCCTAGCACCACGGTTGCCGGTCCTGGGCTGGATGTTCAAAGAGAGGGTCCCCTCTACGCATCATGTCAGTGATGCTACGTGGAGTAAGTGGGTCGCTCTGATCACCCAGCATGCCCGAATGGGAAACCCCAGTCGCCCAGGAATTCTGGAGGTCATCATGGACTGGCCAGAAGGCAAAGAGTTTGGAGCATCGCCAGAGGAGCAGGTGACAGGTGCTGACGAGGCCCCACTGTATAACCAGCTGCCAGAAGATAAGAAACAGTATGCCCTCTTCACGGATGGGTCCTGTCGTATTGTGGGGAAGCAGCGGAGGTGGAAGGCTGCTGTATGGAGCCCTACACGACAAGTCGCGGAAACTGCCGAGGGAGAAGGTGAGTCCGGCCAGTTTGCAGAGGTGAAAGCCATCCAGCTGCCTTTAGACATTGCCAGTCGAGAGAAGTGGCCAGTGCTCTATCTTTACACCGACTCTTGGATGGTGGCCAATGCCTTGTGGGGGTGGCTGCAGCAATGGAAGAAGAACAACTGGCAGCGCAGAGGCAAACCTATCTGGGCTGCCCCATTGTGGAAAGATATTGCTGCCCATCTGGAGCAGTTGGTTGCAAAAGTCCGTCACGTGGACGCCCACGGCCCTAAGAGTCGGGCCACTGAAGAACATCAAAACAACCACCAGGTGGATCAGGCTGCTAAGATTGAAGTGGCTCAGGTGGATCCGGACTGGCAACAGAAGGGTGAACTCTTTATAGCTCGGTGGGCCCATGACACCTCGGGCCACCAAGGAAGAGACGCGACATACCGATGGGCTCGTGACCGAGGGGTGGACTTGACCATGGACACCATCGCACAGGTTATCCATGAATGTGAAACATGCGCTGCAATCAAGCAAGCCAAGCGGGTAAAGCCTCAGTGGTATGGAGGACGATGGCTAAAATATAAATATGGGGAGGCTTGGCAGATTGACTACATCACACTGCCACAAACCCGCCAAGGCAAGCGCTATGTACTCACAATGGTGGAGGCCACCACCGGATGGCTGGAAACCTACCCTGTGCCCCATGCCACCGCCCGGAATACCATCCTGGGCCTGGAAAAACAAGTCCTGTTGCGACATGGCACTCCCGAAAGAATCGAGTCGGACAACGGGACTCATTTTCGCAACAGCCTCATAGACACCTGGGCCAAAGAACATGGTATTGAGTGGGTGTATCACATCCCCTACCATGCACCAGCCTCGGGAAAGATCGAGCGGTACAATGGGCTGCTAAAAACCACTTTGAGGGCAATGTGGGGGTGGGACTTTCAAAAATTGGGATACCCATTTAGCAAAGGCCACCTGGCTGGTTAACACCAGAGGGTCCACCAACCGGGCTGGTCCTGCCCAGTCAAAACCTCAGCGCCCCGTGGAAGGGGATAAAGTTCCTGTAGTGCACATGCGGAACATGTTAGGGAAGACGGTTTGGGTTAGTCCTGCCTCGGGCAAAGGCAAGCCCGTCCGGGGGATTGCTTTTGCTCAAGGACCTGGGTGTACCTGGTGGGTAATGCGGAAGGATGGGGAAGTCCGATGTGTACCTCATGGGGATTTGATTTTGGGGGAGAATAGTCCATAAATAAATTGTATAAAGTTAATTGTTAAATAACCCTGTCACTGTCTGTTATCACTGTTATAATTGTTATATTTTGTACCAGTAATAGCATAGTAAGAATCGTCCAGATTAAAGAAGGATGGACTTTTTCAATGAAAACCTAGCAGAGCACAGCGATGATCGGACTGGACCTGGTTTTCAACAACTGGCACACAGCAACTTCATCAAGATCAACATCTCCTGCAGACTGTGGGCATGGGCCGCACCAGATGCATCAGCCGTGAGCTCCGGATGCAGCAAGTGACCGCCCACCACCACACATCACCTCTCCTGCCACGGAAGACCATTACGACAGATGGAGCCCGAAGTCATGGATTAAATGAACTCAACGGACACTTTAGAGGGATGATCCATAGACTAAGGGAATAATATCTGGAGACAGGAGAAGTGGTGGTGATCAACTGGACAATGGGGGACCTGGGCATGACGTAGATGGTATGGAATAAGGGGTGGATAATGTCCTGGGTTTGGCTAGGACAGGGTTAATTTTCACCGGACTCCAGGAAAGGGCACAGCCGGGGGGTGGGGGCTGACCCCACCTGGCCAAACAGAGCAGGGTATTCCATACCATGTGACATCAAGCTGGGTTCCGGTTGGGGGGGGCGGCGCAGCGGGAACGCACTCGCGGCTTGGGGGGGCGCAGCGCCGGTCCTGTTTTGGGAGAGCGGCTGTCTGGGTTGTACGGTTCGTTGTTGTGTTTTCTCCTTATTTGTATCGTTGTTGTTCCTGTTTTCCCTCTGTTTGCTGTTCTGTTAAACTGCCCTTATCCCGACCCACCAGTTTCTGCCTTTTTCTTTCCATTCTCCTCCGCACGCCGGCGGGGGGAGGGGCGGCCGTGTGGCGCTTTTGTTGCCGGCGGCAGCCGAAACCGAAACACAAAGACAGACAGACTCTAAAAGTTATGTGTATTTCAACACTGTGAGATGCAAATAAAATAAATATTGCACTAAGGTGCTCATGTGTGGCTTTCTCATTAGGGTGGGCAGTTTAACTGCTGTTTGTATTTTTATTTTACACAGTGATGAAGTTTTACTCCAGCTGACTTCTTTATTTTCTTTGGCATATCACAGAATAGCAGGGGTTGGAAGGGACCTCTGTGGGTCATCTAGTCCAACCCTCCTGCCGAAGCAGGGTCACCTACAGCAAGCTGCACAGGACCTTGTCCAGGCGGGTCTTGAATATCTCCAGAGAAGGAGACTCCACAACCTCCCTGGGCAGCCTGTTCCAGTGCTCCGTCACCCTCAGAGGGAAGAAGTTCTTCCTCATGTTCAGACGGAACTTCCTGTGCCTCAGTTTGTGCCCATTACCCCTTGTCCTGTCACTGGGCACCACTGAAAAGAGCTTGGCCCCATCCTCCTGATACCCACCCTTCAGATATTTATAAGCATTTATTAGGTCCCCTCGCAGCCTTCTCTTCTTCAGGCTGAACAAGCCCAGTTCCCTCAACCTCTCCTCGTAGGGGAGATGTTCCAGTCCCTGTGTACTTTGTGCATTTTATTGCTTGGTAACTCACAGTAGCTACACTCCTTAAAAGGTATAGGCTTAGAGAAAATTTCTTACTGGCTCGATCAAGTTTGACAGGTTTAATGAGCTCAAATACTTTTTGTTATGGTTTGACTGCAGCCAGCAACAAAAGCACCACACGGCCGCCCCTCCCCCCGCCGGGGTGCAGAGGAGAATAGAAAGAAACAGGAAGAAACTGGTGGGCCGGGATAAGGGCAGTTTAACAGAACAGCAAACAAAGGGAACAGTAACAACAACGATACAGAAAAGGGGAATACACAAAACAAAACAGACCGCAGAGAGAGCCGCTCTCACTGCCCCCCACCGTGCTCCCGAGCCGCAAGTGAGTTCCTGCCACCCAGCTCCCCCCCACCAGAACCCAGCATGACGGCACATGGTATGGAATACCCGGCTCTGTTTGGCCAGGTGGGGTCAGCCCCCACCCCCCGGCTGTGCCCCTTCCTGGATTCCGGTGAAAATTAACCTTGTCCTAGCCAAACCCAGGACATTATCCACCCCTTATTCCATACCATCTACGTCATGCCCAGGTCCCCCATTGTCCAGCTGATCACCACCACTTCTCCTGTCTCCAGATATCATTCCTTTAGTCTATGGATCATCACTCTAAAGTGTCCGCTGAGTTCATTTAATCCATGATTTCGGGCTCCATCTGTCGTAATGGTCTTCCGTGGCAGGAGAGGTGATGTGTGGTGATGGGCGGTCACTTGCTGCATCCGGAGCTCACGGCTGATGTATCTGGTGCGGCCCGTGCCCACAGTCTGCAGGAGATGTTGATCTTGATGAAGTTGCTGGGTGCCAGTTGTTGAAAACCAGGTCCAGTCCCATCATCGCTGTGCTCTGCTAGGTTTTCATCGAGAAAAGTCCACCCTTCTTTAATCTGGACGATTCTTACTATGCTACTACTGCTACAAAATATAACAATTATAACAGTGATAACAGACAGTGACAGGGTTATTTAACAATTAACTTTATACAATTTATTTATGGACTATTCTCCCCCAAAATCAAATCCCCATGAGGTACACATCGGACTTCCCCATCCTTCCGCATTACCCACCAGGTACACCCAGGTCCTTGAGCAAAAGCAATCCCCCGGACGGGCTTGCCTTTGCCCGAGGCAGGACTAACCCAAACCGTCTTCCCTAACATGTTCCGCATGTGCACTACGGGGACTTTATCCCCTTCCACGGGGCGCTGAGGTTTTGACTGGGCAGGACCAGCCCGGTTGGTGGATCAGCTGGTGTTAACCAACCAGGTGGCCTTTGCTAAATGCGTATCCCAGTTTTTGAAAGTCCCACCCCCCATTGCTCTCAAAGTGGTTTTTAGGAGCCCATTGTACCGCTCGATCTTTCCAGAGGCTGGTGCATGGTAGGGGATGTGATACACCCACTCGATACCGTGTTCTTTGGCCCAGGTGTTTATGAGGCTGTTGCGAATGTGTTGGCGTGGTTTATGGATCCATTGTATCGATATCACCCCAATATGAGTATTGATCGTTCAACCTTTATTAGTCAGCAAAATAAGGTTTATATAGCAAAGCAATTACAGCATCTGAATGGTTAGACCTCTAACCATATATATGCAAAACTACTGCAACTCGTTTTGATTGGCGCAAGGCTATGCCTCTCGATGCGGAAGCAGTGCTGTGGCAGGAAACGACAGCGTGGCAGGAAGTGTCTGTGCAGGAAGTGACAGTGCGGCAGGAAACGGCGACGTGACGGTCCCCCTGCTCCAGTGTCCCGAGCTCGTCGCTCTACCTTCCCAACAGGGTTCCGTGTTCACTGGTCTCAAGGCTCACCTCCGGATCGGAACCTGGGTTGCTCAATGGCACCAAGCTATGTCCCCTCTCGTCCAGCAAGGGCTCCACACGAAAGTGAGTCCTGTTGTCCGACTCAATTCTTTCGGGAGTGCCATGTCGCAACAGGACTTGTTTTTCCAGGCCCAGGATGGTATTCCGGGCAGTGGCATGGGGCACAGGGTAGGTTTCCAGCCATCCGGTGGTGGCCTCCACCATTGTGAGCACATAGCGCTTGCCTTGGTGGGTTTGTGGCAGTGTGATGTAGTCAGTCTGCCAAGCCTCCCCATATTTATATTTTAGCCATTGTCCTCCATACCACTGAGGCTTTACCCGCTTGGCTTGCTTGATTGCAGCGCATGTTTCACATTCATGGATAACCTGTGCGATGGTATCCATGGTCAAGTCCACCCCTCGGTCCCGAGCCCATCGGTATGTCGCGTCTCTTCCTTGGTGGCCCGAGGTGTCATGGGCCCACCGAGCTATAAAGCGTTCAGCCTTCTGTTGCCAGTCCAGATCCACCTGAGCCACTTCACAGAATCACAGAATCACAGAATGGTAGGGATTTGAAGGGACCTCTGTGGGTCATCTAGTCCAACCCCCCTGCCGAAGCAGGGTCACCTACAGCAGGCTGCACAGGACCTTGTCCAGGCGGGTCTTGAATATCTCCAGAGAAGGAGACTCCACAACCTCCCTGGGCAGCCTGTTCCAGAACTCCGTCACCCTCAGAGGGAAGAAGTTCTTCCTCCTGTTCAGATGGAACTTCCTGTGCCTCAGTTTGTGCCCATTGCCCCTTGTCCTGTCACTGGGCACCACTGAAAAGAGCTTGGCCCCATCCTGACACCCACCCTTCAGATATTTGTAAGCATTTATTAGGTCCCCTCGCAGCCTTCTCTTCTTCAGGCTGAACAAGCCCAGTTCCCTCAGCCTCTCCTCGTAGGGGAGATGTTCCAGTCCCCTCACCATCCTCGTAGCCCTCCGCTGGACTCTCTCCAGTAGCTCCTCATCTTTCTTGAACTGGGGAGCCCAGAACTGGACAGAGTACTCCAGATGGGGCCTCACCAGGGCAGTGTAGAGGGGAAGGAGAACCTCCCTCGACCTGCTGGCCACACACTTCTTGATGCACCCCAGGATCCCATTGGCCTTCTTGGCAGCCAGGGCACACTGCTGGCTCATGGTTAACCTGTCGTCCACCAGGACACCCAGGTCCCTCTCCACAGAGCTGCACTTCAATCTTGGCAGCCTGATTCACCTGGTGGTTGTTGTGATGTTCCTCAGTGGCCTGACTCTTAGGGACATGGGTGTCCACGTGGCGCACTTTTACAACCAACTGCTCTAGACGGGCAGCAATGTCTTGCCACAATGGGGCAGCCCAGATAGGTTTGCCTCTGTGCTGCCAGTTGTTCTTCCATTGCTGCAGCGACCCCCACAAGGCATTGGCCTCCATCCAGGAGTCGGTGTAAAGATAGAGCACTGGCCACTTCTCTCGACTGGCAATGTCTAAAGCCAGCTGGATGGCTTTCACCTCCACAAAGTGGCGCAGCTAAATTTTAACGTGGAGGCCGTGGTCGCAGGCATGGAGGTGGATGCTGCGGCAAAGTTGCTAGTCAGTATTCTCTCTAAGAGACGAATAGACGCAACGGCAAAGCAACTCATGAAGTTGATTAAACTGGGGCAGCAATGGGGTCACTTCGCGGATACCCCGCTACTGTTTTCTGTCTCAGAATGGCAAGAGTTAGGAGAGACTATGTGGGAAAGGACAATAATGGGGGAGGAAAAGGAAGAAAAGGAGATAAAAGCCGTCCGCGAGTTCTGGCAAACAGTATTACACACCTTAAAAGCCATGAAAGCTGAAAGAGAGGTGGCGTGTGCTGCAGCTCAGATGCTAGCTCCGGAGCCCGGGAAAGATCACGCGCCTAAGCCTGGGACATTATCACAGGTTTTCAGGCTACCTGCTGTTAGAGGGATGACTGGGATCACTTGTAACACAATTGCCGAGATTCAAGCAAGTGCAGTGTGCGGTTCCGGTCTCGGCACAGAGGGGGGTGGCCCACCGGAAGTTGCTGCTAAAGACATCAACTCGAAATGCGAGCCGGAAGCGGTAGTATGACCGCCCCCGGGGAACGGGGAGGAGTCGGGCGCGGAAGTGCGACTGTCTTTCGGAAGAGGGGAGGAGGGGCTAGTACCACCCCCAGAGGGGGAGGGAGAAGGGGTGCGGCTTACGACATCGGCCCCTCCTGGGGCGCGGCCTGCAACATGGGCCCCTCCTCTCTATCCACCCCTGCCACATTCCAGCGAGGCGTCTCCACTCCCGACGCCCTCTGATGGCGGCCAGAACGAATAGCCAAAAAAAAAAAAACCACAAAACCACAACCATGCGATCTGTTGCAGTCAGTCAGTTTTGCAGCATCTTCAAGACAAGAGCTCGCAGTTCCAGCATATGTCAATCGTTACCAACCCTCCCACCGGGAAAATGAGGCTTCCTCTCCGAGATGTTTAGCTGGGCCTTTGTCACGGATCACACCTGCCTGCTGGAGCGGTGTTATAAGAGATGCCATCCTAGATGCACAGTGGAACGTTGCCACTATTATCAGAGGTACACAAGCCTTAGCCTCTCCTGTGGAACAGGCTAATGGATGACAATCGTAAGTACAGGTGTTTGGCCGGAGGAGTGGCCACTAAGTTACCACCTGAAGAAAGCCGTGAGCAGGGGCTGGGTCCAACAGACCCTGAGCAGGAATCAGGTCTGTTTCCCCCCCCCGGCTCGCTGGAGAATGGGACATTCACTGAGAAAAGGAGCGAAGGCTCCATTAAAGATTTTTTTACAGTGAAGTTTGAAAGAACAAAGTCGTGCAGTTTAAAATCACTGAGGAAATCATTACTTGGATAAATCAGTGCATACAGCTTTAAATGCTCTAAAACTTACAGAGACTATCTTAGAAGCAGCTGCTACTCCTCTGTCCTTATCTCAAAAGCAAGGACAGAGCAGCAGTCTGTTGAAATTTAACCCTGCATACGACGAAATTCCTACCGAACATGAGAAGTGCGGGAAGTAAATCTGCCAGAACCTGATGATCCTTTGAATCCAGAGAAATGGGAAGTGGGGTGCAAAAATCCGGCATCCCGAAAGTGCACGACAGGGTCTCTCAACAGCAATTGGCGTACCCGACCTGAGATCAAAACGAGGTGAATTCCGACATAAAACTGCACAGTCCCTCAGACGCTGTACAGCCGCCGCACCAGCAGTCACCGCATCGAACGGGTCAGCAAACCTTACACCTGGTGGGGCACATGGCTCCCCCCGGGCAACCGGCGGCACGGTTCCCCCCCCACCCCCTCCCCCTTTCCCCCCCCCCCCCTTCCCTCGATCCCAGCGCGCCGGCCCGTTCCGGCCAGCCCAGAAGCGGCGCGGCGAGAACCATCTTTCTGACATTTAAGGACTTGGTTACAAAAAAATGTATACAATTCAATTACTGCAGTAGAATTCCTTGTGAACAAACAGCTGGACTTTATTATCTTTCCAAGGTTCAGATGGTCTATCTAGATGATGTTATTCACTCTGTTGAAAGGTGAAAATATTGACTTTACAGCTGAAGGTTTGCCCCCTCTATTTACTTTGTTAAAAGGGACTCAGATTTATTATTTTCCCGAAGATCAATGCCAAAAGCAAAAACTGTTTTACAAAAGATTTCAGATAGAATTGCAATTGCCTTTACCTTCAGAATTAATGTCGAATTGCCAACAAATTTGTATATCATTTATGAAGGTTTTGTTTTACAGCCTTACCCTCTTTTCGATCAGTGGTGTGTTAACACGCAGAAGTTGAAGACTCTGGAATGAATCTTTTTGTCTCATACGCCCATGAAAACATTGACTTCAAAGGTACACATCATAGTGTCCTTAATAGCACAAGGTTGGAATCACTGTCAGCAAGTTGATACTATTTGCCTGCTGCTGGCTAAAGATGACTTTGTGGCACTAAATAGTGAATCCTTATCACTGCAAGCCGCTCTAGCTGATTATTTAGATAACATACGTTATACCCTTCCACATCATAAGCTGTTACATTCCCTCTCTCAAATTTCATTGCAGCCAAAAAACCGATGTGTTTCTGTTCCTATTAAAGGAGCACGAACAGTGTTTCGGAAACAAACAAATTCATCAGATTAGCAATCATCTATTTTAGTCGTTGAAGGATCCACACAAATTTTTAAGCTATCAGCGGCCTTGCACGTCTTTGAATTGTTTTCGACTGAACCACTCAATGTTGTCACAGATTCTGCATATGTTGTGAATATTGTTCAAAGCATTGCAGGTGCAATTGCTATTGAAATTAGAAAATCGTGTACGTGTATATTTTGTAATGCATATATAATTACATACTACTCTACTAAAACCAATAACTGAAGAAAAAGTTGTAACAGATCAATTGACAATGGCAGTAGTACTGCCACACAGTTTCAAGCAAGCCCGATTATCTCATGACTTCTTTCATCAAAATGCCTCTTCCTTGCATAAACAATTTGCTTTGCCCTAGGGGCAAGCCACAAAAAATGTTCATGCATGCCCTGACTGTCAATGTATTACACCCGTACCATCGTGTGCAGGAGTGAACCCTCGTGGTTTACGAGCTGATGAGTTGTGGCAAAGTGATGTTACACATATATCAACATTTGGTCGACTGCGTTGTGTACATGTTAATGTGGATACTTTCTCAGGATTTCTGGTAGCCACGGCACATACGGGAGAAAAGGAACGTTTCACGGACAATTTCTGTTTTCCTACAGGACTGGAGTATACAACATGTTACAGGTATACCACATTCTTCTACTGCACAAGCCATTGTCGAAAGTGTCCACGGGACCCTCAAAGCTATGCTAAATAAACAAAAAAAGGGGGAATCCTATGGGCAGTGTTACCCCACAGGAACAGTTAATGTACTTAATTTTTAAAATCGTTCTGATGATCAATTATTTACAACAGCAGCTGACCGTCAATTCGGGATGGTCCCTCCATTTGTGGTTCGACCAAAGGTATGGTATAAAGAATTTGGGGAATCACAATGGACAAGTCCTGTAGAACTAATAATGTGGGGAAGAGGGTATGCGTGTGTTCTTCTTTCAACAGGCCCTCGATGGTTACCGGCAAAATATGTGAAGCTATATCATGAGCTGAAAGAACGTAACGCAGAATCCGATGCCAGAGGTGACCACGCTCACTCTCAGGGAGCAACCTCTGACATGGAAGCAGAAGAGATCCACTCTGGATGATCCTATTACACAGGGAACACTGAAAAAATTGCAGCAAACGCAAGTACTCTGATGACTGCGGTGGGTGCACCACCCACACCAATTAATACATTCCTTGCATATTTGGCAATTATCTCCCACAACAGCTTTTGTATAACGAAGCAATCTTGGAGGACACGGTATACGCGATTTTAGAACTGCGTCTGCACAAGAGCAAAGGTCAACTAGCAGACACCGTGAGGAAAAGTATGAACCTTCACCTGAGGGCTCCTGACAACTGCCTAGAGGTGCCAATATGCATGTACAAAAGACATTAATATATTAAAAAAAAAAAAAAAAAGGGAGAAATGGAGAATGAGAAGTACTTTGCAGAAATGTAATGATTATGTATGTTAACATGGCATAAATATCTAGTAAGAGTGTCTTTTCGGTACACACATTTGAGTAGAACTATTCCCTGTGCGTTCAGTACTGCAGTAAAGAATGCCTGCTTTCTAGAACTCCAACATTAAGTTTTAGAAAGTTAATTATTTTGCTGCTTTCTAGTAATAGATTTTGGGTACCCAGGTAGGACGCTGCTCTTGAACTTCAATGGTCCGAGGGATTGCAGGACCTCCAGCCGGCACCGAGGGATTCTCGGGGAGAACCTCTGATCACTGGACCAAAATGTTCTGAGCGTGAACCATTAATAAGGCAAAGGCATTCTTCCAGTATTGTTTCTTGTTGCCTATTTGTTAGTCATAGTAAAAGCTTCACAGCATTGAGCTATATCCCTGACGAGAAGGGAAAGCGTCCTTTCTAATCCAGAATTGAAAAGAGAGTACTCTTCCTGAAACTGAAGCTTGGGAATTTGTCTGTTAAATGTTGAATATTATTGTAAGTCCTGTCTTTGCAATATTTGGATTTACGCTAAAAACTTGGTGTGCCTGTGTGTGTGTGTGTGGTCGCGACCATGAACGTGTGGTTTTATGTTGCAGTGCTTGTATTTCTGTGATCTGATGGATTTATTTGGTTTCTGTGATCTAACGGATTTGTCTGGACTAAGTAACTGTTTTGTGTCTCTGGTCTGGTAAGTTCTGCAGGTATTGACTATTTCTGGTTTTTGACTTTAGATTGTTGTATTTGGACTCTGATTTATCAAAACTTTGGAAGCATTTGATGCAGCAGGGAATAGATGTGGTGATGTTTGCAGCTTTATGCTTTTATGTACATTAATTTTAGCCTATATAGTTAATGAGTCATAGTTCTAGGTACATTGATCTTAACCTAGGTGATTAATATGGATAGCCAATACTAAATGTTATGGATGTTTGTATATGTGATAAGTATACCTATAACTCAAGTGCAAATTTACTGAGCTCATATTATTGATACACTGCTATTTCGACGCCTAACGCGATGAGATGCATCCCCTCCCATTGACAATAATGATATGTTGTGGTCAAGCGGTACTTTAGTCCCACCATCCACACAGGAAGAAAATTGGATACAAGTATATCCAGCAAGAAAATTGAATACAAGTAAATCAATCTACACCCATATGCTAGGTAACAGATTTACCATCAGTATGTATCATTCTCAAGTTAATTTAATCTTTCTTTATATCCAGCAGGTTGTGGTATGCACTTCACATCTCTGTGTCTTCAATTAGCATTTGTGTTCTTATATCTGTTAGTATTGTAGTTTGTGTGGGCCTCTGAAAAAGTGGTAGCAAGCTGAAGACCAAAATTATGTCAGCTCTCATCATCATCAACAACCTCATCAACTATACCTGGCTTGCTCAAAAAACAAAAAGGGGGAATTGTGGAGTCCTGGCTGGACGAGAGGGGACATAGTTTGGTGCTGTTGAGCAACCCAGGCTTGGTAACGGAGATAGACCTTGAAAGTAGCGAACACGGAACACTGCTACAGAAGTAGAGTGGCGAACACGGAATGCTGGGCAGAGAAGCAAGCCAGTGTTACCACAAAAGTCTTGCAATCCCTGCTAGAAGATCAGAGTAGTCTACGACATGCAGTATTGCGAAATAGAGCCGCAATTGATTTTTTACTGCTGGCCCAGGGACATGGCTGTGAGGATTTCGAAGGCATGTGCTGTATGAACTTGTCCGATCATAGTAAGTCCATCCACAAGCAATTACAATGGCTGGAACAGCACGCCAATCAAATACAACAAAACCAGGGATTTTTTGACGGATTTCTCACCTCGCTCTTTGGTAATCTGCCTGCTTGGCTTAACAGTTTAATTACAGAAATTTTGTACATATGTATCGTGTTACTTCCTGTTGGAATTATAATATGTATTTGCTTTAGCTGTCTTAAAAAGGCTCTCTCCAATATGACGAAGCAAACCTGGCTTACTCAAAAAACAAAAAAAGGGAATTGTGGAGTCCTGGCTGGACGAGAGAGGACATAGTTTGGTGCGTTGAGCAACCCAGGTTCCGATCCAGAAGTGAGCCTTGGGAGCGGCTGACACGGAACCCTGCTGGGAAGGTAGAGCGACAAGCTCGGGACACTGGAGCAGGGGGAACGTCACCGTTTCCTGCCACACTGTCACTTCCTTCCTGCCACGTTGTTGTTTCCTGCCACAGTACTGTTTTCACTTCGAGATGCAGCTCTGCACCAATCACAACGAGTTGCAGTAGTTTTGCCTATATATGGATTGGGGTTTTAACCATTCAGATGCTGTAATAGTTTTGCTATATAAACCTTGTTTTGCTGACTAATAAAGGTGAACGATCATACTCATATTGGGGTCACATCGTTACAACGTTTCTGTAACCCACGCCTACATTCCACCTTCAATGTTTTCCCACAATGCGACAGGACCCATCCGTGAACAGGGCATACTGTTTCCTATCTTCTGGCAGCTGGTTATACAGTGGGGCCTCTTCAGCACCTGTCACCTCCTCCTCTGGCGATGCTCCAAAATCTTTGCCTTCTGGCCAGTCCATGATGACCTCCAGAATTCCTGGGCGACTGGGGTTTCACATTCGGGCGTGCTGTGTGATCAGCGCGACCCACTTACTCCACGTAGCATCAGCGGCATGATGCGTAGAGGGGACCCTCTCTTTGAACATCCAGCCCAGGACCGGCAATCGTGGTGGTAGGAGGAGCTGTGCTTCAGTGCCGACCACTTCTGAAGCGGCTCGAACGCCTTCATATGCTGCCAGAATCTCTTTTTCAGTGGGAGTATAGCGAGCCTCAGATTCTTTGTATGCCCGGCTCCAGAACCCCAGGGGTCGGCCTCGAGTCTTCCCTGGTGCTTTCTGCCAGAGACTCCAGGTTGGGCCGTTCTCCCCGGCTGCGGTGTAGAGCATATTTTTAACATCTTGCCCTGACCGGACTGGACCAAGGGCTACGGCATGAACTATCTCCCGTCTAATCTGTTCAAATGCCTGTCGTTGCTCAGGGCCCCATTCAAAATCATTCTTCTTCCGGGTCACGTGGTACAGAGGACTTACAATCTGGCTGTAATTTGGGATGTGCATCTTCCAAAAACCCACAACACCCAGGAAGGCCTGTGCTTCCTTTTTGCTGGTTGGTGGGGACATGGCTGCTATTTTGTTGATGACATCCATTGGGATTTGACGGTGCCCATCCTGCCATTTTATTCCTAAAAACTGGATCTCTTGCACAGGTCCCTTGACTTTACTTCACTTAATGGAGAAACCGGCTTTCAAAAGAATCTGAACTATTTTCTCCCCTTTCTCAAAAACCTCCTCTGCTGTGTCACCCCATACAATGATGTCGTCGATGTACTGCAGATGTTCTGGAGCTTCACCCTTTTCCAGTGCAGTCTGGATTAGTCCATGGCAAATGGTGGGACTGTGTTTCCACCCCTGGGGCAGTCGATTCCAGGTGTACTGGATGCCCCTCCAGGTGAAAGCAAACTGTGGCCTGCACTCTGCTGCCAAAGGGATGGAGAAGAATGCATTAGTGATGTCAGTGGTGGCATACCACTTGGCTCCCTTTGACTCCAGCTGATATTGAAGTTCTAGCATGTCTGGTACGGCAGCACTCGGCGGTGGTGTGACTTCATTCAGGCCACGGTAGTCTATTGTCAGTCTCCACTCTCCAGTAGATTTTCTCACTGGCCATATGGGACTATTAAAGGGTGAGCGAGTTTTGCTGATCACTCCTTGACTCTCCAGCTGGCGGATCAGCTGATGAATGGGGAGAAGGGAGTCTCGGTTAGTGTGATACAGTTGACGGTGCACCGTTGTGGTCGCGATTGGCACCTGTTGTTCTTCCACCCTCAGCAACCCCACAATGGAAGGGTCCTCTGAGAGACCAGGCAAAATGGACAGCTGTTTAATTTCTTCCATCTCCAAAGCAGCTATGCCAAAAGCCCACCGATACCCTTTAGGGTCCTTGAAATACCCCCTCCTAAGATAGTCTATCCCAAGGATGCACGGAGCCTCGGGGCCAGTTACAATGGGGTGCTTCTGCCACTCCTGCCCAGTGAGGCTCACTTCAGCCTCCAATACACTCAGCTCTTGGGACCCCCCTGTCACTCCCGAAATGCAAATGGACTCTGAGCCTTTGAAATCTGATGGCATTAAAGTACACTGTGCACCAGTGTCCACTAGAGTTTGATACTCTTGTGGATCTGACGTGCCAGGCCACCGAATCCACACCGTCCAATAAATGCGGTTGTCCCTTTCCTCCACCTGGCTGGAGGCAGGGCCCCTCTAATCCTGCTCAGAGAATTTGCTGCTCACCTGCTGTAAAAATGACTTGGAGGTCCCCTCCAGAGGATCGGAATAAAAATCAAACTGTCTACCTGGTCTGGAGAGCTGACTGCTGGAAACTGGAGCAGCATTTTTCCCAGAAGAATCCCCTTTTGTTATTGCTTTACCTCGCAACTCACACACTCGTGCCTCTGGACTTGAGGTGGGTTTTCCATCCCACTTCCTCATGTCCTCTCCGTGGTCACGCAGGTAAAACCACAGGGTGTCCCGTGGTGTGTAGCCTCTGTATCCTCTCTCCTGAGCAGAGGAACGCCTGCCCCTAACAGCTGAGATGATGGCCCGTACAGGTGGGGAGTAGGACATGCTCTCTTCGAGTCGCTGGAACTCCTGGGACAATTTCTCCACAGCTGAGACAAGGGAGGAAGAGAGACTTTCCTCGTATTGCCGGAGTCTGACAGCCACCTCATCCACTGTTGGTGCCTTTTCACCTTTCCAGTCTACTGTTGCCAGTGAGTTGGCATATGAGGATGGTGCGCTCCACACAAACTTCCTCCACATAGATACTGTGCACTGGACTTCATCTGGGTCTGTGGGTGCCTGCTCATCATCTGTGTCATAGTAAACCAGCTCCCACACAGCTAATTCCCTCAAGTACTGAATACCCCTTTCCGTATTGGTCCACTTGCCAGGATAGCATACAAAATCGTCACTGAAGGGGTACCTCTCCCTCACGCCTGACAGAAGTCTCCTCCAGAGGCTGAGGACTTGGTCCTTTTTCCCAATGTCCTTGTCAGTGCCCCCTTCCCTGGCCAGGGATCCCAGCTGCTTGGCTTCCTTGCCCTCTAATTCCAAGCTGCTGGCCCCGTTACCCCAGCACCGGAGCAGCCAGGTGACAATGTGCTCACCTGGGTGGCGGCTGAAATGTTTCCTCATGTCTCGCAGCTCGCTCAGGGACAGGGACCGGGTGATGATCTCTGTCTCTATCTCCCGCGATGACCCTGGCTTATTTTTATCCCTCCCGGAGCGATCTGCTCTCTTTGCGTCTTTCTTTAGTTTTACAGGGGCGACTGCTACTGTCACCGAAAATCCGGGAATAAACCTCGTAACACCAATGTAGTGTTAAAAGGCAGGCATTCTTTATTGCAGCGCTGGATGCACGGGGGATAATTCCACCAAACATGCATACCCCATACCCCTTCCGTGCAGTTTATATAGATCAAAATATATATATTCATCTGATTACATAAGCCCTTCCTTTCATAGTCAAATCAGTCCATTTTCATACACTCCTCCCACCCACGCTTGCGCAGTGCCTCCTAGTGGTGGTCGTCGGGGGTCCCAAGATGAAGGCTTATCCTCTTCATCACAGTTTCTGCGCAAACTCAGTCCTCTTTTGGCTCTTGTCCCTGCGGCACGGGTCGTCTTGACCAGTTCTAGGCACCTGCTGGTTTTAATTAAAACTACCTTCTTTGGGGGAGATGTATGACTTTTTGCTTCAGTTAATTCACACAATAGATAGGTACCACAAATACACCTGCAACCATTTGGTAATGCTATTTCTATTAAAAATCCCCCTTCACCATTATTGTTTAACATTAATGATTACCTAGGGACTAAACCCTCTGTTCCCAGACCTAATGTCCAGATGGGCAGGGCTGTACAAGGGACACAGCAGCATTGTTCATGTTTTATGATTAACTAATTCCATCACCTTGGTTACATTTCCCCCCTTTGGAAGTTTTGAAATAATTATCTTTTCAATACTTCCATAATTAAATTTTTCTTAATCATATAATGATTAAATATTTTTATAATATACTTTTCAAAATCACAACACTACACTTATAGTCCACTTGTTTCGCTATAGGGTGGTGGAAGCGTAACAACCGACTCACTAAGGTTTTGTCTTCTTGCAATAGCCTGAATAATCATTTGATTAAAAGCTGTTCTGTTGGTGAGTTCCTTTTTCAGACAATAATGTATGAGCAGTATTATTAAAACTACTACCAGTAAAAGCAGTCCGGTACCGATTAAAGATTTGACCCAAGAACTAATATTCCACCCTAATCCATTAAAAATTTTATCAAGCCAGTTTTCTTGCATGTCCTGTTGGATTTCCTGAGTGTCCTTTTCTATTTGTCTTAGTAAGTTTAAGTCATGTTCAACATCCTGAGTGACGTTGGGGATATGTAGACAGCGATGATCTATCCTGTCTTTTAGGTACTCACATACTCCATGTTCTTTTAACAGGAGCATGTCTAAGGCCATTCTATTTTGCAGAGTCATTCTTGAGGTTGCTTGCAACTGTAGGTTTAACTGTCTGAATCCTTTCCTTGTTACATTTGCTAATTTTTCTACTTGACCAGTTAGTTTATATAACCAGGCTTTATTCCTATAAGTCGATAAGGGAGTGAATAAAGATTCTAAGGCCCATCTGATTTTTACTCCTGTTGAAGGCTCATTCCAGTTTTCGTCTTCTTCAACTTCTGATCTTTTTGCTCGCAATAATTTCAAATTCTCAGAGTTCCCTTTAAAGGGAGTCTTTTTCCAAATCGGACATAATGTTGGCTTTCTAAAGTAATTTGTTTTACCTTACCATCAACCGGTAGGTGAGTGGACCAGGTTCCATCACTCATTGCCCAAACTAAGTGTCCTGGACTTTGAATTGTAGATTTTCTACAACTAAAGAATGTTCCTCTTTTGGGCTTATAGGTGTCAGTCAATTGTAAATCATTTCTAAGTCCCCTACACTGGCATCCATATTTCAAGGCAGCTGCTAGAGGTGGAACACTCTGGATCGCTTTACTAACTCTGTTGCAATTATATATTCTTGTACAATTCCACCAGGGTACTACAATTTCCTTTTCTCGGGAAGTACTTCCTTTGTCATCGACCGATGGGAAAGCTGCGAAAATCATCCCATCCCAAGTGAAACACCAGGGGGCACTGGCCATATACTGGAACTGGGATGTGATGGCCATTGACCATACTGAATCCCACAAAGTTATCTCTTGTTTAGTTTGTTTGGACTGTTTGCATTCCCATTTGATGATTGTTCGAGAAACGTTTTTCTTAACTGGTTCATCATAAGCACACCAACCTATATTGGGGAAAACTATTTGGACAAAAACATAATTTAGTAACTTCTCACAATTTGCTTTACTCCCAGGGGTTTTCCATTGTTTTCTAACATAATCTATTTGTTCCTGCCACTTAACAACGGGAACTTGTTTGCAATGAGTACCGTCATTGTTAGGTTCTTTGTTACTTAGATTTGTTGTCAAGATTCCTCACGGGACTGATTCCCCTACCGCTCTTGGGATTGGAAGACATGCAGTCATTTGGGTCACGTTTTGTAAATTTGCAAATTCTTTTATAAGCCCGATCATCAAATTTTCTTCTGGAGTCCTCCTTGGGAGGTATATTAATTGCTCTGCTTTTATTGGCAGTGGATCAACGTTTTCTGTTCTTACTTCTAATACACTGAACAGTGCTCCTATTATCATCAGTTTCCAGATCGAGATACAGTCTCCCCGCATTTTACAGCAATAACTATTCTTTTTAGATATATTTCAAAGTCAGTTTTGCAGTCTCTGGATCTCTATTGATGACTCTCCAGGAAGGGGCCTTCTTCACTCGAGTGTAGTGTATCCACGGTTCCACCCCTTCTACTTTGATCGCAGTGTGAGTTGTTAACAGTACCTGAAAAGGTCCTTTCCACTTCTCCTGCAGTGGTTCAGAGTTCCAAGTCTTTATGTACACGAAATCACCCGGTTGATACTGATGCACAGGTGTATCCAAAGCATGCGATCTGGTCAGCACAACGTATTTTCGGAGTGCTTCAAGTGTTTTTCCTAAAGAAATCAAGTACATTTTAAAATTTGTTTCCCCTGCTATTTTCATATCCCCTGGGATTAAAGGAGTCTGATAAGGTTTTCCATACAGAATTTCGTATGGATTTACACCATCTTTAGATCTTGGTTGAACTCTGTTTCTCAGAAGTGCTAATGGTAAAGCTTGTGGCCATTTTAAAGACACTTCTTGACAATTTTTACTTATTTGTCTTTTTAATGTTTGGTTCATTCTTTTAATTTTCCCACTTGACTGTGGCCTCCAGCAGGTATGTAAATCCCAATTTATTCCTAAAGTTTTACTTACTTGTTGAACTATTTCTGCTACAAAATGTGGTCCCCTATCAGAAGGCATGCCAATTGGTACCCCAAACCTTGGTATTATTTCTTTCAACAATATTTTAACTACTTCTCTTGCTTTGTTGGTGCGACAAGGAAAGGCTTCTGGCCATCCAGAAAAAGTATTAATTAATACTAATAGATACCTGAATCCATTCTGCCTGGGCAGTTCAGAAAAATCAACTTGCCAATAATCTCCTGGGGTGTTACCCTGTTTTGTTACTCCTAGGGGTGCCCTTTTCAGATTTAAAGGATTATTTTTGAGACAAATTGGACACTTAGCTACTATAGATTTAACTACCCCTGTCACTCCTACACACACCACAGATGATTTTAGGCTCGAGACCATAGCATCTACACCCCAATGTGTCTGTGCATGTTTTTCTTTTGCAAGTTCTAACATAACTTGCGGGGTTACAATTACCTGTTTTTCTGGCGTTACCCACCACCCTTCTGTATTTTGTGACGCTTTCAATTGTTCTGCTAATTGTTCATCCAATTTACTATATTTTGGTTTCAGATTCGGGATTTTTATTTGTTTTACTGGTACTAGTGCAAGGATAACTTGTTCTGCAGCCTCCTTTGCTGTTTTGTCTGCCGATCGATTACCTATGTTTACAGCTGTCTGACCAAATTGATGAGCCTTGCAGTGCATCACTGCCACTTCCTTTGGTTTCTGCACCTCTTCGAGGAGCTGAAGGATTTCTTCTTTATGTTTTATCGATGATCCTTGGGCTGAGAGCAGTCCTCTTTCTTTCCAGATGGCTTCATGAGCATGAATCACACCAAATGCATATTTGGAATCAGTCCATATATTTACCCTTTTTCCTTCTGCCATTCGCAAGGCTTGCTTCAACGCCACCAGTTCTGTTTTCTGTGCCGAGGTATTTGCAGGTAGCGTTCCTGACTCTAGTACCTCGGTGGTGGTGACAACAGCATATCCGGCCATTCGTCTTCCCTCTTTCACAAAGCTGCTTCCATCCGTGAACAACTCCAAATCAGGATTCTCCAGAGGCTCATCCCTCAGGTCCGGTCTGCTGGAATAGACTTGTTCAACAGTTAGCAGGCAGTCATGTTCTAGATTTTCTGTTGGATTTTCCGTCGACAGAAACATTGCTGGATTTACGATGGTTGTGGTTTTCAGTTCCACATCATCTTGCTCCAATAAGACAACTTGATATTTCAGCATTCTGCTGGGGGATAGCCAATGACCCCCCTTTTGTTCTAGAACAGTTACCACCATGTGTGGTATATATACCACCATCTTTTGGCCCATAGTCAATTTTCGAGCTTCTTGAATCAGTAATACTGTCGCTGCCACAGCACGCAAACATCCTGGCCATCCTTTACTCACGTTGTCGAGTTGCTTAGAGAAGTATCCTACTGGTCGCTTCCAGGATCCCAGACGTTGTGCCACCAACTCCAAGGGCCAAATGCTGCCTCTCATGGACAGAATCACAGAATCACAGAATAGTAGGGGTTGGAAGGGACCTCTGTGGGTCATCTAGTCCAACCCCCCCGCCGAAGCAGGGTCACCTACAGCAGGCTGCACAGGACCTTGTCCAGGCGGGTCTTGAATATCTCCAGAGAAGGAGACTCCACAACCTCCCTGGGCAGCCTGTTCCAGTGCTCCGTCACCCTCACAGAGAAGAAGTTCTTCCTCATGTTCAGACGGAACTTCCTGTGCCTCAGTTTGTGCCCATTACCCCTTGTCCTGTCACTGGGCACCACTGAAAAGAGCTTGGCCCCATCCTCCTGACACCCACCCTTCAGATATTTGTAGGCATTTATTAGGTCCCCTCGCAGCCTTCTCTTCTTCAGGCTGAACAAGCCCAGTTCCCTCAACCTCTCCTCGTAGTGGAGATGCTCCAGTCCCCTCACCATCCTTGTAGCCCTCCGCTGGACTCTCTCTAGTAGCTCTTCATCCTTCTTGAACTGGGGAGCCCAGAACTGGACACAGTACTCCAGATGAGGCCTCACCAGGGCAGTGTAGAGGGGAAGGAGAACCTCCCTTGTCCTGCTGGCCACACTCTTCTTGATGCACCCCAGGATCCCATTGGCCTTCTTGGCAGCCAGGGCACACTGCTGGCTCATAGTTAACCTGTCGTCCACCAGGACACCCAGGTCCCTCTCCGCAGAGCTGCTCTCCAGCAGGTCCACCCCAAGCCTGTACTGGTGCATGAGGTTGTTCCTCCCCAGGTGCAGGACCCTGCACTTGCCCTTGTTGAACCTCATCAGGTTCCTCTCTGCCCAGCTCTCCAGCCTATCCAGGTCACGCTGAATGGCAGCACAGCCTTCTGGTGTATCTACCACACCTCCCAGTTTGGTGTTGTCAGCAAACTTGCTGAGGGTACATTCTAACTCTTCATCCAGGTCGTTGATGAAGAAGTTAAACAAGACTGGGCCCAGTACTGACCCCTGGGGGACACCACTTGTCACCAGCCTCCAACTAGACTCAGCGCCGCTGATGACAACCCTCTGAGTTCTGCCATTCAGCCAGTTCTCTATCCACTTCACCGACCACTCATCCAGCCCACACTTCCTCAGCTTCCCCAGAAGGATATCATGGGAGACTGTGTCGAAAGCCTTGCTGAAGTCAAGGTAGATAACATCCACAGCTCTCCCTTCGTCTACCCAGCCAGTCATGTCATCAGAGAAAGCTATCAGATTGGTCAGGCATGATTTCCCCTTGGTGAATCCATGCTGACTACTCCTGATAACCTTCTTTTCTTCCACTTGCTTGATGATGGCCTCCAGGATAAGCTGCTCCATCACCTTTCCCGGGATGGAGGTGAGGCTGACCGGCCTGTAGTTCCCTGGGTCCTCCTTCTTGCCCTTTTTCAAGATTGGAGTGACATTGGCCTTTCTCCAGTCCTCGGGCACCTCTCCAGTCCTCCAGGACCTCTCAAAGATGATGGAGAGTGGCTCAGCAATGACATCCGCCAGCTCCCTCAGCACTCGTGGGTGCATTCCATCGGGGCCCATGGATTTGTGGACGTCCAGATCTCTTAAGCGATCCCTCACACAGTCCTCCTCGACCAAGGGAAAGTCGTCCTCTCTGTAGGCTTCTTCTCTTACCTCCGGGGCCTGGGATTCCTGAGGGCCAGTCTTAGCACTGAAGACTGAAGCAAAGAAGGCATTCATTAGCTCTGCCTTCTCCGCATCCTCCGTCACCAGGACACCCGCCTCATTCAGCAGCGGCCCCACGTTGTCCCTAGCCTTCCTTTTGCTGCTGATGTAGTTGAAGAAGCCCTTCTTGTTGTTTTTGACATCCCTTGCCAGCTTCAATTCCAGGTGAGCCTTGGCCTTCCTCGTCGCATCCCTGCATGCTCTCATTACGTTTCTGTACACTTCCCAAGTGGCCTGTCCCCATTTCCACATGCCATGCACCTTTCTCTTCCACCTGATCTCCGCTAGAAGCTCCTTGTTTAACCATGCAGGTCTCCTGCCTCCTTTGCTCGATATCTTTCTCAGGGGGATGCATTGCTCCTGTGCATGGAAGAAGTGTTGTTTAAAGAGCGACCAGCACTCATGGACCCCCCTGCCTTCGAGAGCCCTGGCCCACGGGATTCCTCCCAGTAGCTCCTTGAAGAGGGCAAAGTCAGCCCTCCTGAGGTCCAGGGTTTTGATCCTGGACAAACAGTTCAAAAGGTTTGGTTAAATCGGGTAAACCCAAAGCAGGGGCCGTCATCAATGCCTTTTTAAGTTCTTTAAACGATTTTTGGCATTCAGGTGTCCATGTCAGATACAAGTCTTTGGATTCTCTTAAAGCGTTGTAGAGTGGCTTCACATATAGTCCGTAGTTTGGAATCCAAAGCCGACACCATCCAATCATTCCCAAAAAGGTTCTCAGCTCCTTTGGACTGTTAGGCCTTTTCCTGGTTCTGTCTCTTCCATATTTCTAATTCCTTTGCCAACTGGTTTCCAAATATGGTGGGGCTATTCTTAAATCCTTGTGGAAGTACAGTCCATGTCAGTTGCATCTTTCGTCCTGTTGCAGGGCTCTCCCATTCAAAAGCAAATATGCTTTGACTTTGTGCATCCAGAGGTATGCAAAAGAAGGCATCCTTTAAATCTAGTACAGTAAACCATTTATGCTCCTCTTTCAGGGATATCAATAAAGTATAGGGATTGGCTACTACTGGGTGTATATCTTGAACTATTTGATTTATAGTTCTTAGATCCTGGACTAGTCGATACTCCCGCCCCCCAGGTTTCTTTACCAGTAATATAGGTGTGTTGTATTCTGACTCGCATTCGACCAAAAGCCCATATTCCAAAAATTTCGTGATTAACCCCTCTAATGCTTTTCATGCCTCCCACTTAATGGGATTCTGTTTTTGTCTTACCGGTTTGGATCCGGGTTTTAAGGTCACTTTTACCGGTTCTGCCAGTTTAGATCGTCCTGGAACTTCACTTGCCCAAACCAAGGGGGTTACTGCGTTTTCCACCTCTTCTGGAATTCGTTCTTCTTTAAAAGAATCTTATAAATACTTTCGCCTCTATGGCTTTTGATTCAGGTATCAGTAATTCAATTTCCCCATTTTTAAAAGTTATTTGTGCCTCCAATTTACTTAGCAAGTCTCGCCCTAACAAAGGCAAAGGGCATTCAGGCATATATAAAAACTGGTGTGTTACCCACTGTTTTCCCAATTTAAATTTCAATGGTTCCAGAAAAGGCCAATTTTCCCTTTGTCCTGTCGCAGCAACGACGTGTACTGACTGATGACTGCATTTTCCTTTGCATGTGTTTAATACCGAATAAGTGGCTCCCGTATCTACTAAAAATTCTATTTCTTCATTCCCTAGCTTTAGTGTAACCAGGGCTTCAGCTAGGGTTGACTCCCCCGGTCCTCTTCATGATTCCTTATCTAAAGTCATCAATTTAATCGCGCGAAGAGTCGGATCTAATTCCCCGGCCTTAGGACATTCTCTTTTCCAGTGCCCACGTTCCTTACAAATAGCACATTGGTCTGGTACTAATCAAAGATTTATCCTTTCCCTTTCTCCAGTATTCATCCCTCTTCCTCTTCCTCTTCCTCTGCCTTTTCTATTATTCCCAGCTAGAGCCGCCAATAACTTTCCATCTCTCCGAGCCTGTTTTACTTCCTTCTCTTTTTCTCTATTATTATACACAGTCCATGCTACTTCGAGCATTTTCCCCAAATCTTTAGATTCAGGTCCTTCCAATTTTTGGAGCTTTTTCCTAATATCGGGAGCCGATTGACCCATGAATATGGAGGCCAATTTCGTTGCTTCCTCTATTTTTTCTGGGTCCAGATTAGTACACTTTCAGGCAGTTTCCTTCAGTCTCTCCATGAAAGCTGAAGGAGACTCATTTGGCTCCTGCCTTACTTCACAAATTTTTGACCAATTTATCGCCTTTGGCATTGCATGTTTAACACCGAACAAAATCCACCTCTGATATCTGGTCAACATTCCTCTGGGTCCCGGCTGATTCGGGTCCCAGTCAGGATCTGAAGAGGGAAAGTTCTGATCTACGGTTCCCTGCAAATCTCCATGGGATTGAGCTCCCTCTACCTGTTTCTTAGCAGTACTCAATACCATCCTTTTCTCTGTGCCATCAAGCAAAGTATCTAAAATTACCTGCAAATCATTCCAATCAGGATCCTGGGTCCTAATTATTGTCTCAAAGACCTTTGCTACTCTTTCAGGGTCTTCTCGATAAGTGCCTGCTACCCCTTTCCACGACCTTAAATCAGTTATTGAAAACGGAACCTTTACTGTCACCGGACCAGTATTTCCTACTGCCTCTCGGAGGGAAGCCTGGAGGGGAGCTGGTTCCGCTATCCCCCCCGTCCTTCCCCGCGTTCTTCCCGAAACCGGGCTAAATCCTCCCGCACCCTCCCCCAGAGGGGAGGTGGAAGGGCTACCGATCTCGGATTCCTCCACCTGATTATCCCCCCATTTCCGATGCGGTGCCACCGTTAGCTTGACCTCATCTTCCTCAGACTCAAACTTCAAACACTCTTTCCCGACGCTACAAGCGGCGCAGAATTTCTTTGAACCTTTCTTACATTTTCCCTTTCCCAAAGCCATTACCATAGAACTATGCAGATGTATCCCACACTGCCTTTGCCATTCCGGATGATTTCTCAATGAGAAAAACAAATCTACATATGTCATTTCTTCCCATTTACCTTCCCTTTTACAAAACAACATCAATTGCAAAATGGTATTATAACGCAGTGTCCCGTCCTCCGGCCACTTCTCCCCATCATCCAGAGTATACATCGGCCACCAATGATTACAATACTCAATTAACTGTTTCCAAGTTAAAGGGTCCCCCCCCAGCTCTTTCCAGTGTTTTAAAATACATCCCAAAGGCGTGCCCCTTGGGATGGGTCTTTTACTCGGAAAGGTGCCCATCCTTCAAACGACCAGTGGTAGTGATTGTGCACTATATCACAAACACTAATCAGAGGGACCCCAACCCTTGTTGGAGCTCCCTTTTGGGATCCCAGCCCCCCGCTGAGATCCTGGAGACTTCAACCCCCTGTTGAAGACCTCCCCCTTGGGCCCCGCTCCACCGGCTTTCACCGAGCAGAGACTTTCCACAAAGGTACCTTTCAGCCCAACTCTACGAGGTTTTCACCATGATTTACGAGCAGGCGTATATTATACCTAAAGAATGCCTTAATTAAATTCCAGGGGACTTACTTGGAATCCTTCGGTCCGGGGATCAGAGGTTCTCCTCGAGAATCCCTCGATGCCAGCTGGAGGTCCCGTGATCCCGTGGATCCGTCGGTATTCACAAGCAGAGTCCCATCTGGGTCGCCAGAAACTGTCACCGAAAATCCAGGAATAAACCTCGTAACACCAATGTAGTGTTAAAAGGCAGGCATTCTTTATTGCAGTGCTGGATGCACAGGGGATAATTCCACCAAACATGCATACCCCATACCCCTTCCGTGCAGTTTATATAGATCAAAATATACATATTCATCTGATTACATAAGCCCTTCCTTTCATAGTCAAATCAGTCCATTTTCATACACTCCTCCCACCCGCGCTTGCGCAGTGCCTCCTAGTGGTGGTCGTCGGGGGTCCCAAGATGAAGGCTTATCCTCTTCATCACAGTTTCTGCGCAAACTCAGTCCTCTTCTGGCTCTTGTCCCTGCGGCACGGGTCGTCTTGACCAGTTCTAGGCACCTGCTGGTTTTAATTAAAATTAACTTCTTTGGGGGAGATGTATGACTTTTTGCTTCAGTTAATTCACACAACAGATAGGTACCACAAATACACCTGCAACCATTTGGTAACGCTATTTCTATTAAAAATCCCCCTTCACCATTATTGTTTAACATTAATGATTACCTAGGGACTAAACCCTCTGTTCCCAGACCTAATGTCCAGATGGGCAGGGCTTTACAAGGGGCATAGCAGCATTGTTCGTGTTTTATGATTAACTAATTCCATCACCTTGGTTACACTACTGGCACAGGTTGGTTATTGGGCTCAGCCGCGATGCCTGCTGGTGGAGATGGGGCTGGAGCCACTGCCGTGTCCACCAGGGCAACCGGGGCCGCTCCTGCAGCAGTGGTGCCAGTCGGGGGACTGTGACTGCCTGCTGGGCTGGAGGGGCTGCAGGGCCGGCTGGGGGGGTAGCGTCAGTCGCAGTGCCTGCTGCTTCGGATACCCCCATTTCCCCTTTAGGGCACTGAACAGTGTTGAAGAGGACAGCTCCGTAGGCATGGGCCAGACCCCAGCACATTGCTGTGATTTGTGTCTCTCTGGAGTTCCCAGGGTGGCAGCACACTTTTTTCAGATATTTTACTAGTTTGTCCAGATCTTGCACTTGCTCAGGGGTGAGTTTCAAAAACACCAGGGGTGCCCACTGCCCTAGACACCTGCCCACGCTGTCCCACACACCCAGCCACTCAGAGCTATCCAGCCCGGGGGCAGGTCTCTGCACAATATTCTTAACTACTTGTTTAACCCTAAACAAAACCTGCAACCCATTCAGAAAGCATAACAATAGGAGTGTGCTGGCCTGAGCATCCCACGGGTACTTGAAATTCTCAAAAGCCTTTAGGACCAGCTTGAAGGAGAGAGGAGGGTTGAAAGAGTTGGGGAAGGTATCCCCTCCGGTTTTCCCCACAGATTGGGTTTGATTATTAACAAATTCTAAGACATAGGATCCAAGGTATGGAAATGACCGCAGTGCCGCATGCAAATACAAGCCTAATTTCATGCACAGTGATGATATCACGTCATAAGTCGATATCATACAGTACAGCAGAATCGTCATCCTGGTCCTTTTCCCCGAGGTAATGCACAGCACAGCAGCGAACACATACAGCAAGTATGGGTTTACATAGCAGAGCCACTTGATCAAAGTCAGAAACATTTTTTACCAGTGACTAACTAACACAGTAAATGCGTATAACAAAATCTAAGAAAGCTGTTTTAACACCCTCTGCTCAGCGCTACCATTATCCCCGCCCCACACTTGGGCGCCAAATTTAATGTTCTGGTTTGGCTGCGGCCAGTAACAAAAGCACCACGTGGCCGCCCCTCCCCCCCACCGGGGTGCAGAGGAGAATAGAAAGAAACAGGCAGAAACTGGTGGGTCGGGATAAGGGCAGTTTAACAGAACAGCAAACAAAGGGAACAGTAACAACAATGATACAGATAAGGGGAATACACAAAACAAAACAGACCGCAGAGAGAGCCGCTCTCACCGCCTGCCGCTGCGCACTCCTGAGCCGCAAATGAGTTTCCGCCACCCAGCTCCCCCCCACCGGAACCCAGCATGACGGCACATGGTATGCAGTATCCTGTTCTGTTTGGCCAGGTTGGGTCAGCCCGCCTGGCTGTGTCCCTTCCTGGATTCTGGTGAAAATTAACCCTGTCCTGGCCAAACCCAGGACACTGTTGCAGTGAAAAATATCCCAGATTTAACCATCTTCCAAATACACGTTATTACCCTTCAACAGCAAAATCTGGATTAAAGGATACTAATTAAAGGAGCACTTAAAAAGGTGAACAACTAATTGTATAAAATCACAAAGCAGTAAAAATCTCAAAAGAGAAAATTTGTTTTTGCAGTAGGAGTACTTTAAAAACAGATGACCAGGAGTTATCACTGCAAAATTTCACTAATCTAATTACATGGCAGATTAATCTCATTTTTGCAACATGAAATTTTTCTCTACCCTAACTAACACTACAAACAAAAAGCGGTGAGAGTAAATTAAAACTTCTGGTAGCCCATCTAATGAGAATGAGAGGACTAAAAAAAGATGTTGAGGAAGAACAGTAAATGAGGAGGCAAAGGAAGTGTCAGATGATGTTTCTTGTAAGTGGAAGGAAAAAAGAAAGCTTCCCCTCAATCCTTAAGTAACTCCATGTGTGAATACTTCTACAAAGAGTAGATTTAAGGAAAACCCATATATTTACTATTACAAGCACCGAACTGTATTATTATAATATTAATATGTACATGGGTCGGGGCAATCCCAAGCACAAATACAGGCTGGGTGGAGAATGGATTGAGAACAGCACTGAGGAGAAGGACTTGGGGATACTGGTTGACAAGAAGCTCAACGTGACCCAACAGTGTGTGCTCACAGCTCAGAAGGCCAACCATATCCCAGGCTGCATCAAAAGAAGCATGGCCAGCAGGTCAAGGGAGGTGATTCTGCCCCTCTGCTCCGCTCTAGTGAGACCCCACCTGGAGTACTGCATCCAGCTCTGGAGTCCTCAGCAGAGGAGGGACATGTTGGAGTAGGTCCAGAGGAGGGCCACTAAAATGATCAGAGGGATGGAACACCTTTCCTACGAGGACAGGCTGAGAGAGTTGGAGCTGTTCAGCCTGGAGAAGAGAAGGCTCTGGGGACACCTTATAGCAGCCTTCCAGTAGCTGAAGGGGGCCCACAAGAAAGTTGGAGAAGGATTTTTACAAGGGCATGTAGTGATAGGACAAGGGTTAATGGCTTGTGGAGTCCTGGCTGGACAAGAGGGGACATAGCTTGGTGCCGTTGAGCAACCCAGGTTCTGATCCGGAGGTGAGCCTTGGGAGCGGCGGACACGGAACCATGTTGAGAAGGTAGAGCGACAAGCTCGGGACACTGGAGCAGGGGGACCGTAACGTCGCCGTTTCCTGCCGCACTATCACTTCCTTCCTGCCACGCTGTTGTTTCCTGCCACAGCACTGTTTCCACATCGAGATGCAGCTCTGCACCAATCACAACGAGTTGCAGTAGCTTTGCCTATATATGGATTAGGGGTCTAACCATTCAGATGCTGTAATTGCTTTTCTATATAAACCTTGTTTTGCTGACTAATGAAGGTGAACGATCTATACTCATATTGGGGTGACATCGTTACAACGTTTCCGTAACTCACGCCAACAATGGCTTCAAGCTAAAGGAGGTATTTTTAGAGTAGATGTAAGAAAGAAATTCTTTATTGTGAGGGTGGTGAGGCACTGGAAAAGGTTGCCCAGAGAAGCTGTGGATGCCCCCTCTCTGGAAATGTTCAAGGCCAGACTGGATGGGGCTTTGAGCAACCTGGTCTAGTGGAAGGTGTCCCTGCCCATGGCGGGGGGATTGGAACTAGGTGATCTATAAGGTGCCTTCCAACCCAAACCATTCTATGATTGTATGATTCTAATGTTCCAGTATCTATGGAGGAACTAAAACTGCACTCTCTTGTTATAGTGGTGGGTCCAAACAGCAATCTTTAGATTCTGTCAGGTTCAAATATTTTACGGTGGTCATAAATAACACAGTAAATAACTCCAGGTTCAAAGAGGGACTTAAAAGCATAGTGGCTTAAATGATGTTTTGGAAAAAATACACGTTTCCATTGCTGGCAAATACAATAAAGTTTTGCATTTTTATATCATCTTTTATTGCATAGTCTAAACTTCACTAGCATTAATACATCACCTTTCAGAGTAGCCTGTTTGGATGGACTGGTTTTTTCTTTCTCTGCTCTACCACCTCTATTTGAAATGGAAGAGAGAAATTAATCAATTTCCACTAGATCATTGTGGGATAATAATGGAAGATTGGTTAGGAGGATTATAAACATGCTCAAGTGACTTGCAGCTGGGGTGTAGAAAAACACATATATCATACTAATTGTTGTTTGGCCTTGAGCATGAGACAAATAGAACATCTGTGTTTATATAACATAGGCCTGTGATAGACTCAGAAGCACCCTATCGAACACGCTTGAGATTCCTGCCCTGCTGTGGGAAAGGTCAAAGCACAGTGCTAAACTAAACCTGCATGAATTCCTGATATACAGGCGAAAGAAGCAGGTTTGAAAACTCTCTAGCAAGGACAGAGCTCTGCAGTGCCTGTGTTCCCGCTTGTGTGCCTCTGCCCAGGTGCTGCTACAGAGATCTCCCGGTTAGCGAGGTAATGAAAATAAATATATTCTTTGCATTTTATCCGTGGTTTTGTGGTTGTTCCTGCGTCCTGCCTGTATCGGTTCACACAATCATACAATGACTATGGCAGAGTGGGAACAGGAAGCCTATTTATACAACTAGTTTCTGGTCAGATGACTAATATTTTTCATCATAATTCAGTTTTTAAAAAGGCCACTTCAGACTGTCTGCAAAGAATTTGTGTTTTAAAAGTTCCTGCATATAATTTTTAGAAAAACAAATTAGATATTATTATTGAAGAGGTTTATGTCATCGCCCCCAAATAAAATTTTCTATCACATTACAGGCAGGAGCTTTAGGAGTAATTATTTGTGTTCTTTTTTAAGTCAATGGTTTATAACATTCTCCCTCTCTTCCTAACCCTGCTAGCTTTTTTTTTTTCTGTAGTTAATGCATGTGTTCTCATACAGTTTATATCCTTAATGCTCTGAGTGACCAGGATCTAAAGGCTTAGAAATGGTGTGTTTAACTGAGAAAGCCAAGCAGCCTGTTTTATACACTCTTCTTAGTACAGAGGTTGTAATCAGATATATCAATGCTCCATCCCTGTAACTCATTCCTTGAGGTATAAGCTGTTTTGTTTTGGCCTGGATAAATGCCAGGTGCCCACCAAAACCACTCTATCACTCTCCCTCCTCAACTGCACAGTTGATGAAAGGCTCAAGGGTCGAGACAAGGACAGGGAAAGATCACTCACCAATTACTGTCACGGACAAAACAGACTGAACTTGGGGAGAAAAGGGAGTTTAATTTATCACTAATCAAATCAGACCAGGATAGTGAGAAATAAAACTAGATCTTAAAACACCTTCCCCCCACCCCTCCCTTCTTCGGGGCTCAGCTTCACTCCCGTTTCTCTCCCTCCTCCCACCTCGAGCGGCACAGGGGGATGGGGAAGGGGGGTTACGGTCGGTTCACTACATGTTGTCTCTGCTGCTCCTTGTCCATCAGGGGGAAGACTCCTCAATCTCTTCCCCTGCTCCAATGTGAGGTTCCTCTCATGGGAGACAGTTCTCCACAAACGTCTCCAACGTGAGTCCTTCCCAAGGGCTGCAGCTCTTCACAAACTACCCCAGCATGGGTACCTTCCACGGGGTACAGTCCTTCAGGAACAGGCTGCTGCAGCGTGGGTCCCCCAAGGGGTCACAAGCCCTGCCAGCAAACCTGCTCCAGTGTGGGCTCCTCTCTCCATGGGTCCACAGGTCCTGGCATGAGCCTGCTACAGCATGGGGCTCCCCCTGGGGTAACAGCTTCCTTCGGGCATCCACCTGCTCTGGTATGGGGTCCCTTCCATGGACTACAGGTGGATATCTGCTCCACCATGGACCTCCATCGACTGCAGAGGGACAACCTGCCTCACAGAATCACAGAATCACAGAATCACAGAATGTTAGGGGTTGGAAGGGACCTCTGTGGGTCATCTAGTCCAACCACCCTGCCGAAGCAGGGTCACCTACAGCAGGCTGCACAGGACTGCGTCCAGGTGGGTCTTGAATATCTCCAGAGAAGGAGACTCCACAATCCCCCTGGGCAGCATGTTCCAGTGCTCCGTCACCCTCAGAGTGAAGAAGTTCTTCCTCATGTTCAGATGGAACTTCCTATGCTTCACTTTGTGCCCATTGCCCCTTGTCCTGTCGCTGGGCACCACTGAAAAGAGTCTGCCCCCATCCTACTAACACTGACCCTGAAGATATGTATAGGCATTTATAAGGTCTCCTCTCAGCCTTCTCTTCTTCAGGCTGAACAAGCCCAGCTCCCTCAGCCTCTCCTCGTAGGAGAGATGCTCCAGTCCCCTCATCATCCTCGTAGCCCTCCGCTGGACTCTCTCCAGGAGTTCCTCCTCTTTCTTGAACTGGGGAGCCCAGAACTGGACAGAGTACTCCAGATGAGGCCTCACTAGGGCAGAGTAGAGAGGGAGGAGAACCTCCCTCGACCTGCTGGCCACACTCTTCTTAATGCACCCCAGGATCCCATTGGCCTTCTTGGGAGCCAGGGCACACTGCTGGCTCATGGTCAACTTGTTGTCCACCAGGACACCAGGTCCCTCTCTGGAGAGCTGCTCTCCAGCAGGCCCGCCCCGAGCCTGTACTGGTGCATGGGGTTATTCCTCCCCATGTGCAGGACCCTGCACTTTCCCTTGTTGAATTTCATCAGGTTCCTCTCTGCCCAGCTTTCCAGCCTGTCCAGGTCACGCTGAATGGCAGCACAGCCTGCCAGTGTATCCACCACTCCTCCCAGTTTGGTGTCATCAGCAAACTTGCTGAGGGTACACTCTAACTCTTCATCCAGGTCACTCATGAAGAAGTTAAACAAGACTGGGCCGAGTACTGACCCCTGAAGGACACCACTAGTTACAGGCCTCCAACTAGACTCAGCGCCGCTGATGACAACCCTCTGAGCTCTGCCATTCAGCCAGTTCTCAATCCACCTCGCTGACCACTCATCCAGCCCACACTTCCTGAGAGATTCGCTAGGAGGATGTTATGGGAGACAGTGTCGAAAGCCTTGCTGAAGTCGAGGTAGACAACATCCACGGCTCTCCCTTCATCTACCCAGCCAGTCATGTCATTGTAGAAAGCTATCAGATTGGTCAAGCATGATTTCCCCTTGGTGAATCCATTCTGACTACTCCTGATAACCTTCTTTTCTTCCACTTGCTTGATGATGACCTCCAGAATGAGCTGCTCCATTACCTTTCCCGGGATGGAGGTGAGGCTGACCGGCCTGTAGTTCCCTGGGTCCTCCTTCTTGCCCTTTTTCAAGATTGGAGTGACATTGGCCTTTCTCCAGTCCTCGGGCACCTCTCCTGTCCTCAAGGACCTTTCAAAGATGATGGCGAGGGGCTCAGCAATGACATCTGCCAGCTCCCTCAGCACTCGTGGGTGCATTCCATTGGGGCCCAGGGATTTGTGGGTGTCCAGATCGCTTAAGCGATCTCTCACGCAGTCCTCCTTGACCAAGGGAAAGTCATCCTTTCTGCAGGCTTCCTCTCTTACCTCCAGGGCCTGGGATTCCTGAGGGTCTGCCTTAGCAGTGAAGACTGAAGCAAATAAAGCATTCAGTAGCTCTGCCTTCTCTGCATCCTCAGTCACCAGGACACCCGCCTCATTCAGCAGCGGCCCCACATTATCCCTAGTCTTCCTTTTGCTGCTGATGTAGTTGGAGAAGCCCTTCTTATTGTCGTTGATATCCCTTGCCAGCTTCAATTCCAGGTGGGCCTTGGCCTTCCTCGTCGCATCCCTGCATGCTCTGACCACATTCCTGTACTCTTCCCAAGTGGCCTGCCCCTCTTTGCACATTCCATGGACCTTTCTCTTCCACCTGAGCTCCGCTAGAAGCTCCTTGCTCATCCATGCAGGTGTCCTGCCTCCTTTTCTAGATTTCTTTCTCAGGGGGATGCACCGCTCCTGAGCATGGAGGAAGTGATGTTTACACAGCAACCAGCACTCTTGGACCCCCCTGCCTTCGAGAGCCCTGGCCCACGGGATTCCTCCAACGAGCTCCTTGAAGAGGCCAAAATTAGCTCTCCTGAGGTCCAAGGCTGTGATCCTGCTTATCGCCCTGCTTCCTCCACGCAGGATCCTCAACTCCACCATTTCATAGTCGCTGCAGCCGAGTCTACCTCCAACCTTCACATCCTCAACCAGTTCCTCCTTGTTTGTTAGTACAAGGTCCAGCAGAGCACCTTTCCTTGTTGGTTCCTCCATCACTCGCATTAGAAAGTTATCATCGATGCTCTGCAGGAACCTCCTGGATTGCGTGTGCCTGACTGTGTGATCTTCCCAGCTGATGTCAGGGTGGTTGAAGTCCCCCACCAGAACCAGGGCCTGTGACTGTGAGGCTGCTTGCAGTTGCTTGTAGAAGGCCTCATCAATTTCTTCCTCCTGGTCAGGTGGCCTGTAGTACACACCCACAATAACATCACCCACATGAGGCTGTCCCTTAATTCTAACCCATAAACTCTCAACTCCTTCTTCATCTGCCCCCAGGCAAAGCTCAGTGCATTCTACTTGCTCCCTCACATACAGAGCAACTCCACCACCTCTCCTTGTTGGCTTGTCTTTTGGATTCATTCGGTTGAAATGAATTAAGAAAAGAAATCATCTAGGTAATCAAGGTAAATATTCAGAAAGAATTATACATGATACATAAAGGAAGTTTGACTTCAAAAATTATAATAAAAAGTGATTAAAAGACATATTGTTAATTTTGTACAATAGAAAACACTAGAGCTGCTAATGTAAGCAGTAATGGTAAGTTCTGTCGATGCTATTTATTTCTAGGAGAAAAAAAGGCTAATTTAGCTCAAATATTTTAAAAATATTAATCTGTTAAGGAACTAGATTATAAATATGACAGAGAAAGCTGGAGAAACGTACCTACTATCGAATCGAGTGATAACTGGGAAAGAAACAGCAATGCCAAGTGATTCTAAGTTCTGCCTATTACATTTTGAAATAGCTAAATATTATGGCTAATAGGGTCAGTAAATGTAGGCGTGGGTAACGGACCGTTGTAACGATGTGACCCCAATATGAGTATGATCGTACAGCTTTATTAGTCAGCAAAACAAGGTTTATATAGCAAAACTATTACAGCATCTGAATGGTTAAAACCCCAACCCATATATAGGCAAAACTACTGCAACTCGTTGTGATTGGTGCAGAGCTGCATCTCGAAGTGAAAACAGTACTGTGGCAGGAAATAGCAACGTGGCAGGAAGGAAGCGACAGTGTGGCAGGAAACGGTGACGTTCCCCCTGCTCCAGTGTCCCGAGCTCGTCGCTCTGCCTTCCCAGCAGGGTTCCGTGTCAGCCGCTCCCAAGGCTCACCTCCGGATCAGAACCTGGGTTGCTCAACGCACCAAACTATGTCCCCTCTCGTCCAGCCAGGACTCCACAAGTAAATAACTGTAAATCATATTTAAATAATATTTAAAATGCTTTCCCTCAGATGTAACTCAGATTAAAACTTGATCCATTTGTGGTCAGAATAAGATATGTTTCATAAAATAACAGAATAATATGTGCACTGTTCTTGGCTCTTCCCTTGCATTTTACCTTGATGACACAAAACCTCACTTTATAAATTGCCAGCTACTCTGGGAAGAGAATCAAGGAAGATCTAGTAGTTACCAGAGTACTCCTTTGAGGGTCTCAGGACAAATATAGACAGATATTTCTGATAGTAAGATATATATATATTGTGGGAGATAACTCTTCCTGTGAACAGAATAGTACAAAGCTAGCTTATAAAAAAAAGCATAATATATTTAAAGAAATGTATAAACAAAATAAAATTAGGAGAACGTGCTAAGGGTACAGTATTTCTCAGTGTTGTTTGTGTCATCAAGATCTGTTTTGAAATCAGTTATCATCATTATTGGTGAATATCTAATGTCTTTGTGCCTCTCAGCATGAGTTAAACAGTTATTTTCAGTATTACATAGAAGTTGTTAATTTCAAAAAACATAATCTGCCTACTTATTAAAGACAGCCTGAAGTATAGCCATAAAAATGCGCTACCCATTTTGCCTGCATCTCCACCTAAGAGCTCCAATCTATTGCTCCATAGATTTCATAAGCAGCAAGTACCTGCCAATGAACTCCACAGTCCAGTTTGCAGGTCTGCTCCCATGAATGTGATTAACACTATTCTGGTTATATCCTGGGTTTGACTAAAAGGGATTTGAAAGGGAAAGACTAAATTTAATGTAAGAAATAAAAAATTTCATTTTAGCATGGAGGATGTCTTTCTCATATATTACTGTATGTAATATATTTGAACCATGCCTCTTCAGAATTATTGTTACTGGTTTCTTCTCTTGTGCTGACCTACTAATTCTACAAGTAAAATTATTCATACTATTCAACTATTTATACTTGTCCTGGTTTTGGTTCAAACAGAACAGATTCTCTTTTAGTGAATCTTCCTTACAGCTAAGTTCTTCTAAGGAGCTGCATTGTTCTGAAGCTGGCTGCATATTTTACAGGCACTGTCTGCTCCAAAGCTGATAACACCTAATGTTTATAGTTACACTGAGCGAACAGTAGGAGAGGTATGCAGAACAAGGCCCCTGTTTATAATTATCACTATAGCAGCCAAGGTGACTGATAGACCTCTTAGGTCCTGCAAGTGAGGAGTCATAAAGGGTCGTACTTGCAGGGAGGGGCGGACAGGACAGGTGACCTGGTATTGACCAACGAGGTATTCCATGTCATGCATGTCACACTCTGTTTAAAGCTGGGGGATCATGAGGGTCTCTCTCTCTTCATCCATGGCCGGCTTCTGAAGAGGACTCTGCTCCTTGTCCTGCCTGCGATCTTGATCCAGATTCCAATCCATGCATTCCTGAGTCCATTTCCCATCTACTGCTGAGTCCAGTCCGGGACTTCCTGATGCCTGCCTGGCAGCTGCTGGTGGGAGGTCAGCGCCCCGGTACACCGGGAAACTCAATATCGGTTTTGTATATTTTGTTTTATTTCTCTTATTATTAATATTACTAGTATTATTAACATTATTAGTAAAACTTTTTATATTCAATTAGTAAGTCTCTCTTCCTCCTTTTTCCCTTCCCCTGGTGGGGAGGGGGAGCGGGGGTTAATAGAGTGCATCTGCCACTCTGTTTATTGCCGCCCTGCTCTAAATGGTGACAATACTTTAAAATAAAGAGAAGTTTTAAAAAAAAAAGTAGTGTTTTTTTATTCCTTGGAAAGAAAGTATTAAGTTGACTTGCAATCAACCTTGTCACTTTTTCTATTTAGAATTGTAGGCTTTCCATTTCCGGAAGTTTTTTATTCCAGTAAGCCTTTCACCAACTCTTTGTCAAACAGCAATCTTAATTTCATAGAATCATAGAATAGCCAAGGTCCAAACTTTTGTGGGAAAGGGAGCCTAGATGAGATTATCTAGCACCCTATCCAATCACATCTTGAAAACCTCCAGTGTCCCTGGGGAGGTTGTTCCAGTGAATGATTGTTCCTGCTGTAAAAAATGTCTGTCATATCAAGATGAAACCTCTCCTGGTGCAACTTACACCCATTGCCCCTTGTTTTCTCCATGTGGCTCCTTCTGAAGAGAGAGCCTTCATCCTTTTTGTAGCAGCCCTTTAAGTACTGGAACACTGTGATGAGGTCCCCCTGAACCTTCTCCAGGGAGCTAAGTCCTAACTCCTTCAGTCTTTCCTCATAAGGCATGTTCTCCAGCTCTTTGATCATCTTTGTGGCCCTCCTTTGGACCCTTTCCAGTCTCTCTGCATCTTTCTTGAATTGTGGAGACCAGAACTGGACACAGTATTCCAGGTGTGGCCTGACAAGCGCCGAGTGGCATGACCATGTCTCTATCTCTGCTGGTAATGCCCCTGAGGATGCAGTCCAGGATCCAATCTGCCTTCGTTACTGCAGCAGCTTTCTGCTGAATCATGTTCAGCTTGTTGTCCATCAGGACTCCCAGGTCCTTTTCAGCAAGAGGAATTTACCTTCCAGTTTTTATAGTCTAGCATAAGGCAATCCTTATTCTTTATATTTTATTACTAAAAATTTAATAAAGAATTAAAAGAATTAAGACTTCAAATTATGATCAGCTAAGTTACTGAACTCACACATTTTCTTTATATTTTACAATAGAATTACATTTTCTATTTGAGAAATAATTAAGAATAATGTTTCCAAATAATTGAATTACGCATATTTTGCAGGTCAACTATTAGAATTAATTTCACTTACTTAATTCAGGATGCAAGATTAATCTTCCATGTCTTGCTGTATTGCACTGTTCCCCTCTGTTGCACTTTGGATCTGTCATTCTGAATGCTCTGCAATAGTATATATAATTGAACTCAGAACTCGGAATATGAGAGTAAGGGAGGAAGAGCTCTTAACCTGCATTACTTTTCTATCGTTTGTGACAAATTAGGCAAGAAATGTTTAAAGGACTCTAGAGAATAGAATAGAATAGAATAGAATAGAATAGAATAGAATAGTTCAATTGGAAGGGACCTACAACAATCTAGGCCAACTGCCTGACCAATTCAGGGCTGACCAAAAGTTAAAGCATCTTATTAAGGGCATTGTCCAAATGCCTCTTAAACACTGACAGGCATGGGGCATCAACCACCTCTCTAGGAAACCTGTTCCAGTGTTTGACCATCATCTTGGTAAAGAAATGCTTCCTAATGACCAGTCTGAACCTCCCCTGGTGCAGCTTTGAACCGTTCCCACATGTCCTATCACTGGATCCCAGGGAGAAGAGATCAGCACCTCCCTCTCCACTTCCCCTCCTCAGGAAGCTGGAGAGAGCAATGAGGTAGCCCCTCACTCTCCTTTTCTCCAAACTAGACAAACCCAGAGTCCTCAGCCACTCCTCATTGGATACGCCCATGACATTTGCTCTAAGAAATATGCTGACAAAGTATCTGATGCCTGATTTTTGTTTTTCCATTGACCTTGAACAAGTAAACACCTAAACAATTTAAAGATTGTTTCTCTGTTTAGTTAAGCTTTTCTCTTCCTTTGAAGGTTGCTGAACTCATTTACACTAAACACCATCATCTAGGATGACTTCTGCATTCATCTTCTGGAGCTATATAATATTTTGCTATTCTGGTTTTAAATGGAATTATATCTTGCTATCTTCAGTGGAGTTGCTTTTGTTTCGTATTAGCAGAAATAACATCAACATGTATGAATATTAATATATATCAAGAGGTTCATTTTATCCATAACCACAGAAAACTTCCACTTGTGTCAATATTTCTATACCTTCCTACAAAAGGTGTAATGCAACCAATTTCCAGACCATATTAAATATTGCTGAGAAACAATTAAGCTGTTTCTTTTTACAAATATTAATCATAACATTATTTGAAGATTTTTGACAGCTGTTAAAGAATTTGAATTATATGATTATGTACCTAAGATGAGAAGTGACTTTTTGTCTTATTACCACAATACTCTGTTGCAATTCAAGAAGAATAGCTCCATCAGCTAAATTATAAACATATTATTGATTTATGTGTTAAAACAAAAGATTATTAGGCAAGGGAAGTATCCAATTTGATTAAGCACACATCTGGCCTTTTGCCCCATGATAATACTCAGGTTGCTTAGCTTAAGTAAGTTCAGATAAAACAGTGAAATTCCAAAGTATTTTGAATAAAAACCTTGAGCATAGATTTTATACTTCAGTCACTGTCTTAACCTAAAGTAAATCAGATCTTATCAATAACTGTGAAAGTTTGTCTTCCATATTCTCCTAAGACACGCTGAGAAAAGCAGCAATAAAGATATTGATACACAATGTTATTCCAACTTTCTAAAAACAACTTTTAGAATAAAACAAATTTTCTACATCATGTGATAGCCAGTTAATAACCTCTAGTATGCAATAATCAAACTTTCAAGCACATTTAACTGGCAATTGTTAAGAGACTCCAAATACTTCATCTGGAGATAAATGGAATTTTATTTATAGGGAGAGAGTGATTTTTCTTTATAATAAATGTATAGAAGTGCAATATCTTAAATATTTACTGCATGCAAGTCATCTATTTTTGTTAGCATCATATAAAGTAATTTTAGGAAATAACATGTCTCTGCAAGAATACAATTGAATGTATTGAATGAATGCATTTCTTCAGTTGAGTGGCAGTCTTTGATCATTGAAATAACCACCTCATACAGGACTGTGGAAAAAAAAGTGCAAATTTTCAGTAACATTTTAGCAAATACAATTATCTATTGACAGTGTGAAATGACAAATTAAAATGAGTAATTTTGGACCAATTTGGCCCATATTAGCCCACTGTATGCTTCAGTGGACTGTATAATAACTATTTTGTTATAGTAGTTTTGTTTTCTTAAATGTGTGTCCACATGGGAACTGCCCCAAATTACCAGAACTTTCGAATCCTATTCTTAGTCACAGTTTATCTTTAATTTAGCCAGTATAAACAGTTCTGTAATTATTACCAGAACTGAACCTGATATGTCAAGCAACCTTCTCTTTATAACAAAAAGCATAAAGGAAAGATATAGAAAAATAATCAGAGGAAAATGGTAGACGGAAGATGACAGAAGACTAAGCAAGAAGCTCTGGTATTCTTCAGCTGTACTACACTTCATCAATTGTTCGGTTTTGGAAGACCAATTTACACAGTTCAGAAGGATCAAAAAGTATTTCAGAAACTACATACATAGAGCAGTACTGTAAACATTTTTTCCTTACATGGCAGGAAGCAATTAATCAGTGTGATAGACAAGTGTGAAGGGAGAAGGAAGGAGTGTTTTGGTCAAGGAGACAGTAAACCTTGAATATCATGCACAGTGACATGGCATTTTTAATATCTTCAGAAGGAAGACTTTTTTTTTCTTTTCAAGATCTTACTGGAAATAAACAGGAACTCATTTTTTTTTCTGTGAGACAAAAGAAAGTCAAATTCTTATACTTTTCCATTCCTAAAACCAAGCATGACTTGTTGGCTTCAGTATGAATACAGTTGGTTTTAGTCCATATTTACACAAACTTTTTATTCTTACAGGAGAGCAGGAAAGAGTTTTTCTTGTCCTACCATTTTCTTTAAAGGCTTTTTTTTCTGAATAAAAATTAAATCAAGACCTTTCAAAGTGAAAAGGGCAATCCTCCCAAACCAGAATACCTAGTAGCCCTTGAAGTGCTTAAAATAAGGGGTTTAGATACTACTCACTGTTCATGGAAATTTCAGGATTAGGTTTTAAGAGGAGGGTAGTCTTACTCCTTGTATTCTAACTTGTAAGCCTTTCTTTTGGCCACACACTTCTACCTCTTCCCTTTAGTCCACTTGGCACCTGCCTAAACCATCGATTAGCCAAACTGGCTCAAAAAAATGGAAATTTATAATATTAAACAAGCCAAGTAAGAAGAGCAGAAACGAGTGGGGTTGTTTTCACCCAGTTTACAGGCTTACCAAGTACCAAGGGCCAACAGAAGAGAGAGGGAAAGCACCACGTAGCTGAGACCCAGGAACTGAGGAGGGTGGTTCATTTTGGCAGCAATGAGCTATGAAGTTAGGTCAGCTGCTTTCTGAAACTTCGCTGTCACTGATACCAGAAGTGTTCATGAGGAGCAGGCAACTGCATATTTTGTGGCAGATGAAGCTTTCTCTGTTTACAAATACTCTGAAACTCCTAGGTGTTTGGGACAGTATAGTACAAAATGGTTTGGCAATCAGGTCATATGGTCATAGTATGTGATGTAAGCTTATGTCACAACTTGATGTAAGCTTATGTCACAGCTATGCACAATTTATCACATAAATAGTTTCTACATCTATTTCACATATCTAAATATCACAAATTGCAGTTGTATTTTTGTTGATGCTATTCTCGCTGAGACATAAGGGTAAAATAAATCCTTCCACACTGATCCATCTCCTTTACATTTTGCAGCAGGAAAGAAAAATAATTAAAGCAATTCATTGAAGTCCTTACTTAGGCAAATTATTTGTATTCCAAGAATCTTATTTAAATCATTGTAATCACATAATAGAAAACAAAGTCATTTTTTCAAGTGTCTTGAAATTCTGTTTCTTCAGTGGTAAAGATGTGAGATACAACGATAGATGTTCAAGTATGAGCCAGAATCCTGAAAAGCAACATGTAGGCATCTTTCTGTTATTCCAGTCATCACGTAGGCAAACAAAAAGATCAAAGAAACAGTCTGCTCTCGCAGTACTACTGCAATTATGCAAAACACTTAAGAAATTCACTTAAAAACCTAAAAATTCTGAAAGTTTTCTATTAATAAAGACATAGATTATTATTTCTTTTCCTCAATGCTTCTGAGTTTCTGTTGTACACAAGCCAAAAAATCTTTAGTAATAATGTCAAATAAATGTCTCCACTCTACTGAACCTTAAATGTTTGGAACTTTCTGGATGTAATAAAGGTATTCAGGAAATGTTAATATATGGACAATGAGGACAGAGCATGTATAATTAAAAAAGTAAATCACTGGAATAATACATCTATACAATATTTATAATAAGAAACATTTTGGGAGAACAAGAAGCCCAAATATATTTCAGAAAAGCTAAATGTCAATGAACAAAGATACTATAGTACAAAGTTATGACCAAAAATATTGGATTTTTAACCAGCAAGATTTTTGAGGAGTAGTATTTATGCATTAGTTTTTTCAACAAAAAAAACACACCCTATTTTTGTCCCCCAAACAATAAACAATACATGCATTTAAATGACACTTTAAGAACAGCAAATATGATATTTATTTCTTTAAACACTGCAAACTGAAAAATTTATCTGACACCCCCCCCCAATATATTGGTCAAATAAGGATTTCCATGATAAATAAGGAATCCAGCAATACACTTCAGCTTAGACCATCTTTTGAGAGAGGAAAAAAAACCCACCACAAAAACAGCTTTAGAATAAGATTGAGCTGATTGAATTCTCTTGCATTTTTGACACTATCTTCAACATCAACTTTGCCCAAATAATTCTTCTATTTCTTTCTTTGCTGCAGCATGGCTACTGTGAAAAAGCTTGACTAAAAGTTACAGTAAAATCCCTGTAACTAGATAAATAATGATCCTCAATGGGATTACTGATTACATGGAAATGTTTGTTTTGAATGATACAACTCAAAATATTATGGGTAAATAAAAACCAAAAAAAAAGAAAATAGGAGATATCAGTGCTTCTTATCAAATCAAAACACATTGTTTTTCAAGATCTCTACTAAACTAACAAATTGGAAAATTGGACAGGGACATATGAGCTTAGTTGTTCTGTCTGAAGAGGGACTGTATCTACAAAGTGTGAACGTCTAAAATAGCTGTTAAATATCTACAACAGGCCATTTTAATTTCCTAACTTGCAGCAGTCTCTCCAAAATATATTTATTTTATTAATTTCTTAACTAGAGGTAGAAAATTTATAGGCCTCGTTAATATACTGTGCACACTTCATGAGTTTACTAATGTAATGCAGGATAACCATGCACAGAGCTCCAAGAACAGCAGCACATATAATAAAATATTTGGGCATTATTTTTTTTTAATATGGGTTAATATGTGTTTGTTCTCTCTTATTATTTCATTATTTTGTGAAGAATGCATAACAAGGAAAGGGGCATCAGGTTGAGTAATCTGAAAGTCTTTTGCATCTTACAACCAAAAGCTCGGAGTCTAGCAATGTCTTGATATGCAGCCTTTTACCCCCTTTTAAAGTTTTTCCAAATCATGCAGTCAGTTCTGACTGATAACCAGCATAAAGTCTCTTCTCCACTTTCAAACTTAAAAAAGTTTCACAATCATGTGGCAGTATGATTAAAAGTTGCAGTTCACAGAACTTGAAAATCAAAAGTCTGAATTATAAAAAGTAAGCTGCCCTTATGGCTTCATCATTCTATATATGTCAGGACAGTGCGAGTTAGTGAAAAAAGCAAGTTTAAGGTTTCTGTAAAACACATTACAGCTTTCTTGTACTAGTGAACACCTAGAATACACAGGTTCCCAAGGTGTTTTCCTTCCCTCCTCTCCCATTGATGACATTAAATGAAATCACATAATTTTGGCAGTTAAAAGGGTTTCTATCTCGGTTTTGCCTTCAGCTTCATGTTAGAGGCACATACTTCTGGACTCAAGCACTATAATGCATAGTGGAAATCACCAATTAAAACAGCAACAGCAACAGAATATATTGTAAGTGGGAACAGTGATGTCATTTAAAAAGGAGAAGTTTTTGTAAACAGTCACAGTGCAATGCTGTGTTAGGTGATTCATGTAAGGCTTGCATTAGCATGCTGAATGCATATTTTTTCAGAATATGCTCAAATGATCTAAACATTGCCACAGGTTAAACTCAGTTAAAACATACCAGAAGTAGCCCAGTGGCACATACTCTTGAATTTTGCAATCACAATATATCTATAAAGCATGAACAAACTTTTGTTTTGTTTTTATACAAAATTTAAAACCCCATTCCCCCCCAATATCCCATAACAAAACAAACCAAAACAAGCCCCAAACCTTCATTAGACACCACTGGCTTTTTTTTCCCCCCTACAGTTCTATTTATATGACTGTATCCAAGGTGACCAATGCATTCCCAGGTTAAAAGAAGGGATATTATCACACATTCCAGAGTCAACAGTGGAAACAGAAGATTTGTTATGTTTATAAGCAAGATCAGGACCAATTTTATAGTGACATATATAACGAATAACTGTTCTGATCACGTCTTTAGAACGTCAGTGTAACTTTTAATAACCTACAACTACCTGCTTTAGCTTTATTAAATAAAATTCTTTAACATCTTAAAATTGTTAACACTAGTGACTTTGTTGTTGTTAGATATAAGGATTCTGTAAGTTCTGAAATGATGTTTAGCTGATCTGATGTTCTGTATTTTTTCATTATATTGAATCTGATAAATACAAATTAATATTTAAGAGCTTATGTTCCAATCCTAGATATAATGACATAAATTCTTCCAACAAAAGCAGTTTCTATATCTGTATAAAGCCCTGACAAGATTTAAGCATTTTTTGATTGTGAATGTCCTCTGCGTGTCTCCAATTTACTCAGGAACGTACAAATGATTTTATACAGTATGATACTAGTACCACTCTGTACTATAACAAGCTTTTTTTGCTTTTTAAATAAAAACAACAAATCCCTAGTCAGAAATAAACTGACAAATTTTACATTCTTCTCTTATAAAAGTGAATAAAATAGCATTATTTAAAATGTGAATTATCTGTAAGACATACGATACAATTACATAGATACATATCAACACAGCACATTCAATTTGCCAAAAATTAATGATTACAAAGCCAATATGGATGCTGCCATATATATAGAGAGATGTATGTACAATGATTATAGCAGTCATAATTGCACTATACCTACAATCAGTTTTCAATTATAAGGTGTTTTAGGAGAGAGCAAAATATAACAACTGTTCTTATTATTGTTGGAGTTGGGAGGGTTAAGGATGAAAAACATCTCATTAGTATTTATTGTTAACTTTGTTACCCAACTAATAAGTCATTCTTTTTCCACCTCTCCTCCGCTGCTGAGAGGCAACAATTTCTGTGCTAAGTGCACTCTAGTTCTACTTGGCTTTGTAGATAATCAATTCAATTATGTCTGACCTCTGTACCTGTTCTGTACCTTTCTAGCAATCACGCACCTGGTCAAAAATACACCTTTCAACCCAGGCTGCTCATTGATGTGTGCTACATTTTTGTTGTTAAAAATTTTCATGTTTAAATTTCAAAAGTGATTTTCTCGCTAATTCATTTACACTAATAAATCTTTCTAAAGAACATCATTTTGCATGAAGCCTATCAAATGTCTGTGAATCAGTTAAGAGGCAACCTTATCAAGAAAGGCTCCTGAAAGTGATCACTCATCAATAATTACATGTTATACGAAGGTGCTTTGATATTATCCCCAGGGCTCAGTTTTGGGGCTGGTCTTGTTTAATGTCTTTCTCAATGATCTGGATGAGGGGAACGAGTGTTCCCTCAGGAAGTTTGCAGATGACACCAAGTTGGGTGGGAGTGTCGATCTGCTTGAGGGTAGGAAGGCTCTGCAGAGGGATCTGGACAGACTGGATCGATGGGTTGAGGACAATTGTATGAGGTTTAACAAGGCCAAATGCCGGATCCTGCACTTGGGTCACAACAGCCCCATGCAACGCTACAGGCTTGGGGAGGAGTGGCTGGAAAGCTGCCCGGCGGAAAAGGATCTTGGAATGTTGGTCGACAGCCAGCTGAACATGAGCGAGCCGTGTGCCCAGATGGCCAAGGCCAACGGCATCCTGGCTTCTATCAGGAATAGTGTGGCCAGCAGGAGTAGGGAGATGATCGTGCCCCTGTACTTGGCACTGGTGAGGCCGCATCCCGAGTACTGTGTTTGGTTTTGGGCCCTTCACTAGAAGAAAGACACTGAGGTGCTGGAGCTTGTCCAGAGAAGGGCAATGAGGCTGGTGAAGGGGTCTAGAGCACAAGTCTTAAGAGGAGCGGCTGAGGGAGCTGGGGCTGTTTAGTCTGGAGAAGAGGAGGCTGAGGACCTTATTGCTCTCTATAACTACCTGAAAGGAGGTTGTATTGAGGCAGGTGTTGGTCCCTTCTCCCAGGTAACCAGCAATAGGATGAGAGGCAATGGCCTCAAGTTGCTTCAGGGGAGGTTTAGATTAGATATTAGGAAAAATTTCTTTACTGAAAGAGTGGTCAGACATTGGAATAGGCTGCCCAGGGAGGTGGTGGAGTCCCCATCCCTGGAGGTGTTCAGAAATCGTGTAGATGTGGCACTTCAGGATATGATTTAGTAGGAATGGTGGTGTTGGGTAGATGGTTGGACTTGATGATCTTAGAGGTCTTTTCTAACCTATGATTCTATGATTCTATGATTATTACAGAAAACATTGTATGTAATCTCATGCCATCTTTGACATAAGGAGAGAGTTAAACTGCCTTCTATAAATGCATACTTAGTAGCATATTCACTCACACTGTTGGTTTTGGCATTATTAAATGGGACACTTTCTAAAAAAGGGAACACATGAGCTGAAACTATGTTTGTTTATCATTTGACAGTTGACTCACTCAGGTCAGTTCCAAATCCATCAGTTTGACATTTCAACCAGTATCTTACGCTTCAAAAGTATTGATTTCTTAAAAAGCAAGATTTGGCAAGATTTTATAAAATAAAAATATTTTTTCTACTGTGGAAAAACACAGTTTAAAAAAGCTCTAACTTAAGAAAAAATGCACACAACTGAAAAAAAAAAAAATACCACAACCCGCCACTGTTTTAGGTCGTAGCCACCAGGGAAAATGCGTAGCATTCATGAGAGAAGAAGCCTACAAAGAGGATGACTTTCCCTTGGTCGAGGAGGACTGCGTGAGGGATCGCTTAAGCGATCTGGACACCCACAAATCCCTGGGCCCCGATGGAATGCACCCACGAGTGCTGAGGGAGCTGGCAGATGTCATTGCTGAGCCCCTCTCCATCATCTTTGAAAGGTCCTGGAGGACAGGAGAGGTGCCCGAGGACTGGAGAAAGGCCAATGTCACTCCAATCTTGAAAAAGGGCAAGAAGGAGGACCCAGGGAACTACAGGCCGGTCAGCCTCACCTCCATTCCGGGAAAGGTGTTGGAGCAGCTCATCCTGCAGGTCATCATCAAGCAAGTGGAGGAAAAGAACGTTATCAGGAGTAGTCAACATGGATTCACCAAAGGGAAATCCTGCCTGACCAATCTGATAGCTTTCTCTGATGGCATGAATGGCTGGGTAGATGAGGGGAGAGCCGTGGATGTTGTCTACCTCGACTTCAGCAAGGCTTTCGACACAGTCTCCCATAACATCCTCCTAGCGAATCTCTCAGGAAGTGTGGGCTGGATGAGTGGTCAGCGAGGTGGATTGAGAACTGGCTGAATGGCAGAGCTCAGAGGTTTGTCATCAGCGGCGCTGAGTCTAGTTGGAGGCCTGTAACTAGTGGTGTCCCCCAGGGGTCAGTACTGGGCCCAGTCTTGTTTAACTTCCTCATCAACGACCTGGATGAAGAGTTAGAGTGCACCCTCAGCAAGTTTGCTTATGGGAGGAGTGGTGGATACACCAGCAGGCTGTGCTGCCATTCAGCGTGACCTGGACAGGCTGGAAAGTTGGGCAGAGAGGAACCTGATGAGGTTCAAAAAGGGCAAGTGCAGAGTCCTGCACCTGGGGAGGAATAACCCCATGCACCAGTACAGGCTTGGGGCGGACCTGCTAGAGAGCAGCTCTGTGGAGAGGGACCTGGGTGTCCTGGTGGACGACAGGTTAACCATGAGCCAGCAGTGTGCCGTGGCTGCCAGGAAGGCCAATGGGATCCTGGGGTGCATCAGGAAGAGTGTGGCCAGCAGGTCGAGGGAGGTTCTCCTCCCCCTCTACTCTGCCCTAGTGAGGCCTCATCTGGAGTACTGTTTCCAGTTCTGGGCTCCCCAGTTCAAGAAAGAGGAGGAGCTACTAGAGAGAGTCCAGCGGAGGGCACACAGAGGTCCCTTCCAACCCCGAACATTCTGTGATTCTGTGATTTGTGAATAAAGAAAAGGAAAAATAATGGAACATGGCAATTAAAAAGAGGTTCTATGATATTCCATGTGTCTTTAATTATTTCATTACTGTCTTCTATGCACCTTTCTGAACTGTGAAGGTATGGTTAAATTCTAAATCCGTACACAACTATTTTATTTTGCGTTCCCAATATTCTAGTCTCAGAAGTGAAGACAGAATGAAAACATCCATGTCAAGAATTTAAAAATCACACTATCAGCACTTTTTGATCCTTCAGAGAAAGTACATTCTGTAAAATTTGAATGACTGATAACTTCAGTTCTGGCAATAGCATTTTTCCTGATGAAATCACTTAACAGAAAATATTTTACCGAGGAATGCAACTGGGAAAATGGACATTGTACCTTTAAAAACATAAGGTGGGGAGGAAGGAGGGAGAGAGAAGAGGTCAGGGAAAGAGGAAACCAGCTTGATTTTGCTTCAATAGCAAAAACCTGTTATCCTTTGTGAGTGTATGACTGAGAATTTAAAACACATTGAGTCACAAGGCTTTGCCTAAAAATTAAGAAAATGTACTGTGAATGTATTTCAGCATCTTTTGTTTTTCCTCCATATAGTTTAAATAAAAACATAATATTAACTAAAATCTCTGTGGACATTCACAGAGTCCAGGCCGACAATAAATTAGTATTATGTAATTTGTTTTCACAGATAATACAGTCCCTCTAGTGTATCTTCAATCACAAAAAGGTGGTCATGGAGGGCCTCCTAGCCACAGTTAGACCAGGTTGTACTCCTTCAGGTTTAACTGTAGGATTGTGTCCTTGACAGCAGCAAAGACGAAGCGTATATTCTCTGTGTCTGTAGCACATGTGAAGTGGGAGTAGATAATTTTGTCACTGTCTGGATTCAGGTCTACAAACATCTTCAATATGAACTCTCGTGCCGCTTGTGCATCCCGTTGTGGTCCTGATAATTAAGAAGAGAAAGTCAGTTTTTTTCCTAAAGTCAATTCAATATTTGAGCTTCTTTAGGTGGGGAACCTTAGGAGCAGAAAACAGGAGAAAAACTCAATCTGTGATTCTCATATAAAACAAGAAGGAAAATTTTTACTAATAAATACTACCATGTACTATTTATTTCCCAGTAGGAACCACTAAAAAATAGAAAAGGAAGGAAATTCCAGAAGTTCATCATGCAAGAGCTGTTCTTTTCCTGCTGACTATCCTCTTTCTTCCATAAGATGTTTAAAACGGAGAGATGAAATGGATGATCTACAACCACACAAAATGAACAACAGATGAAATAGTTACTTTATACTAATAAATATTTTCAAAAATTAATAGAATTGGCCCATTTTCAGTCTATATCTTCTATATTTAAACTAAAGTACGTTATTTTAAAATGTAGCATAACCAAGTTGCATCCTAAACTGGTCTGACATTGTCTCCAATAGAATTTCATTTACTTCAGTCGTAATAAAATATACATGCTTGATAGTCGAAGCTGTTCAACTGCAAAAAGTTAATGTTCTAACAAATCAATTATTTAAATTATGTATAACAATCCCATTAAATCTAAATTGTCTGTAATTCTCAGAAGAACAAAAAAATCTATGTAACCAAACTGCGTGTTCTGCTTTACACAAGACAGAAGGCAAAATAATGACTTCCAGTCTAGAACTGTGAGGATTTGTTCATGTTCACAGCCAAAAGAGCAGCACAGAAGCAGGAACATTAGCCACAACCTATTGTTTTCCTATATTTCAGTTCTGTTCCAGTGTAATTTTCATAGTCCATTATTTCCTTGCCCTCCTGTTTCTGCAACGTGGGTTTCTACAGAACATGTATGTTTGCTGTGCCTCCTCCTCCTATCTTCTCATTAGTCCTAGTCTTGTCACATGACAATATAAATACCAGCACTCAGCTGTTCTGTCCTTCAGTGGTTATGAAATCTGTACTTAGGTGGTTAGCATGTGCCCACATAACTTTCAATAACTGCACAATAAAACTTATTTTTAATACTTAAATACAATTGTAAACATTTCTAATTTAGATAACTTCAAAAATGAGGTAGCAAAGGGAGCACAGAAGAGAAATCATATGCTTTCTGATATCTATTGGTTGAAAAGTCTTGTGGAAGGAGAAAACAATGCTGCAATATCTTGGTGTATGCACATGAATATATATATACATACAGACACATACACATTTGCTGAGACGTAGAAAAGAACATGTAAACAGATAAGAAGTTACAGAATGTTCGGGGTTGGAAGGGACCTCTGTGGGTCATCTAGTCCAACCACCCTGCCGAAGCAGGGTCACCTACAGCAGGCTGCACAGGACTGCATCCAGGTGGGTCTTGAATATCTCCAGAGAATGAGACTCCACAACCCATCTGGGCAGCCTGTTCCAGGGCTCCGTCACCCTCAGGGGGAAGAAGTTCTTTCTCATGTTCAGACGGAACTTCCTGTGCTTCAGTTTGTGCCCATTCCCCCTTGTCCTGTCACTGGGCACCACTGAAAAGAGACTGCCCCATCCTCCTGACACCCACCCTTGAGATATTTATAAGCATATATTAGGTCCCCTCGCAGCCTTCTCTTCTCCAGGCTGAACAAGCCCAGCTCCCTCAGCCTTTCCTCGTAGGGGAGATGCTCCAGTCCCCTCATCATCCTCGTAGCCCTCCGCTGGACTCTCTCTAGTAGCTCCTCATCTTTCTTGAACTGGGGAGCCCAGAACTGGAAACAGTACTCCAGATGAGGCCTCACTAGGGCAGAGTAGAGGGGGAGGAGAACCTCCCTCGACCTGCTGGCCACACTCTTCTTGATGCACCCCAGGATCCCATTGGCCTTCTTGGCAGCCACGGCACACTGCTGGCTCATGGTTAACCTGTCGTCCACCAGGACTCCCAGGTCCCTCTCTGGAGAGCTGCTCTCCAGCAGGCCCGCCCCGAGCCTGTACTGGTGCATGGGGTTATTCCTCCCCATGTGCAGGACCCTGCACTTGCCCTTGTTGAATTTCATCAGGTTCCTCTCAGCCCAACTTTCCAGCCTGTCCAGGTCATGCTGAATGGCAGCACAGCCTGCTAGTGTATCCACCACTCCTCCCATAAGCAAACTTGCTGAGGGTACATTCTAACTCTTCATCCAGGTCACTCATGAAGAAGTTAAACAAGACTGGGCCCAGTACTGATCCCTGGGGGACACCACTTGTTACCGGCCTCCAACTAGACTCAGCGCCACTGATGACAACCCTCTGAGCTCTGCCATTCAGCCAGTTCTCAATCCACCTCGCTGACCACTCATCCAGCCCACACTTCCTGAGAGATTCGCTAGGAGGATGTTATGGGAGACTGTGTCGAAAGCCTTGCTGAAGTCGAGGTAGACAACATCCACGGCTCTCCCCTCATCTACCCAGCCATTCATGCCATCAGAGAAAGCTATCAGATTGGTCAGGCAGGATTTCCCTTTGGTGAATCCATGTTGACTACTCCTGATAACGTTCTTTTCCTCCACTTGCTTGATGATGACCTGCAGGATGAGCTGCTCCAACACCTTTCCCGGAATGGAGGTGAGGCTGACCGGCCTGTAGTTCCCTGGGTCCTCCTTCTTGCCCTTTTTCAAGATTGGAGTGACATTGGCCTTTCTCCAGTCCTCGGGCACCTCTCCTGTCCTCCAGGACCTTTCAAAGATGATGGAGAGGGGCTCAGCAATGACATCTGCCAGCTCCCTCAGCACTCGTGGGTGCATTCCATCGGGGCCCAGGGATTTGTGGGCGTCCAGATCGCTTAAGCGATCCCTCACGCAGTCCTCCTCGACCAAGGGAAAGTCGTCCTCTTTGTAGGTTTCCTCTCTTACCTCCGGGGCCTGGGATTCCTGAGGGCCTGCCTTAGCCGTAAAGACTGAAGCAAAGAAAGCATTCAGTAGCTCTGCCTTCTCCGCATCCTCCGTCACCAGGACACCCACCTCATTCAGCAGCGGCCCCACATTGTCCCTAGCCTTCCTTTTGCTGCTGATGTAGTTGAAGTAGTCCTTCTTGTTGTTTTTGATATCCCTTGCCAGCTTCAATTCCAGGTGGGCCTTGGCCTTCCTCGTTGCATCCCTGTATGCTCTGACCACATTCCTGTACTCTTCCCAAGTGACCTGTCCCCATTTCCACATTCCATGGACCTTTCTCTTCTGCCTGATCTCTGCTAGAAGCTCCTTGCTCATCCATGCAGGTGTCCTGCCTCCTTTGCTCAATTTCTTTCTCAGGGGGATGCATTGCTCCTGAGCATGGAGGAAGTGTCGTTTAAAGAGCGACCAGCACTCTTGGACCCCCCTGCCTTCGAGAGCCCTGGCCCACAGGATTCCTCCCAATAGCTCCTTGAATAGGCCAAAGTTAGCCCTTCTGAGTTCCAAGGTTTTGATCCTGCTTATCGCCCTGCTTCCTCCACGCAGGATCCTCAACTCGACCATTTCATGGTCACTGCAGCCGAGTCTACCTCCAACCTTCACATCCTCCACCAGTCCCTCCTTGTTTGTTAATACAAGGTCCAGCAGAGCGCCTTTCCTTGTTGGTTCCTCCACCACTTGCATCAGAATGTTATCATCGATGCTCTGCAGGAACCTCCTGGATTGCGCCTGCCTAGCTGTGTGATCTTCCCAGCTGATGTCAGGGTGGTTGAAGTCCCCCATGAGAACCAGGGCCTGTGACTGTGAGGCTGCTTGCAGTTGCTTGTAGAAGGCCTCATCATCCTCCTCCTCCTGGTCAGGTGGCCTGTAGTACACACCCACAATAACATCACCCACATGAGGCTGTCCCTTAATTCTAACCCATAAGCTCTCAACTCCTTCTTCATCTGCCCCCAGGCTAAGCTCAATGCATTCCAGTTGCTCCCTCACATACAGAACAACTCCACCACCTCTCCTTGTTGGTCTGTCTTTCCTAAAGAGTCTGTAGCCATCCATGACAGCATGCCAGTCATGTGAGTTGTCCCACCACGTTTCTGTGATGGCGACCAAGTCATAGCCGTCCTGCTGTACAATGGCTTCCAGCTCCTCCTGTTTATTGCCCATGCTATGTGCGTTGGTATAGACACACTTGAGCTGGGCTGTCAGTCTCATCCCTGGCTCTGGCACGCCAAGCCTGGGCTCATCCCTAGTGAGCTGGGCTATGACCCCTTCCCCCTTCGAACCTCGTTTAAAGCCCTCTCAATGAGCCCCGCCAGCTCACGGCCAAGAATCCTTTTTCCCCTTTGAGACAGCTGGACTCCGTCTGTCGCCAGCAGGCCCGGTACTGTGTACACCTCCCCATGATCAAAGAATCCAAAATTTGACCGATGGCACCAGTCCCTGAGCCACCTGTTAATCAGGTGAGTTTTCCTGCCCCTTTCAGTGCTCTTTCCTGCCAGTGATGGGATGGAGGAAAACACCACCTGTGCCCCTGATCCCTCAACCAGTCGCCCCAGTGCCCTGAAGTCCCTTTTGATGGCCTTGGGACTTGTCTCCGCGATCTCGTCCCCGCCAACCTGCATTACCAAGAGGGGATAATAATCAGAAGGCCGCACCAGACCAGGGAGTTTCTTAGCAACATCCCTAACCCGGGCCCCAGGGAGGCAGCAGACTTCCCTGTGGGATGGGTCCGGTTGGCATGTCGGGCCCTCTGTTCCCCTCAGAAGGGAATCGCCTATGACAGTGACCCTCCTTTTTTTCTTAGCCGAGGCAGTCGTAATGCGTGGGGCTGACCGACTCTTCCTAGGCAATCCCCTGGATGGACCTTCACCCACATCCTCATTAGCCATGTCCTCACATTCCAGAGCCCCATACCTGTTGCTTAAGGGCAACTGGGCAGGTGAGGGAGGCTGGGAGGGGATTTGCTTGCCATCCCAAGAAGGACCCGTTTCCATTCCCCCCCATCTCTTAGGTCCTTGCTTTCTGCTTGGTGGCAAGAGGTTAGGGGGTTCTCTGCTTCTCGTGTAGCTACCTCCTGCTGCCTTGGCCTCAAAGATGGCAGGGTGTGGCTCCACCAGTCGATCTCCCTCTCACACTCCTGGATGCTCCTTAACCTCTCCACTTCCTCTTTCAGCTCTGCCACCAGGCTGAGCAGATCATTCACCTGGTTGCACCGAACAGAGCTGTTGTCTCTCCTGTCCTCCGATATGAGTGACAGGCTCAGGCACTCCCTGCAGCCAGAGACTTGGACAGCTGTGTCCTTGCGCAGGGCCTCTGTCTGGGCCCCCACACTCCTTCTAGCAACAGCTGTCCCACAGGTGGAAACCATAGTTTGAATATCTCCTGGATGGGCGATGTCCACTACTTGAGTAGCCAGGAAGGGGGACTGTACTCTGCAAGTTCTCTGAGGTAGGACAGAGAGCACTGTTGAAAATCTTTAAAATTTCTAAACACAACAGGTTCTAGACTTTAGTTTCAGCACATCTATAGAAAGAGTAGAAAGAATAAATTTCACTACTATTTCTTTTTTCATAGTGTTAGAGAGTGGTTATAAAGATTGATTATAGAATAGAATAAAATCATAGAACTAGAACGTAGATTCAGCTGTGTAAACACAGCTGTGTTAAGAAACCATACAATCGGTATGTTGCAATTGGGATAGAAATTAATTGTATGGATTGTATCAAACAGAATTTACAAAAGAAGCTGAGACGACCCTGAAACCAGCGAGGGAGAATTCTGCGAAGACAGAAGAATAGAAAGAACTTAATAAATGATGTACTTAAAGGAACGGAACGGTTGATTAGAAACTTATGAAGATTCTAGACTTGGTGTAATCAGTTTAATAAATGTATATAAACTGGTCTAGCGAGTTAAGCTTTGCCACTCACTGAGGTGATGGCCCAACTCTGAGTTGTGAATAAAGCAATACATAGTGTAACCCATTTGTCTGAGAATAAAATCTTTAACAGAATTTGGCGACCCAGATGGGACACTAGGACACAGGAGATGGATACTCAGGATCTTTTCTGGGAACACCCGAGACCAACGCTCAAAGTGCCAGCACAAAACAAAAGGACTAGGTGAGTCCGAGAGCTTTTGGTCTCGAGTGTGTTCAGAATGATTGTTGAGATTTTCTCTTGTGTTTAAATTTTGCTTGAAGTATTTGATATGGGAACTACACCCAGCATTGAAAGGGGGACGCCCCTTGCTGAGGTTTTAGAAAATTGGAGTAAGATACCTTTGTCTCAGACTTTGAAGAAAAAGAAATTGATATTATTATGTCAGGAGAAATGGCCATTTCTCACTAGAACTAGAGGAGGGGGACCTATGGATGTGTAGCCCCCTAAGGGAACTTTTAAGATACATAAGTTAAAATTTTTGTGAATAATTCTAGAAGATACAGGAACTGAAGATATTGATTATTGGTATATTTGGTATAATTGGGCCCAACAAAGAAGGAAACCTGCAGGTAATCATAATGATGGAGGTCGATTATCACCCTCTGCTCCCTTTGCTCCCTCTGCTCCAGAGGCAGACGATGATAATTCTACCTCAAAAGGGATTGGAATGTATCCCATGAAATTGGATTACATTCCAAACCCTAGGGCTGGACCAGGAGCCCCGCCAGAGGTCCCTGCAATCCAAGCCATGGTGAGACATGAACCTTGGAAACAAGGAGATTTGGTAGCTTGGCAAGCAAAAATGCCGAGACTACGAGATGATGCAGAAAAATGTGCTCAATTATTATCTGGCATCATAAGTGATTATTTTCCTAATTGGAATGATGTAAGAACTCTCCTCCGAGAATTATTTCAACCAGATGAAAGAGAAAAATTTGACGAAAGGAGCGAAGAACAACAGAAGCAAGAAGAGGAGAAACTGAAGGCAGAGAGGAAGAGAAAACGTAAAGAAAAAGAAAGAGAAATCGGCTTGCTCGCTGCAGCGATTGCTCAGAATTATAGCCAAAGAGGAAGAGGTCGGGGATTTCCCCAAAGAGGAATCAGAGGAAGAGGCCAAAGAGGCAGAGGTCTTCCTCCCCCCGTTTCTCCATATTTTAACACTCCTGAATGTTTTTATTGTGGTAATTTAGGTCATATACAGCATGCATGCCCCTTGAGACCAGTGACTTCGGCAGTCGAAGTTAGAAACCACGGAGAAAGACCTCCCAGACCTCACTCACAGTAATTGATGGAAGCGGTTGGAGTTAAGGTAGATCATAACGGTCACGTCACAGCAAAGGTAAATGGTACTTTTGTCAATTTTCTAGTAGATACGGGAGCAACTATATCATTATTAAACTTTTTTGTTCCGCAATTATCAGGAGAAAAAATAAAGGTAGATGGAGTGGTGGGAGGTAAGGAACTGCCCCTTTCGCTTCCCCTTCCGGTGGTATTGGGAGAAAAAATGGCTTGGGGAAAGTTTGTTGTCTCCCCTGAAATACCTGTGTCTTTGCTGGGACGGGATTTGTTGCAAGAATTTGGCACTTGTATCTCTTTAACTCCAACTGGCATCCAACTAATAGTAATTGGCATGTCTTTAATCAAAATACCAGAAAATAAAAAGGAGGGAAAAAAGATCCCTGAGGAACTCTCTGATATTCCTCATGAATTATGGAGCACTTCTGGAGATGAAGTAGGGCTCTTAAAATCAGCTGAACCTGTGGTAATCCAAACAAAAGGAGGGACACCTCCTTCTGTTCAACAATATCCAATAGTTTCAGAAGCAATTCCTAGTACTTGTAAACAAATTGATAAATTCTTAAAAGAGGGAATTCTAAAAGAATGTAGGAGCCCTTATAATACCCCAATTTTACCTGTAAGTAAAAACAGGTTGGACAACAACGGAGACCCTGAATATAGGTTTGTTCAAGATTTACGAGCAGTTAATGAGCATGTCATTGCACCCCATCCAGTTGTTCCAGACCCGAGTTTGATATTAACTCAAATACCTCCTTGGGGCCAGTATTATACTGTGCTTGATTTAACAGGAGCCTTTTTTTTTGTATACCAATAGCAGAACAAAGTCAACATATTTTTGCCTTTACCTGGCAAGGGAAACAGTTAACCTGGACACGATTGCCGCAAGGTTTTACTAGTTCACCCACTATTTTCTCTCAGATTTTGAGAAATGATTTACAACATTTAAATTTTCCCTGCTTGTCTGTTTTGATACAATATGTGGATGATCTTTTATTTGTGAGAAAGACAAAAGAAAATTGTATACGTGATACTAAATATTTGTGTTGTCAATTGGTACAGAAGGGTCATTGAGTCTCTCCATCCAAACTGCAGTTTTGCCAAACTAAGGTAAAGTACCTGGGATTTTTATTAAGTCCGGGAAAAAGAGAAATGGATCCTGAAAGAGTTACAATAATACAGGAACTGCCAAGACCTACCACTAAGAAGCAGTTAAGGGGATTTTTTTGGCAAGTTGGATTTTGCAGACCTTGGATCCCTGGATTTAGTGAAATAGCAAAACCGTTGCATGAAGCAACTAGGAATGAGGAGGTGGAACCTATAGCATGGGGATCTGAAAGAGAAAAAGCTTTTCGGACACTAAAGAATGCCTTACTGAATGCCCCAGCATTAGGACTCCCTGATTATACCAAACCCTTTAAACTTTATTGTGATGAGATAAAGGGAACAGCCAGAGGAATTTTAGTCCAAACTTTAGAGCCTCATGAAAGACCAGTAGCTTATTTTTTAACTACGTTAGATCCTGTAGTAAAAGGAACTCCGTTTTGTATCCGAGCAATTGCAGCTGCAGCTGAGATGGTAGAAAAATCTAGGTCAATTGTTTTAGGACATGCACTAAGCGTATGCGTACCCCGTGAGGTGGAAATTTTGTTAAAACAATATGCTGAAAAGTCTTTCACCCCAAAGAGCACATCGTTATGGATTGGTATTGTTATTAGCTGACAATTTGAAATTGGAAAGGTGCAACATGCTTAACCCTGCCACACTGTTACCTTTGCCAACTGATGGTGAAAAAGATACTCATGACTGTATGCAAATTTTAACATTTACTAGCAAGTCTCGAGACGACATAACAGATCAACCACTTGATAACCCAGAGATGAGTCTTTTCACAGATGGATCATCATATTACGATAAAGAACGACGGGTTGTGGGTTTTGCGGTGACGACAGAAACAACGGTATTAATTGCTGGACCTCTACCTTTGTCTCTGGGAGCGCAAGGTGCGGAAGTTGTCGCACTGACAGAAGCAGCCAGGAAAACAAGATGCCATCTCAAGAGGTAACCACTTGGCTGATCAAGCAGCCCGAGCAGCTGCTAGGCATTGCAACCTTCTTATGGCTGCACTGCAAACAAAGGCAGAATGGACAAGCCCACCGGACATGTGCCAACTCTATGAATCCTTAACCGAAGATGAACGATCCTTATGAGAATGACTAGGAGCTCAAAGGCAAGGAGAGCAATGGATTTTGAACAACAAACCTCTGTTGCCAAAAAGGTATTTATTACCCTTAACCCGTTGGTTCCATGAGAAAACTCATGGAGGACCGGAGAGCATAGCCTCCTGAATCCAAAGACTGTGGGCAGCACCAGGAATTTATGCTGCAGCACAAAGATTTTGTGAGAACTGTAAACTCTGCAAGCAATATGCTACATTGCGAATTAACCCGCCACAAGGTAAAAGGCCTCTGGCCACCTTTCCTTTTCAAAAGCTCCAAATTGATTATGCTGAGATGCCTAAAACTCTGGGTTATGCATACTTGTTAGTGATTGTAGATCAGTTATCCGGATGGGTAGAAGCTTTCCCAACAAGAAAGAATGATTCAAAATCAGTAGTTAAGATTGTGTTAAAAGAATTAATTCCACGATATGGCGTTCCAGAAATAATTGACTCAGATAGGGGAGCACATTTTATGGCAGCTATTTTGGTTCAAATATGTCATGCTTTAAAAATTACACAACAATTACACATACCTTATCATCCAGAGTCCTCTGGACAAGTAGAAAGGATGAATAGAACTATGAAGAAAAAGTTAGTTAAGGTTTGTAAACAAATTGGATTAAAATGGCCAGAAGCTTTGAACTTAGTTTTATGGGATATTAGAAACACTCCAAGACAATCTGTAGGAATGTCCCCTGCAGAAATTCTTTTTGGTAGAATTCTTGCCGTTCCGGGAACTTATGTTCCAGCAAAAACTAGCCTTTTGGATGGAGATGAGCAAATCACTCAATACCTTTTGTACCTCCAGGATTCTTTTTCCCAGATGAGAAACCATGCTTATTGGTATCAAGGTATATCTCCTGAAGTCCAGGTATTCTTTGTTGTAATAATCGTTGTTTGTCTGTTTGTGATTTTTCAATGTATAATAACTTGTTCAATGTCAATCACTAAGAAGTGTCAAAAAAAAAAAGTTTGGAAATATAATAATTAGTAATTGCAGGGATGCAATAAAAACAAAAGGAGGGAATGTTAGAGATTGGTTATAAAGATTGATTATAGAATAGAATAAAATCATAGAACTAGAACGTAGATTCAGCTGTGTAAACACAGCTGTGTTAAGAAACCATACAATCGGTATGTTGCAATTGGGATAGAAATTAATTGTATGGATTGTATCAAACAGAATTTACAAAAGAAGCTGAGACGACCCTGAAACCAGCGAGGGAGAATTCTGCGAAGACAGAAGAGTAGAAAGAACTTAATAAATGATGTACTTAAAGGAACGGAACGGTTGCTTAGAAACTTATGAAGATTCTAGACTTGATGTAATCAGTTTAATAAATGTATATAAACTGGTTTAGCGAGTTAAGCTTTGCCACTCACTGAGGTGACGGCTCAACTCTGAGTTGTGAATAAAGCAATACATAGTGTAACCCACTCGTGTGGGGATAAAATTTTTAACACATAGAATCATAGAATCATAGATTGGAAAAGACGTCTAAGATCATCAAGTCCAACCATCCACCCAACACCACCATTCCTACTAAACCATATCCTGAAGTGCCACATCTACACGATTTCTGAACACCTCCAGGGATGGGGACTCCACCACCTCCCTGGGCAGCCTATTCCAATGTCTGACCACTCTTTCAGTAAAGAAATTTTTCCTAATATCTAATCTAAACCTCCCCTGAAGCAACTTGAGGCCATTTCTTCTCGTCCTATTGCTAGTTACTTGGGAGAAGAGACCAACACCTGCCTCACTAAAACCTCCTTTCAGGTAGCTGTAGAGAGCAATAAGGTCCTCAGCCTCCTCTTCTCCAGACTAAACAGCCCCAGCTCCGTCAGTCGCTCCTGGTAAGACTTCTTCTCTAGCCCCTTCACTAGCTTCATTGCCCTTCTCTGGACAAGCTCCAGCAACTCCATGTCCTTTTTGCAGTGCGGGGCCCAAAACTGAACACAGTACTCCAGGTGCGGCCTCAACAGTGCCAAGTACAGAGGCACGATCATCTCCATAGTCCTGCTGGCCACACTATTCCTGATAGAAGCCAGGATGCCGTTGGCCTTCTTGGCCATCTGGGCACACTGCTGGCTCGTGTTCAGTCGGCTGTCGACCAACATTCCAAGATCCTTTTCCTCCGAGCAGCTTTCCAGCCACTCCTCCGCAAGCCTGTAGCATTGCATGGGGCTGTTGTGACCCAAGTGCAGGACCTGGCATTTGGCCTTGTTAAACCTCATACAGTTCGCCTCGGCCCATTCATCCAGCCTGTCCAGATCCCTCTGCAGAGCCTTCCTACCCTCAAGCAGATCGACACTCCGCCCAACTTGGTGTCATCTGCAAACTTCCTGAGGGTGTACTCAGTCCCCTCATCCAGATCGTATTGATAAAGATATTAAACAAGACCGGACCCAAAACTGAGCCCTGGGGAACACCACTCATGTCCAGCTGCTAGCTGGATTTAACTCCATTCACCACCACTCTTTGGGCCCAGCCATTCAGCCAGTTCTTTATCCAGTGAAGAGTACACCCGTCCAAACCATGAGCAGCCAGTTTCTCCAGGAGGATACTGTGTGTAACAGTGTCAAAGGCCTTACTAAAGTCCAGGTAGATGACGTCCACAGCCTTTCCCTCATCCACTAGGCAGGTCACCTGGTCATAGAAGGAGATCAGGTTGGTCAAGCAGGACCTGCCTTTCACGAACCCATGATGGCTGGGCCTGATCCCCTGGTTGTCCTGCACATGCCCGGTGAGTGCACTCAGGATGAATCACTCCATAATCTTGCCTGGCACCGAGGTCAGGCTGATAGGCCTATAGTTCCCTGGATCCTCCTTCCGGCCCTTCTTGTAGATGGGTGTTACATTGGCGATCCTCCAATCATCTGGGACCTCCCCTGTCAGCCAGGACTGCTGACAGATGATGGAGAGTGGCTTGGCCAGCTCCTCCGCCAATTCCCTCAGCACTCTTGGATGGATCCCATCTGGCCCCATAGACTTGTAAGCATCCAGGTGGCACAGCAGGTCATTAACTGCTTCCTCCTGGATTATGAGAGGTTTGTTCTGCTGTCCTTCCCTATCTTCCAGCACTGGGGGCTGATTACCCTGGGAATAACCAGTCTGACCATTAAAGACTGAGGCGAAGGCGGCATTAAGTACCTCAGCCTTTTCCTCATCCTTGTTGGCAATATTCCCCCTTGCATCCAATAAGGGATGGAGACTTTTTACTCTTAATAATTTTAAGTATTTGTAAAGGAGACTCCTAGACTTTCAAAGACAATGGTTTCTTCAAAATAAGCCATTTATTGCTTTAATCAACTTCCTAGAATTTTGTTAAGCAGTTTTACAGTAGGTAGGCACAGGTAGGGTTGTCCCTCTCTCAAAATCTACTGCACTATTCAAAGCCTGTATCCAAATTTTGCTTTCCTAATAAAATTGCTGATTATCATGTAATTTAAATTTTTTTTGACTGGAGTTCAAATATGGAAAAAAATAGGTTAAAAAGAAAGTTTGCCACCTCAGCAATTTAGAAAAAATGTTATGAGCCAATGTTAGATTTACAATGCTAAGTGGTTATGATCTAAATAATCTTTGATAAGAATTATAATACAAATCAGTAGGTTTCTTGTCCGTTGGTCCCTTTTTAGCAGTCTTCAAAGAGTCTCTCTATATGATAGTCATGTCCTATATGAAAAGTACTATAATATTGGGTTGGCTACATTAGCTTGGTGAGTGTAATCGTTTATTTTCTTTGAAGACTCTGGAGGGGAGTGTGCTTCTGTGGATAGACATTTTTCTCTTCTTTCCTTCCCAAGTGTGGCCCCTTTTTGTCTTTCTCCCCTTTCCCAGCATTTCATTTCAGTTTGTGAGTCAGTCTTTTAACACTAGCTGTGAAAGCATACCTTCATGTGATACTCTGTCCCTTGAGCATGTCTCACTCTCTTATCCAGTGTTGTTATGACATACTGTGCATTACAACTGCTTAGTTTAATCAGTCCAATTTGCCATCCTTGTTAGCATTTCACATCCCTGTGCTACTTTCTCCATTGTGCTACCCCACAGGAAATTGCACAGGATAAGTGACCCAGCTGAAAAACACGTAATTCTGATGAGATCTCCAAATCTGTACATCTTCAACATCTCCAAGATCTCCATACAGGGTGCTGGAACAGCAGAGGGGATCACACAGAGACTCGTGCAAGCCACAGACTGTGTAACTCACCCCATCTTTGCACCAGAAGAAATCAAATCAAACCATAACATTGTCTAAGGGATTAAGTACAACAAGACCTGCAGAATTAGAGTCAGGCGCTTAAAGACTTTCAGGTCTGGCCTACTGGTTATGGCCCTACTGGTCCATAAACTTCTTCTGTTTCCCTTACTCATGGCAAAGAGGAAGAGGTTTTCTCTGAACAGACTGATTGAAAAACCTGATAACCTTCTATGATGAAATGACTGGCTTAGTAGATGAGAGGAGAGCAGCGGATACTGTCTACCTTCAGTAAGGCTTTTGACATTGTCTTATCTATCTGTCATCTATCTGGACTTCTGTAAAGCCTTCGACACAGTCCCCCACAACATCCTTCTCTCTAAATTGGACAGAAATGGATTTGATGGGGGGACTATTTGGTGGATGAGGAATTGGTTGGAAGGTTGCAGCCAGAGGGTAGTAGTCAATGGTTTGAAGTCCAAAAGGACACCGGTGACAAGTGGTGTCCCTCAGGGGTCTGTCAATGACATAGCGAGATCGAGTGCACCCTCAGCAAGTTTTCAGATGACACCAAGGTGAATGGTGCAGCTGACACACCAGAAGGATGGGATACCATCCACAGGGACATGGACAAGCTGGAGAAGTGGGCCTGTGTGAACCTCATGAAGTTCAACAAGGCCAATTGCAAGGTCCTGCACCTGGGTCGGGGCCACCCCCACTATCAGTACAGGCTGGGGGATGAGGGGATTGAGAGAAGCCTTGTTGAGAAGGACTTGGGGGTACTGGTGGATGAAAAGCTGGACATGAGCCGGCAATGTGCGCTCGCAGCCCAGAAGGCCAACTGTATCCTGGGCTGCATCAAAAGCAGCATGGCCAGCAGGTCGAGGGAGGGGATTCTGCCTTTCTGCTCTGGTGAGGCCTCACCTGGAGTCCTGTGTCCAGCTCTGGAGCCCTCAGAACAAGAAGTACATGGACCTGTTGGAGTGGGTCCAGAAGAGGGCCACAAAGATGATCCGAGGGCTGGAGCACCTCTCCTATGAGGAAAGGCTGAGAGAGTTGGGCTGTTCAGCCTGGAGAAGAGAAGGCTCCGGGGAGACCTTATAGCAGCCTTTCGGTACGTAAAGGGGCCTATAGGAAAGATGGGGACAGACTTTTTAGTAGGGCCTGTTGTGATAGGGCAAGGAGTAATGTTTTTAAATTAAAAGAGGGTACATTCAGACTAGATATAAGGAAGAAATTTTTTACGATGAGGGTGGTGAAACACTGGAGCAGGTTGCCCAGAGAAGTAGTGGAGGCCCCATCCCTGGAAACATTCAAGGCCAGGTTGGACGTGGCTCTGAGCAACCTGATCTAGTTGAAGATGTGCCTGCTCACTGCAGGGGGGCTGGACCTAGGTGACCTCTAAAGGTCTCTTCCAACCCAAAGCACTCTATGACTCTATGACTGTCTCCCATAAGATCTTCATAGGGAAGGTGATGAAGTACGCGCTGGATGAGCAGACAATGAAGAGGACTGAAAACTGGCTGAATGGCTGGGATCAGAGGGTGGTGATCAGTGGCATGAAGACTAGTTGAAGGCCAGTAAATAGTGGGGTACACCAGGGATCGATATTGGGTTCAGTCCTGTTTAACATCTTCTTTAATGGTCTGGATGAAGTTCAACAAGGGCAAGTGCAGGGTCCTGCACCTGGGGAGGAATAACCCCATGCACCAGTACAGGCTCGGGGCGGGCCTGCTGGAGAGCAGCTCTGTGGAGAGAAGGACCTGGGTGTCCTGGTGGATGACAAGTTGACCATGATCCAGCAGTGTGCCGTGCCTGCCAAGAAGGCCAATGGTATCCTGGGGTGCATTAAGAAGAGTGTGGCCAGCAGGTCGAGGGAGGTTCTCCTCCCCCTCTACTCTGCCCTAGTGAGACCCCATCTGGAGTACTGTTTCCAGTTCTGGGCTCCTCAGTTCAAGAAAGATGAGGAACTACTGGAGAGAGTCCAGCAGAGGGCTACAAAGATGATGAGGGGACTGGAGCATCTCTCCTATGAGGAAAGGCTGAAGCAGCTGGGCTTGTTTAGCCTGAAGAAGAGCAGGCTGCGAGAGGACCTAATATATGCCTATAAATATCTGAAGGGTGGGTGTCAGGAGGATGGGACCAGACTCTTTTCAGTGGTGCCCAGCAACAGGACAAGGGGCAATGGGCACAAAGTGAAGCACAGGAAGTTCCATCTGAACACAAGGAAGAACTTCTTTGAGAGTGACGGAGCCCTGGAACAGGCTGCCCAGGGAGGTTGTGGAGTCTCCTTCTCTGGAGATATTCAAGACCCGCCTGGACGCAGTCCTGTGCAGCCTGCTGTAGGTGACCCTGCTTCGGCAGGGTGGTTGGACTAGATGACCCACAGAGGTCCCTTCCAACCCCTACCATTGTGTGATTCTGTGATTCTGTGGATGAGGGAGCAGAGCGTACCATCAGCAAGTTTGCTGATGACACAAAACTGGGAGGAGAGGCTGCCGTCCAGAGGGACCTCGACAGACTGGAGAAATGGGCTGACAGGAAACTCATGAAGTTCAACAAGGGGAAGTGCCAAGTCCTGCACCTGAAGAGGAACAAGCCCAGGCACCAATACATGCTGGGGTCCACCCAGCTGGAAAGCAACTTTGCAGAAGAGGACCTGGGGGTCCTGGTGGACCCCAGGTTGAGCACGAGGCCAGAATTGTGCCCTTGCTGCAAAGAAGGCTAATGGTATCCTGGGCTGCATTAGGAAGAATGTTGTCAGCAGCTAGAGGGAGGTGATTCTTCCCCTCTACTCAGCATTGGTGAGGCCAGACCTGGAGTATTGTGTCCATCTCTGGGCTCCCCAGTACGAGAGACATGGACGTACTGGATAGAGTCCAGCAAAGGGCCATGAAGATGATTAAAGGACTGGAGGCAAGGCTGAGAAATCTGGGACTGTTTACCCTAGAGAAGAGAAGTCTCAGGTGGGGATGTCATCGATGTGTACAAATACCTCAAAGAAGGGTATAAAGAAGGTGGGCCAGGCTCTTGTCGATGGTGCCCAGTGACAGGACAAGAGGCAATGGGAACAAGCTGTAACAGGAGTTTCCGTCTGAACATCAAGAAACCCTTTTTTACTGTGAGGGTGACCGAACACTGGAACAGGCTGCCCAGGGAGGTTGTGGAGTGTCCCTCCTTTGAGATATTCAAAAGCCATCTGGACATGGTCCTGGGCAACAGGCACTAGGTGACCTTGTTTGAGCAGAGACGTTGGACCAGATGATCTCCAGAGGTCCCTTCCAACCTTAACTATTCTGTGTGAATTTTGTCTGTTTTTTTCTGGACAAGCATTTAACACAGGTGTATCTCCACTTGAATGATGATAAAGAAGGACCCATAGAGCCTTCTCACCTGCAGGATGTCATCTAGGGCACCTGTCACACTTGTAACTTGAAAGGAAAAGAATATTTTCTATTCAACTGTCAGTTCTCTTCTGTATAGTACTATCAAACTAAACTTACACTGACTCGTAAATAAGTATGGTCTGATCCTGCAGGTTGTTCACTATGAACACATCCTTTCCTCTCAAACAGGAAAAAACTGTAATTTTTTTTTGTCCCTTTCATTTTGAAAATGAGCAATTTAATCTTTTTTTGTAGCTTTTGAATCTGCTTTACACTCTCTGGTGAGACTGAAGAGACGTTATTGTATGAATTTGATTTTTTTTCTCTGTTACCAAAGCCTCTACTCAGTTACCTTAGAGTACCTAACTTTTCACCTCAGGAGAACTTTCTGAAAGTACAGCTTCCTTAGAAACAGCTATGTGTTCCACATAATGTTTTCTGGGACAAGCACATTAAACTTCATGCAAGTAACATAAAATTAAAAAAATGAAACAAAAAAGAAATGGTATAATGAAAGGGTGGGAGGAGTGATACTGGTTTCTCTGACAGCCACAGAGAATTTATGACACTTCTGTTCAGATATCCAGCCTTAAACAAAACAACAACAACAAATCACAAACAAAAAAACAAAAACAACAACATAAAAAGAACAGTATGTGAGACTGTGTAAAAACGAGAAATGTATTTTTAAGTAATTTTGGCTTTATACTTCAGTTCAAACCCTCACCCCAACTTATGAACAAGGACAGAATAGGGTCCATTGCTAATATGATGTTACTCATCTAGAATCAATAATTTCACATGAAAGGTACTACCATCCTATCCACAATTAATGGAGGTGCAAAATGAAATCCTAGCAAACTAGAAAATCCCACAAGACTTCAGTGACCTTAAAAATTTGGAGCATTAAAAATTGCTTTTTTTAATAATTTTTCCCTTTTCGTAGAATTTTTTAAAAAACATGACCAGCAAGTCATTCAGCTACAAACTAACCATTCGGTGTACTATGTACAATTTATAAAGAAGAAAATGGGTTTAATGAAGAATGGGTGATAATCTTTGTCCTAAGAAACTCTAAGCAAAATATGGGCAGGGCTATTACATTTTTTCATTCCCACAGTGTAAATGGGGCATGAGCTCTGGTGGCAATATGGTGGCAATATACTTACCATCATACTCTGGAAAATAATCAACTAAATGGGAGTACATAATTTTCTCCTCTAAGAGATCTTTTTTATTTAAGAACAGAATGACTGAAGAATTCTGGAACCATGGATACGTGATAATTGTCCTAAAGAGTGCTTTGCTTTCTTCCATTCGATTCTGGAATAAAAAAAGAGCGATGAATTTATGAAGTCGTGAAAACAAACTTTTAAATTTTTTTAAATCAATGCATGCAATTCCATTTTATTTGATAAACAGATGCATTTCATATTTTCTACCTTCTTACCAAAATGTAAGATTTAACTGATTCGGTTACAATTCATGGGTAAGTGGTAAATTAAATATGCAGGCAGTTTCCTTTTGCAAACTCAATGACATAAGCACAATTATTCTTTAAAACACAGATCAAGGACGTGATAGCTGTAACAGATACTGTTGTAAATACTGACTATGCACAGTTATGGTCAGCAAACAAATTAATGGGTAATGAAATATATGTGCTTCGAGGCGGAGACAAGTGTAAAACAAGACATAATAACCAAGTTTTAAGAACCTTATTTATTTTATACGACTTTTCTGAACTTTAAATGCAAGTAATCCTTAATTTTTTCAGAGGAAATCAGCTTTAAAATAGTTCTAGGTAAATTTGGAATTTACTCATTGATAACCTGAGAATATTTCCCCAAATAAAAAACTTATGACATAAAATCTTACAAATGGTAAATTTGTTTCTAAGATCACTGGGTTAGCCTTTACTTAAGCCTTGCTTAATTGCTCCTGAAAAGCATTTTGCATTATAGTGGAAATGTAAGTAAAGCATACAGTTCTGTTTGAAAGAGCTTTCTGACACTAAAATTCTGTTGTATTTTGATACAATTCTGAACAACTGCTAGGCTGACATGATGCAGTTAATACAGAGTCAGAACAAATTGAGTTTGGTACCAGGAATTAACTCTACTTCTTTCTTTATTTGGAAAAATCTAAGACAGACCTGATTAGCTACCTACAGAAGTTATTTTTAGGAGCTGCCTCTAGAAAACAACAGTGTCACCACCAAACAGGCCTCCAGAGAATAAAATCAAGGAAGTGAATCCCGCAGATTCTGCTGTTGCTGAGCCATAGAATCATAGAATCATTTCATTTGAAAAAGACCCTTAAGATCATCGAGTCCAACCATTAACCTAACACTACCAAGTCCACCACTAAACCACGTCTCTAAGCGCCACATCCACAAGTCTTTCAAATACCTCCAGGGATGGTGACTCAACCACGTCCCTGGGCAGACTGTTCCAATGCTTGACAATCCCTTCAGTGAAGAAATTTTTCATAATATCCAGTCTAAACATTCCCTGACGCAAGTTGAGGTCATTTGCCCTTGTCCTATTGCCTGTTACCTGGGAGAAGAGACCAACACCTGCCTCACTAAAACCGCCTTTCAGGTAGTTGTAGAGAGCCATAAGGTCTCCCCTCAGCCGCCTCTTCTCCAGACTAAACAGTCCCAGTTCCCTCAGCCATTCCTCTTAAGACTTGTGCTCTAGACCCTTCACTAGCTTCGTTGCCCTTCTCTGGACACACTCCAGCACCTCAATGTCTTTCTTGTAGTGATGGGCCCAAAAATGAACACAGTACTCCAGGTGTGGCCTCACCAGTGCCGAGTACAAAGGGACAATCACTTCCCTACTCCTGCTGGCCACACTATTCCTGATACAAGCCAGGATGCTGTTGGCCTTCTTGGCCACCTGGGCACACTGCTGGCTCATGTTCAGCCGGCTGTCGACCAATACCCCCAGGTCACTTTCCCAAGTCTGTAGCGTTGCATGGGGTTGTTGTGACCCAAGTGCAGGATCTGGCACTTGGCCTTGTTGAACCTCATACAGTTGGCCTCGGCCCATCGATCCAGCCTGTCCAGATCCCTCTGTAGAGCCAGCCAACTGGATTTAATTCCATTCACCACCACTCTTTGGGCCCAGCCATTCAGCCGGTTTTTTACTCAGCGAAGTGTACACCCATCCAAGCCATGACAGTTTCACCAGGAGGATGCTGTGGAGAACAGTGTCAAAGGCTTTGCTGAAGTCCAGGTAAACAACATCCACAGCCATTCCCTCATCCACTAAGTGGGTCACCTGGTCATAGAAGAAGATCAGGTTGGTCAAGCAGGACCTGCCTTTCATAAACCCATGCTGGCTGGGCCTGATCCCCTGGTTGTCCTGCACATGCCCGGTGAGTGCACTCAGGATGAATCACTCCATAATCTTGCCCGGCACTGAGGTCAGGCTGACAGGCCTGCAGTTCCCTGGATCCTCCTTCTGGCCCTTCTTGTAGATGGACATCACATTTGCTAACCTCCAGTCAACTGGGACCTCCCCAGTTAACCAGGACTACTGATAAATCATGGAAAGTGGCTTGTTGAGCACTTCCACCAGCTCCCTCAGTACCCCTGGCTGGATCCCATCCCACCCCATAGACTTGTGTGTGTGTCTAAGTGGTGTAGCAGGTCGCTAACCATTTCTCCTTGGACTGTGAGGGCTTCATTCTGCTCCCCGTCTCTGTCTTCCAGCTTAGGGGGCTGGGTACCCTGAGAATAATTGGTATTACTATCAAAGACTGAGGCGAAGGCAGCATTAAGTACCTCAGCCTTTTTCTCATCCTTTGACACTATGTTTCCCCCCTCATCCATTAAAGGACGGAGATTCTCCTTTTGTTGTAAATTTATGCAGCATTCTGTTAGAAAACTCAGACAATTTTGCTATAAGTGTATTTTCACTGGTATTAATTTATATTTTAAAGTGACCTGCATAAGAATGGAAAATAGGAACTCTAAAAAAAACTCACCACCTAAAAAATTCAATTTTTTAGAAGTTGATAGTTTAGTTGTCTTGTATCACCACAGAATCTTCAAGCAATTTATTAAACTTTACAGCATGTTGGAGTGGTAAGTGAAAGTAAATAGACAAATTTATAGATGGAGAAACTAAGGCAGGGAAGTAAAATCTTTGCTTTTTTGCAGTTAGTTGCATTGATTTCAATGATGCAAGAATTCAGTTCAAAAAGGAGAAAAACTGAGCATAAAACATAAGTTAGTTTAATTGTTAAAGCACAATCGCAAGTATTCCTTTTATAACTTTATAATATATAGTATAGACCTAATAACAATATCATAGATAAAACTCAAGGAGAGTCAGAGGAGGGGAAAAAATTAGGGAATACATGTCCTAAATTCATACATTTTTTTATAATTTTTGTTTTCTGTGGGTTTTATTTTTTTTTTTACTGCCACAAACTACGTTCATACTATGGACAGTAGTACCTCTAACTTCTAAGTTTTGAGAAAATAAGAAACCTATCTTACTCTGAAGACGAGAGCATACCTGTATCTTCTCCTGATGTATAGTCTTAGCAATAATAAATCCTGTAGGATCTAACTCTTCCATTCGGTCCCTGTAATTGCTACCTTCAGGTGGGTGGTCTTTCCAAAAGTGAGTCCCTCCTTAGGAAGCAAATAAAAATGTTTACCAGTCTTTTTCCTTTCCCTGCTGTTGTAAGGAAGGTAGACAGTGATATCGGACAGAAATATTCAGAGCATAGCAATGCTTAGGTTGTAATGACACAGGACAGAAATGTTTAGGTCATACTGTAGGGAAGAAAGGCATCGGAAAAATGAATGCCCAAAGAAGAAATTGATTACCCAAGGCGGGGGGTCTATACAGGAGGCTGATCTGATTATATTGGGAACTTGGGATTCGGACTGACGGGGACTGGGGGAGAACATTAAAATTTCCCCAGCCGATCCCCTGGTTCCAGTTCAGGGAATGAAATTACAGATTTTCTGATAGACACAGGGGGCCACCCATTCTGTAGTGACTAGTTGCAAGGGACCTTTAAGTAATATACATATATATTCTATTGAGTTCACAGGAAAGCAAGCTTTGAAACCATTTCTGAAACAGATGGAATGTAAAATTTGAGGTAAAGTGGTATCTCATGAGTTTCTCTATATGCCAGTGTCCCCCATTCCTCTTTTAGGGTGATATTTACTTTGTAAATTAAGAGCACCAATAACCTTTTCTGATAAATAGACACAGTCACATCTACCAAAAGAAGCTGCCTGGAAAACACAATTTTGTTTATTGACTATGAAATAATAGGAAGATATCAACGTCCTTGAGGGGATCCCAGGAGCTGTAATACCTACAGCATGGGCAAACAAGAGACAGGGAAGAGTGAAAATGCTTTACCGGTAAAAATTGAATCGAAACCCAGAGCACAACCAGTAAGAAAGAGACAGTATCCTATTAAATTGGAAGCCAGAATAGGTTTGGAGCTGTTGATAAATGACTTTACTCAGTACGGACTACTGACAGAATGTCAAACTGAATATAATACTCCAGTTTTTCCAATCAGAAAACCCCGGACACAGGAGTACAGGATTTAAGAGAAATTAACCAGAAATCAGTTGATGTGCATCCAGTAGTTCCTAATCCATATACTTTATTATCATCAGTACCTGAGAATAATGTTTATTTTACAGTACTGGACCTGAAGGGTGCTTTCTTTTGTATACCTCTGGAAGAAGAAAGCCAGAAATTGTTCACGTTTGAATGGGAAAGTCCAACTCTGCTGCACTGTGCTACCCCAGGTATTTAAGAACAGCCCTACCTTGTCGGGTAATGTACTTGCCAAAGAATTAGAAGACTGGCAAGGTAAGCATCCTTCTGTTGCTTTACTACAGTGTGTAGATGATATATTAATAAGGACCACTTCAGAACAAGAACGCAAAAGAGCCACCATCGATCTGTTGAATTGCTTGGGACTTGCTGGATACAGAGTATCACAAAAGGAAGTCCAGGTTGTGCAAACAGCTGTGGAGTACCTGGGTTCTGAAATGTCGCAGGGCGAAAGAAAATTGGGATTAGAACTAGAAAGTGACTGTTAACAGGTTATAGAATGGGTGTATTCCAGCCAACCAGATTTGAAAGATACACCTTTGGAAAAGCCAGACTGGGAGTTGTTCACTGATGGCAGCAGCTTTGTGGGTAACAGGGAATGAAAAGCTGGATATGCTGTAGTGATGTTGACTAGAGAATTAGAGGCTAAAGTGTTACCTGTTAATACATCGGCACATAAAGCTGAAATCGTTGCACTAACCAGAGTGCTGGAATGGTCTGAAAATATGAGAGTGCACATATATAACAGACTCAAAATATGTCTTTGGAGTGATACATGCCCATGGAGCCATATGGGAAGAAAGAGGACTGTTATCCTCCCAAGGAACTCCAATTAAACATGGGAAAGCAATTTAAATTTATTACTGGCCATTCTCAAGCCAAAGGAAGTGTCTGTAATGCACTGTAAAGACAATCAGAAAGGCAGAAAGGACAAACAGATATCATTAGTGGAAATCAGAAAGCTGATGAGACAGCAAAAAGGGGAGCTTTGACAGAGTCTTTGGTGTGGTCTTTAACTCCAACTGGAAGGATTTTACTGGACCCTCCAACATATTTGGAAAAGGACGATCAACTAGCAAAACTTCTAAGAGTATATAGTCCTTGTGACTCTGCTAAGTGGTGTGCTAGCTTTGTGGAATTATCACCTAGCACCCATATCTGCGCAAATATGCAATAAAGACAATACCTCTGCTCTGTGTGTATATTGGCATACTGCACACTGGGTAAACGATCCCACTTTTGGGACAACAACAGGATCTTGTTAAATAAGTATTAAACTCTCAGAAGTTTTTAAAAACTGTCCCAATAACTATCACTGTAAACCTGAATTTAAAATGTATCATGAAAAACTATTAGCCTCTTGTTTGTATTGAAAGGCCCATATGAATAAAACCTTTTGCTTTTTGTAGTTTCCGTTTGATAGAATATATAGCTTAAATACTAATAGTACTAATAGAAAGTAATGCACTTTTTAGGAAAATGTTACAATTTGAATTTCTGAGTTTAAGGACTGTTTTTTGTTAAACTTTTCACTCATATTTACAACGAGGAGCAAGTGCAGTAAATTTATTTTGGAGTAGCTGATAAATATCCAACTTAAGCATCAAGGATAAATATTAGGAGAATTAGTTTGTTACTGCTGTTAATTCCTTATTATTATTCCTGGGCAACCTGCTCAAGCTGACCTTGCTTGAACAGGGAGGTTAGACTAGATGATCTCAAGAGGCCCCTTCCAACTTCAAGCATTCTGTGGTTCTGTAATTGGTAAACAATCTGGATTCAGCAAAGTACTTAAGCCTAATTCTAACTATAAATATGCATATACTTCTGCAAAACTACTCCTTTGATTATCATTGGGCATAAGGCAAGAGAGAAATTGTGCTGTAAGCTGGTCTGTTAGGAACTGAGTAGGAAAATATCATCATATGCTCTTTTATTGCTGAGTAGCTCTTCCCAAGAGGGAACCTCCTACATTCTTCGTGCTAAGATATTGGGACACTTAAATTTGTAGACTTTTCCCTTTATTTCAACAGAAATAACTCATTATAAAATTAGAAACAGTAATTTACAGTTTATTTCCAGTATCAGACTTATCATACAATACTACTACTCCTACCCAATACACATGCAGAGCAACACTCTTTAGGTGAAAAGAACCTTTTCCTCCTCTAATTAATTAGAAACAGTAACATAAAAAACTCTAAGAGGATTAAAAACTACCTGTCTGAATAGGACATATAAATGAATTAGACCTTAAAAATAAAGATGATTAGTTCTATTTGTTTTGTTACTCAGTCAGTGAAAAGCCAGCAAGTAAACCTCCTATGAAATATAAGCTTTTAAAATTCTACTAATGTTAATATTTTAAGATGTCTGTTTCAATGAAGAAAGAGACAATTCAATTATTCTTTTATATGTGGTTTCATTTATCAACGAAAAGAAATTGCTTAACAAGTAAAATAATGGAGAAAATATTGTTTTCCTTAGGCATAAAGATAGATATATTATATATGTGTATATATATATAGGATACATATTATGTATATATAGGGCACTAGTGAAATTCCTTACTCAAAAGTCAAAGTGGAAACAATATTACAGTTCTAAATACTAGTGAAATTCATCAACAATTCTGTTACAAACTCACATTTTACAGTCATATTTATATATATATATTTGTGGACGACAAGTTGACCATGATCCAGCAGTGTGCCCTGGCTGCCAAGAAGGCCAATGGCATCCTGGGGTGCATTAGGAAGAGTGTGGCCAGCAGGTCGAGGGAGGATCTCCTCCCCCTCTACTCTGCCCTAGTGAGGCCCCATCTGGAGTACTCTGTCCAGTTCTGGGCTCCCCTGTTGAAGAAAGAGGAGGAGCTACTGGAGAGAGTCCAGCAGAGGGCTACAAAGAGGATTAGGGGACTGAAGCATCTCTCCTACGAGGAGAGGCTGAGGGAGCTGGGCTTGTTCAGCCTGAAGAAGAGAAGGCTGAGAAGGGGTCTAGTAAATGCTTATAAATATCTCAAGGGTGGGTGTCAAGAGGATGGGGCCAGACTCTTTTCAGTGGTGCCCAGCGACAGGACAAGGGACAACAGGCACAAAATGAAGCATAGGAAGTTCCATCTGAACATGAGGAAGAACTTCTTCCCTCTGAGGGTGACGGAGCACTGGAACAGGCTGCCCAGGGGGATTGTGGATTCTGCTTCTCTGGAGGTATTCAAGACCCGCCTGGACGCAGTCCTGTCCAGCCTGCTGTAGGTGACCCTGCTTCGGCAGAGGGGTTGGACTAGATGACCCACAGAGGTCCCTTCCAACCCCTACCATTTTGTGATTCTGTGATTTAACCAAAATATATTAACTCTGACCAAAATTATATAAACTGGCATTTCCTCCCCAATTATTTTGGCCAATGAATGTTCTGCTTTACTTCTAAAAATTTTCTTTTATCAATGAATATTTTATGCCATCCATTACCTCTGTTGCTTTTCAGTCTCCAATGATATTTCAGAAAATACTTTGATTTTTGATAGCTTAAAAAATGTCAGAATTTCATTTAGCCTTTCATAAATTTAGCAGTGTTTAATCCATTAATTTAGCTGAACTGAGGAAATCATGTCCTAAGTGTCTTTTCTGTTTTCCTCTGGGAATACACACAAAAAAAGATCCTTCTATATAAAAGCCCACACTTTTACAGGCCACCATAGACCTACAGAAGTTATATGAAATCATGTAACTCTTACACTTTTAGTGTGTTAACATGGAAAAGACATTTGTCCAAGTATCAATAAATATAATTCTTTGTTTTGCCATTCCTGTTTGTACTGACTATTTAACGAGCTCTGTAAAGGTCATGAAAATCTTTTTTCTATGAACCCAGATTTTAAAACTATACTCTGCTGTCTCTAGTCCACTAGATTACTAGTTCTCCTGGAAAACTTGAACTCGTTTCTGTATTTATTGCCCTGAGACCATGAGATTTTACATATTTAGAATGATGAAGGTTCATATAAACAAACACAGATGTACTGAATGGCAAATAATAATTCTTATAGATTTATATTTATACATAAAAATGAGGTTAATGAAACAATATATTAACTGGAAAGAATCACACAGATAATTTAAAAAGTATAGTTTTCTTCGTTAAAGCATACTAAAAGGAAAAAGACTTCAGGCAATATCATGCAGTGGACTAATTAGAAAAAGAAAGTAGGACATCTTACAAAAATCATACTGTTTAATCAGGCCATGAAAGCAACGCAAGAGGAGCAGCAGAACACTGCAAGTTTTTGAGTCAGATCTCTTACACAGATGACAGGCACAAGTCTCAAAGAAGGATTAGATTCTATCATAGTATCACACCGATGCTATTCTGTGGCTAGTTAGGGCTTGGCGGTCGGAAGATGTCGCGCTGTACGGAAAGGTAGGGCCCCCCCCCCTCTCCTGATGGCCAATAGCGTTTAGCCCATGACGTAAGCAGACGGAAGTGACGCTGTAAACCTAAGCTATATAATGCTGTGCTATTTATCAATAAACGCCATTTGCCGTCCACCACATTGGTGTCTGCGAGCTGATGGCCCGAGCGGCCTGGGGTTGGTTGCTGTGCCGTTCCTGAACCAGGTCGCCACGCCAACGAAGGCAACAAGTGGTGCCGAAACGCGGGAAACTCGCCTGGAATCGGGTGAATGGCGGCCAGAGCGGCAGGACCAGCCCGGCGGGGAGGACGCTCCCGGACCAACAAGGAGGATGGAAGTCCTTGTGAAGGTCGTATCGCAATTACATAAGCAGTGGGGTATTGATTGTAAGCCCAAAGATTTTACTCTCGCAGTTGCGAGGCTTTTGCAAATTGGGGTCATTGACCAGCCGGTGGATATTCTCCACCCTGAAGTGTGGGATAAGTGCACTAAAGCGTTAGCTGAGGAAACGATGTCCTCAGGTTGTGGGAAAAACCTTAAGTCGTGGGGGAAAGTCGTACAGGCCCTGCAGAAGGCCATACAAGAACAGGAGACCTGGAGGGCGGGGTGGGTCCGGGGGGGAGGAGCGGCCTGCCCATAGGGGAGGGGGCCGGAGCTCGACAAAAAGGTACTGGAAACCGGAAGTAACCAGTCAGTCGAGTTCCGACTCCGAATCGAACACTAGTGGGGATGAGTGGCTCGCAACTAATTTAAACTTAGAAAAAGAGGAAACAGAGATAGACAAAGTCAAGAGCCAAAATATCCCCATCCAAATTAAAGAGAAACCGCGAGGGGGAGAAATCCCTCTCACGGACTGGAGGAAAATAAAGATTGCGTGTGCCGACTGGGCCCCATCAGCCGCGCTAGCGTTCCTGGTCCGGGTGACGGACGGGGGACAGAGGGTCCATTCACCAATAAACCCTAAGGATATACAAGCGATTGTTAAAGCAATCGCGGATAAAGGCCTTAATTCTGCCATGGTCTCCACCCTCATAGATGGTGTCTTCGGGGGAGACGATATGCTCCCGTTCGATATAAAACAAACTTGTAGATTAATCTTTGACAGGGCGGGGATGATCGTTTTTAAACAAGAATGGGAGGACAGCTGTGCGAGGCAACTGGCCCAAGTAACTGGGGCGGATCATCCACTGCATGGCTCCAGCCTGCAGCGGTTAATGGGTACAGATCCCACAATGATTACTCCCCAGGCGCAAGCCCAGGGCCTGCAGGCCCATGAAGTTATTACAACTACTCGTGCGGCCAGAGAAGCTATTCGCACAGCCTCTAGAGTCATTGCCAAACCATCACCATGGTCCACAATAAAGCAAAGTGAAAGTGAGAGCTTTACACAATTTGTGGATCGTCTCCAAGCGGCGGTCGATTCTTCGGCCCTGCCTGCGGAGGCAAAAGGCCCAGTCGTAGCAGAATGTTTACGTCAGCAGTGTAATTCAACAACCAAAGAAATCCTGCGATCACTACCAGCGGGGTCAAGCATCGCGGACATGATTAAGCATGTCGCGAAGGAAGAACATCTAACCCCGATCCAGGTGGCTGTTCGCACCACAATGGCTAATGTAATGACATGTTTTAAATGTGGCCAGGTGGGCCACGTCGTAGCAAACTGTCCTCGGTTAAGGGACCCGCGCCAAAATCGACCCAGAGGACCGTGTTGGGTCTGTGGAAAGAAAGGGCATTTCGCCAAAGAATGCAAATCTATAAACCAGGGAAACGGAAGGGGGAGAGGGCACCTGGGCCGTGCACAGCCCTCTCCCACTTGGGACATCAGGCGGCCCAATTATGCCAACCCTAAGTGGGGCGAGGCGCTTCTGAACCCGCTGCCCCCTCGGGAAGCGACCAATTTTATAGCTCAACCAACGATCCAGCCGAACCCGTCCCTACCTCAGGGACAGCAAGGATCACCCCTTGGGGGCGAGACCCCAGGGTGGCCCTGGCAGTAAAGTGTGATCACCCGCCAGTAGTGTGGGGAATCTGCTCCCTCTATGATACCCCAAATGGCACCACCATTAGTGTCCCCCTTTTAATCGACACCGGAGCAGATGTTACAGTTATCCCTGAGACAAACTGGCCCCCACGTTGGAAATTGGAAGACGCCCCCATGGTGGGCGGAGTCGGGGGATTAACCCGAGCTAGGAAGAGTGCCCAATTGGTAGCAATCACGCTTCACACTGAAAAAGGACCGGAGAAAACCATTACGCTCTTCCCATATGTTATGACAGGAGTCCCACCCCTGCTGGGAAGGGACGCTCTAGCCCTACTAAAAGCCAGGGTGACAAATTTACCGTAAGGGCCACTGCCGCACACCCACCTCCACCAATTAAACTAACGTGGAAATCGTCCGACCCAGTGTGGGTCGAGCAGTGGCCCCTGTCGAAGCCTCAAATGGATGCCCTTCTCGAGCTAGTTCACCGCGAGTTACAACGAGGTCACATAGAGCCTTCCACTAGCCCATGGAACACCCCAGTTTTTGTAATACCCAAACGAACCGGCGAGGGGTTTCGCCTCCTCCATGACCTGCGTGAAGTAAACAAAAAAATCCAGCCAATGGGTCCTGTTCAAACGTTTTTACCCATGAACTCTATGATACCTGAAGGACAACCTTGTGCTGTTCTTGATATTAAAGACTGTTTTTTCTCGATACCTCTGCATGAGGAAGACAAGGAGCGGTTTGCTTTTTCTGTTGTGTTTCCAAACAGCCAACGCCCCAACTTACGTTTCCAGTGGAAAGTGCTGCCTCAAGGTATGATCAACTCGCCTACCATCTGCCAGATTGCGGTAGATCGGGCGTTAACACCAGTCCGACACAGCAATCCGACCGCGACCATCATTCAATATATGGACGATATCTTAATCGCCGCACCATCGGGAAGCCACGTGGACCAGCTAGTGTCAACAGTCTCGGAAATTCTGAAAACAAACGGGTTTGAAATCGCGAGCGCAAAAATTAAAAGAGGACCATGCGTAAGTTTTTTAGGAGTGGGGATCACGAGTTCTTACGTGACCCCCCCCCCAAATAAAAATCCGTCGCCACATCAAAACGCTCCATGATATGCAGCAGTTAGTAGGATCCTTACAATGGCTCCGCAACACTGTCCTGATCTCTCCCGAAATCATGACTCCCCTGTACGATCTCTTAAAAGGAAAGAACCCATGGGAGCAAAAAACTCTAACAACGGAAGCAGCAAATTCTCTCAACTTTATCGAGCAACAGGTATCATCAAGTACACTTGCCAGATGGAATCCAAATCTGCCACTTGATCTGTATGTACACTTCACAAAAGGGGGGGGAATGGGAGCACTAGCACAAGGCCCCGCCTGAAAAAGCTCAACCAATACAATGGGTAGTTCTGGGAAAACCGTCACGCGTATTCTCTCCAGGAATCGAATGCCTTGGTAATCTCATCATGAAAGGCAGAAAACTTGCCCTAAGACACCTAGGCATCGAACCCGCCAGGATATACCTACCCTTCCGCAAACAACTCCCTGTGCAATCAGTAGCAATGTCAGAGTATCTGGCCATAGCCCTCGTCGGATTTGGCGGAGAAGTCTGTTATGCTACAAAGCCTCCCTGGACTCAAATGATGGCAATTGTCAACATCGACCTCCTGCAAAAGATCATAGACCGGCCCCAACAAGGGCCAACAGTCTTCACAGATGCGTCCTCGACAACCTCAACCGTGGCGGCGGTATGGCAATCGAAAGGAGAATGGCACTGCATTAAAATGACTGATCGTGCGCTCTCAGTCCAGCAATTAGAAGCGACAGCTGTAGTACTAGCGTGTGGACTGTTCCCAACAGAACACCTCATCATAGTAACCGACTCGATGTTCGTGGCCAAACTTTGTTTAGCCATGTCGGGGCCCGGCGTGTCAACATCCACAACTGCTCTAATGCTAGAAGAAGCACTTTTCTCCCGAAAGGGCACCATATCAGTCATTCACGTCAACAGCCACAACCCAATTAAAGGGTTTTTCCAAATTGGTAATGACAAGGCAGATGCCGCTGCAAAAGGGTTGTGGACGCTAAGAGATGCCCGTCAGCTACACGAGTCTCTCCACATCGGAGCTAAAGCGCTAGCAAAAAAATGCGGGATCTCAGTCACCGACGCGAAACACATAGTAGCCACATGTCCTCACTGTCAGAAAACACCACTGTGGTCCAGTGGAGTCAACCCCAGAGGTCTCAAGGCCTCTGAAGTGTGGCAAACAGATTTTACGCTTTGTCGGTTGATGAAACCTCGAGCGTGGCTAGCGGTAACCATAGGTACATACAGCGGAGTAATTGTAGCCACACAACACCTTAAAACCAACTCCAAAGCAACCATCCAACATTGGTTGACAACCATGGCATGGTTCGGCATCCCTAATCAGATCAAAACAGACAACGGTCCAAATTTCGTCTCTAAATCAGTTCAGACATTTGCTTTGAAATGGGGTATCACCCTAACACACGGCATTCCGTATAATAGTACAGGACAAGCCATAGTCGAACGAGCGAACCAGACTCTGAAATCTAAATTAGAGGTGTTAGCAAAAACAGAAGGTTTTGCTAATGCCATTCCCCCGGGAGACCAAGCACGCCTGTTAGCGACCGCTCTTTTAGCACTAAATCAATTCCCCAGGGGGAAAGAGGTAAATAGCCGCACCCAAAAACATTGGGCCACCCGAGCACTAGAAGAAGGCCCGTTGGTTATAATTAGAAATGAGCTGGGAGAATGGGAACAAGGGTGGAAGCTAGTCCTTACAGGGCGAGGGTATGCCGCTGTCAAAAAAGATGGAAAAGTTAAGTGGTGTCCGCTTAAGTCCATTAAACCAGACCTCCAGAATAAAACTAATGAAAACTGTGAGTTTTTGTTCACAGGACCGGATCATCGGACACCCCCGTAACCCGTACACCCCGGTGACAAGAGAAGATGACAAGTTGGCAAACGTCCTGTCCAAGCCTGGAAGTTCCTCACTGGCAGAACCCAGACAACGGCAAAGTAGCCTCCACAAAGAGGGGCTACGATGCCTTTGTGTGATCTTGATTTTGGAGCTTGTCACTATAGGACAGGCAGAATTAGGCTACCATCACCATCAACCATACAGGTGGATCCTACGGGACCTTGCAAGTGATCGAGTGATAAGAGAAAACATAACAGTAGGGCCGATCGCGATGATCATGATGACACTAATTTTTGGACCCTGTATATTGAATAGAATCGTGTCGTTCGTCAAGAGCCGGCTAGAGAAAGTTAACATTATGTTCGTAGAACACCATCAACTGTTTTAAAAACGTACCTACCCAGTGTTATCCTCAATTGTCCCTAAAAGTTACCTCAACTTCTACCCGTTTACTGTGCCTTATGTTTTTATTCAGGTTTATGACATATACCTTTTAAGACTACTGTAAAATATAGAATAAGAATAGCGATAGAATTTTTAAGATTGTTACATTTTAGCTAATTTACAAATGCATTTGTTTAAGGTACCTTATCTTTGTTATCGTAAGACTTTAATATTTACATTTTTTAAATTGAAGTTAAGGTTAATTAAGGTTAAGTCTTATAGTTGTATCTTAGAGAGAAATCTCACGGCTAAATATTAAGCTTAAGTCTTAAGGTTAAGTATTAACATTTTTATATTTTATATTAGCCTATTTAGTTAAACATAAGGAGGGGGGAAATGTGGATAGTTAGGGCTTGGCGGTCGGAAGATGTCGCGCTGTACGGAAAGGTAGGGCCCCCCCCCTCCTCTCCTGATGGCCAATAGCGTTTAGCCCATGATGTAAGCAGACGGAAGTGACGCTGTAAACCTAAGCTATATAATGCTGTGCTATTTATCAATAAACGCCATTTGCCGTCCACCACATTGGTGTCTGCGAGCTGATGGCCCGAGCGGCCTGGGGTTGGTCACCGTGCCGTTCCTGAACCAGGTCGCCACGCCAACGAAGGCAACACTATTCATAAGAAAAAAGTAGGGTATTTATACACACTCTCTCACTTTGGTGCTGAAATTTTAATACTTTTTCACAGTTCAAAGGTTATTTGAATTTTGCAGAGTGTGAAAAAATGTCCATTGACTGATTACCAAAGTACCCAAATTCAGTTATTGTCTTCCTTTAAAAACCTGTTACATCACAGTGAGGAATAAGAAAAATATTTCTTGTAAATTTCTTAATTTAAGGTGAGAACTAACACATTTAAAACTTTTTCATATTTCTGTCACACCCACATTCTGACAAAAATACACTTTGCTTCATGTGGAATAAATAAATACATTCTGGATTTCTGGGACTGGAAGAGAAGGGAAAAGGATGGGAATAAAGCAATGTTATGGTATGCTAAAAAAATCTATATAGAATAATAGAATGGTTTGAGTCGGAAGAGACCTTTAAAGGTCGTCTAGTCCAACCCCCCTGCAGTGAGCAGGCACATCTTCAACTAGATCAGGTTGCTCAGAGCCACATCCAACCTGGCCTTGAATGTTTCCAGGGATGGGGCATTTACCACCTCTTTGGGCAACCTGTTCCACTGCCTCACCACCCTCACTGTAAAAAATTTCTTCCTTATATCTAGTCTGAATGTACCCTCTTTTAATTTAAAAACATTACTCCTTGCCCTATCACAACAGGCCCTACTAAAAAGTCTGTCCCCATCTTTCCTATAGGCCCCCTTTAAGTACTGAAAGGCTGCTATAAGGTCTCCCCGGAGCCTTCTCTTCTCCAGGCTGAACAACCCCAAGTCTCTCAGCCTTTCCTCATAGGAGAGGTGCTCCAGCCCTCGGATCATCTTTGTGGCCCTCCTCTGGACCCGCTCCAACAGGTCCATGTCTTTCCTGTGCTGAGGGCTCCAGAGCTGGACACAGGACTCCAGGCGGGGTCTCACCAGAGTGTAGTAGAGCGGCAGAATCCCCTCTCTCAACCTGCTGGCCATGCTTCTTTGTATGCAGCCCAGGATACGGTCACCACTCGCCACTGATCTCCATCTGGACATTGAGTCATTGACAACTGCCCTCTGGATGCAACCATCCAGCCAATTCCTCATCCACTGAATGGTCCACCCATCAAATCCATGTCTCTCCAATTCAGAGAGAAGGATGTTGTGGGGGACCACGTCAAAGGTCCAGATAGATCACATTCATAGCCAAAAGCCAAAACTAAGCTGCCCGGATGGGTGCTCAGCTCCAAGACAGGCTTGTGGTGGTGCAGCTTCCCCCTCACACCTAACAATCCCAGAACCAGCCAACATTTTATTCTTGCTTGCACTGCAAGAATAGTTAGCTGGTGTGCAGTGAATCGGGACAACTTGACACTTTCCTTGTCTTTGTACAAGAGCAGTGAGTTGGGCCGATCAGGCACCCCCTGACCGCACCTGAAACTCCTGATGCCTGGAGTCGCACCCGCCTGGTAAATGTCAGAACTATACGTTCTGGGTAGTACCAGAACTGTATAGTTGTTGTCTAAATATCAGGGTTGCATGCTGTGGATTGAGACCAGGATGGAAAATCACTGATGCCTAAAGTCAATCATCTTGAGAGCCTATAAACAGCGGTACCAAGGAAGGCCCTTTGAGCTCTTCTGGTCCGCAGCGGGCTGCACCCAGTAACTCCCTTTGAGTGGGATGCCTCTTTGAGTAACTTGCGAACTACCTGGGCTGATCTCCTTGAGACTCAACCTTCGCCCATTGAGAAATCATTTGATTTGAAGTGAGTATTTCACTGAACTCGAGGGGAATTTTTATGATTGTGTGAGTGTGTGTGTGTGTGAATTGATTCAATACATAATATTCTATTACTGTGATTGTAATAGCAAATTCTTTTTAATCACTCTGTAAATGCTAAGTTAACCAGTGATTAACAGCTGCTAAATTCCTGTGATTCTCTCTTTAAACTGTGAACATATCCTGAATTGCTGCTAAACATATTCCTTAGACATAAGACATTATGGTCTAAGGCCAGGTCTGGATCCAGTTATACCTAGGCTCCTCTCTGAGAAGGAGTTTAGAAAACAAGGAGGTCCATTCCGAACTTTGTGACTCAATGCGAGGGTCTCCCTACCCCCTTACACTTTTCATTCACTTTGTATAAATATTTCTTCACTCACCAACCCCCCCCCTTTTTGATTTACTATTCCATTCATTTGATAAGTAATAGAGTGAACCTTGCCAATGAACTTTGTAAGATCACATTTTCTAAATTTTCAGTAAAATCTTTTCTTGCAAAACCTTTGAGTAATCATTTAAGTGACCTAACCACTCATTCGCAACAAGGCTGGATCTACCCAAGAGCTAGAGGAACACAGGCCTAAGGCTGATGGAATGTGACACTGGTTTCTGTTATGTATGACTTGAAAAAATGCTTTGAAATACAGTTATGAATATATTTCAAACTGAAAACCAGAAAGTTTCAAAAGTTTTTCACTGATGTTAATAAGGACCATAAATAGTTTAGCAGTGAGGTGGAAGAACCGTCTTCAAGACAAAGAGGAGTTTTAGAACTTTTACCTCCACTTTTACCTCAAAAACATTTTGTTTTGAAAGTGAAAACTTGAAAAATCAAGACAGCTTTATGAGTAAGTTCTTTCTCATAAGAGTTGAAAAAAGTTATATAATAATATCAATTCAGTGATTTCAAAGTGGTAGGAGAGCCCAAGACAGAAGGAAAATGTTCAGTCCATATGTTCCATTCAGTTTGTAAAAAGTGAACACTTTTACCTGATAACAACAAATGACAAGATTGTGTACTCTGAAAGCTGAGGAAAATATTCTTCCATCTTCTAAAGAAGATGCCTAAGTTATAAATAATTTAATACACTAGCATCCATGCAAAATTGTGAAAGTGAGGTTTCTCTTTACTCTCCTTCTCCTAAAAAGACTATGTCAATGTATTTTTATTTACATTTACCAGAAACCAAACTGTTCACAAAGACTAGGATTCTATTTAGAGTACACATTACAGTCTTAAATTAATCTCTCACTACACCATTAAGCAGGAAAGACATGGACCTGTTGGAGCGGGTCCAGAGGAGAGCTACAAAAATCATACAATAGCTTGAATGACCAAAAAGGAGGAGTTTCCCTTCATGGACAGAATCTGCACATCGTGCTGTGGGGAAATCCATATGGGGTCCATCCAATGCTGCATGAATGCAGGGTTCCCAACATCTGAAGGGTCATGAGATTTACTGTCTTTCTACATTCCTCTTTTTATTCTGTCTTATTAAAATGGCTACTTTATTAAGCCATTTGTTGCTGGGCCTTTGTTACTGAGATCCAGAAAGAACTCTGCACTCTCTCTCGCAGTCTCTCACCTCACAACCCTACCCTGCGCCCTCCAGTGCAGAACACTGGCCAGGGACAACCCACCACACATCTAAAGATTTTGTAGTTGAAAATGAAGGGTTTACTTGTCTTGGAAGCTAGATCAAGCTGTAGAACCAGTAAAACTTATTCAAGGATTACTGGAGTCCAAAGTTAGAAAAAAAACAAACTTCCCAATGATAAATTTGGACTAAAGTTGGGTAGTTAGAGCACAGTAATTTCATCTTGCTTAATTTTCCTCATGCATTTAGTGGGGGGCAGGTGGGAATAACTTCATCATACTGTTCCTAGTGCTCTCATGTGGGGTTTAGAGCTGTCTGAGATAAGCTCTGCATTAATATCAACTGCATTTCTTGGGACAGCAGCTTCTGTAGTAGACTTTCTACTAACTATAGCTTAATGCACACTAAAAACAAAGTGACAGTGTAACTTAAGAATATCTGTGTGGACGAATAATAATAATTTGTATTGGAGGAAGGGGAACCTTTTAAGAATAGAACTGTTACTGTAGGAAAACAAAGTCTGAAATGCAGAAATTGCCTTTGATTATCACTATGTCTTAATTTTAGTTTGTATACTTTTACTGTGTAAGGATGAATTTTCATTAGAGGCAGTGAAAATTACACTTCATATTTTTAAAAATACTTAGGCAATACAAAATCACATTAGGGAATCTTTGTTGTTGTTGTTGTTGTTGTTGTTGTTGTTATTATTATTATTATGATGAACTTTGGTCTGAGTCAGTCATTCCTATCAAGCCATCTTTCTGTAAAGAATAAAAAGCAAGAACCAGAGTTTCCTTTTTATAGTTTTGATGGATTTTCTGTGTCCCTCCACTTCTATAAAACGAGAAGTGCTTTGCACAGGAGAAAGGAAAAAAAAATTAATGGGATATTATAGTGGTGTTCTGGGAACACTTACTAATAATGTGGCATTGAGACTTATATTGAATCTGCGTTTGAATTTGTGCTTTGTGAGTGACACCCTGCCTCCTGACACCCTGCCCCTTGACCAATATCAGCAGCATAGACAGACTGCTGATGCTCTGCCTTTGACCAGTATCTGCAGGATAGACACACTGCCAATGCAGCCTGTCTGAAATACCGGCTGAAATTATCGGTCCGTGTGGTGCCATTGAATGGATGGGAGAAGCTAAGCAAGGGGCTGAGGGAAGAGCATAAGCTAGCCCCCTTGGCCCAGCAGGCCGTTGAGGCCCGGAACAATCGTCCTGGTACAACGGCCCAAGTTAGGACCACTATCTACCAGGACAATGATAAGGATGATAATTGGTACAGGGACAAAAATGGCACTGGACCAGACCCTGACCCCCTTCCTAACCCTACAGGGGAAGACACCCCTGCCCTTCCTCTACCTGCCTTGAACACTCATGGGGTGCAAGTCTATACCAGGGAACAGTTCTGCTCCCTGGGCGACCAGTTTCGTAAAAAGCCAGGAGAAGGCTGGGTGGAATGGCTCAGAAGGCTCTGGCACACTGAGGCAGCTCTAACTCACCTCAGTGATGGAGATTGCGGGACACAGGGGCTCTGCTTGCCCTGGCTGCAGGGGTGGGTGCTGTGGCAATGGCTCCTGTGCCCCATGGTCAGATGCAGAGTCCTCACCTAGGCAGAGGACGTGGCACCTCCGTCGGCCAGACAGAGGGGCTGCCTCTGGCGGTTCCTGTTGGAAAGGGGGTTTACCTCCTCCCCAACAAGTTGATAAATTGCCGAACAACGTCTTTGTACAGCTTTTGAATGGCCATCAGCAGGTAGGCCCTGCCCCCCTCCTCCCACCCCTTCCCTGTGAGCCTTGCAGTGCCTCACCTTCAGCCCCTCCTTCCTCTTTCTAAGGTGCTGTCTGAGAACTGGTGGGCGGGTGTCCACCACCAGACGGAGATCGCCTCCTAGTTCTGTTTCCCGGCAGACCTTTTTGCGTACCCTATGCCCTAGCCCCAATTAGAAGTTGTCGTCGAATGACCAGCACTCAGTTGTGGACACCAGGGCCCAAATCTCGACGTTGCATCCACAGACTACCCCTTTGGGCTGTCCTAGAAGTGATTTTGTATTTCAGGAAGTGATAATGTCCATGATGAACCTGGAGCCGCTGACTCAGACCAACTACTGGACCACCCTGGATGAACGGACTGATCTGTGTGCTGGTTTTGGCTGGGACAGAGTTAATTTTCTTCATAGCGGCTCAAATGGTGCTATGTTTTGAATTTGTGACCAAAACAGTGTTGATAATACACCCATGTTTTAGCTATTGCTGAACAGTGCTTGCACAGTGTCAAGGCCTATTCTGCGTCTCACACTGCCCCGCCAGTGAGTAGCCTGAGGTGCACAAGAAACTGGGGTAAGGAGGAGGGGAGGGAGACATTCAGCGTTATGACATTTGTCTTCCCAAGTAACTGTTAACACGTGATGAAGCCCTGCTTTCCTGGAAATGGCTAAACATCTGCCCATCAATGGGAAGTAGTGAATGAATTCCTTATTTTGCTTTGCTTGCATGCACAGCTTTTGCTTTACCTATTAAACTGTCTTTATCTCAACCACAACAATCTGGAAAAATCCTCCTGCTATATTGCTGTTTATTGTAGTTGTTTTGCTTGTACTACTGTCATTTATTCTGAGCAAGCCCCTCTTTTGAATATGCTGTGGATACTGTTCTTAGGGACAGTCCACCAGGGCCTTGCTGGTTGGATTCCTAACTTGTTAATTCTCACATTTCAGGCGCTGGCAAATGTCAGAAAGGGAACTGATTGTTGGATTTGTACACAACATCCTGCATCTGGGCACCAAGGGGTTCCCGTGGTGGGAATGCTGGTAGTGGTGGAATTGTGGGGTCATGCACCTAAAACTTTTGTCAGATATTACTCTATTCGGGCTAATCTCTCAACTACCGACTACCCACTGCCACCTTGGTAATGAATGAATCAGAATTCTGTGTCCTCCACAACTTTATGGGCTATGACCTGTCCTGTGAACAACTACAAACCATGCGGCAGGGTCCATCCTACACCATGCAAGCCTACCATGCCAATATTAACAATTGCCTGAAAGACACTACTCGCTGCCATGACCGTAGCACAATAGGTGCCCCCGGCCTATACTGGCTGTGCAGCAGCTGTGCCATGAAAACCCTCCCATGGAGCGAGAGGGGACCTGTACACCCAGACTAACAGTGCCTGGGATGCACGTTGAAGAAAACCTCTACACGAGCTATGTCCCCAAAAACACCCTGCGACATCGGCGTGGTATTAACCCTTTGGTAGAACGAGGATCCAGATTTCACCAGTTTGCCCAGACCCTCTTTCCTTGGCTAGGGGTCTCTGAGCTGGAGAAAGCGATCATCAGTCTCTCTGCTACCCTGGAAAATATAGAAAATGTAACAACTGATGCCATCCAAGCACTGCAGCAAGAAGTTGCTCAAGTACCACAGACTACCGTTCAAAACCACTAGCCTTAGAGTACTTGCTGGCCACGCAAGTTGGCATTTGCGTGTTAGTAAATGCTACCTGCTGTGTCTGTGTCAAACAAGATCTACGCATTGTAGACTGACTTTGAGAAAATCCAGGAACAACTAAAGCCCTTGCATCAGATGGCAACTGAAAATATCAGTTGTGGAACTGGTGAATTGTGGTCATGGCTTACCTCTTGGTTCCCAGATCTCAGGGTAGCTGTCAAAAGATTTTGGCTGTACTTTTTGTAATTATTTTGTTTTTTGTCATTGTTTGTGTTTTGTTTCATATCAGTGGATGGGGTTGTAGATTGTGTTGTAATGCATTTTCCCAGTCATGGTGAAGTTGAGGACACTAGATATAGAATCATAGAATCATAGAATCATAGAAAGTTTTGGGTTGGAAGGGACCCCTAGAGGTCATCTAGTCCAACCCCCCCGCAGCGAGCAGGGACACCAATAACTAGATCAGGTTGCTCAGAGCCCTGTCCAACCTGGTCTTGAATGTTTCCAGGGATGGGGCCTCCACTACCTCTCTGGGCAACCCGTTCCAGTGTTTCACAACCCTCATTGTAAAGAATTTCTTCCTTATATCTAGCCTAAACCTTCCCTGTTTTAGTTTAAAACCCTTACCCCTCGTCCTGTCACTGCTGTCTCTACTAAAAAGATTGTCCCCATCTTTCCTATAGGCTCCCTTTCAGTACTGAAATGCTGCAATCAGGTCTCCCCGCAGCCTTCTCTTCTCCAGGCTGAACAAGCCCAACTCTCTCAGCCTTTCCTCATAGGAGAGGTGCTCCAGCCCTCGGATCATTTTTGTAGCCCTCCTTTGGACCCGCTCCAACAGGTCCATGTCCTTCTTGTGCTGAGGGCTCCAGAGCTGAACGCAGTACTCCAGGTGAGGTCTCACCAGAGCAGAGTAGAGGGGCAGAATCACCTCTCTCGACCTGCTGGCCACGCTTCTCCTGATGCAGCCCAGGACACGGTTGGCCCTCTGGGCTGCCAGCGCACATTGCCGGCTCATGTCCAGCCTTTCGTCTATCAGTACCCCCAAGTCCCTCTCAGCAGAGCTACTCTCAATCCTTTCATCCCCCAGCCTGTATTGATAGCGGGGATTACCCCGACCCAGGTGTAGGACCTTGCACTTGGCCTTGTTGAACCTCATGAGGTTCACACAGGCCCACCTCTCCAGCTTGTCCAGGTCCCTCTGGATGGCATCCCGTCCTTCTGGTGTCTTGACCGTACCACTCAACTTGGTGTCATCTGCAGACTTGCTGAGGGTACACTCGATGTCGCTGTCCGTGTCATTGATGAATATATTGAACAGCACCGGTCCCAGTACGGACCCCTGAGGGACTCCACTCGTCACTGGTCTCCATCCGGACATTGAGCCGTTGACCACTACCCTTTGGCTGCGACCATCCAACCAATTCCTTATCCACCGAATGGTCCACCCATGAAATCCATGGCTCTCCAGTTTAGAGAGAAGGATGTTGTGGGGGACCGTGTCAAAGGCTTTACAAAAATCCAGATAGATGACGTCCATAGCTCTTCCCTTGTCCACCCTTGTTGTTACACCATCATAGAAAGCCACTAGGTTGGTCAGGCAGGACTTGCCCTTGGTGAAGCCATGCTGGCTGTCTCGAATCACCTCCCTGGCCTCCATGTGCCTTAGCATATCTTCTAGGAGGATCTGTTCCATGACCTTCCCAGGCACAGAGGTGAGGCTGACAGGTCGGTAGTTCCCAGGGTCTTCCTTTCTACCCTTTTTGAAAAGGGGCACAATGTTTCCCTTTTTCCAGTCACTGGGAACTTCCCCTGACTGCCACGACTTTTCAAATATCGTGGATATAAGTGGATGCTGGTTGTAATCTCTTTTGCAGCCTCTCTTGTAGCAACTGGGAAGATGTCATAGCAATCACCTCCCAGATGCCTGTGCAACTGATACTTGATATTAGCCTTGAATGTTTCCAGAGAGATAGTGGAGGCCCCATCTCTAGAAACTTTCAAAGCCAGGTTGGACGGGGCTCTGAGCAACCTGGTCTAGTTGAAGATGTCCCTGCTCACTGCAGGGGGGTTGGGCTACATGACCTCTAAAGGTCCCTTCCAACCCAAAGCATTCTATGATTCATTCTATGATTCATTGATATAGGTGATTCTATGGTACCCATTTCATGATGCACCAGCTTTCGACCTCTGACTATGTAGCTTATACCCTGCAGGTATCAGAACACCAGCCTCACCTAGCATATTACATAACTAATAACCCGCCAAAATAACACCCTAGTCTATAACTCCATGTCAAGTGATGATTTGAGAGAATCAAGGGGTGGAAGCAACACCCTACCTCCTGACACCCTGCCCTTTGACCAATATTGGCAGCTTAGACAGACTGCCAAGACCCTGCACCCTGACCTACATTGTCGCAACTCTTCTCCGCATTCAAAAGGCATTTGCACAATTGGCTGTTTCTGTCAGATGACCCAGACACCAAATGTCCCTGGCAGTCCACCAGAGCCATGGCATCATTTATGATCCTGTGTTCACTATCGGTGATTGGGTGAGTAACTATATGGGAGAATTGCTGCTCATCTTTCTTACTTCTTCAGTAAAGCTTTGTTTTATAACGTGTTATCAGACTCCGTTACTGTTCGGACCACAACATCAATAAATAACAAGATGTATTCAATACATAAGCAACTTAAAATTTCTTCTTTATAACAGCTGTACTTCTTAAGGAGATGGCTGATGATATAAATAATGTAATGAGATTTCTTTCTTTTATGGGAAAAGCATAAATTCAAAAGCTTTCAGAGCTCCCAATCTTTCTTAAAAAAATTAATACTGAAGAAAGTTGAGAATACAATTATGACTGCCCAGGAACATCTGTTTTACCTTGCTATGTCAACCCTTCTTTTAAAAAATGAAATCAACATATATACGCAGTCATGAAGAACATAAAACTGTTTTCTTTTTTCTCATTTAACTTTTGTAAATGAATGGTAAAAACTTGCATAGAACAATGTTGGTAACTCATGTAAGTTTGATGAATAACAGGAATAGTCTTTATGAAATAAAAAAATCCAAATATTAAATTCCCCCACTACTTTGTAAAATTATATACAAAACACTGGGTACTACTGCATTTTGCCTGCTTAATTCATACATCACCGCCCATGAGTTTCTTACTTCTGTTATTCTTTGAAACAGCAATACAAGTAGAAAATATAAGCCAATATAAATCCTATACTTTAAGTCAATGGAATGAAGTTTACTACTTTAGGGACTGTTGTAGCAAAGAACCTATAAATTTTATTTTAATTCCCACTGTCTATTTTTATGGCTCTGCTACACAACACTAACTATGCAAACAGCTACGATAAGAACATTTCTCTACAGTCAACTATTCCACTTTTAACACAAAATAGATAGGTTCCACTGACCCTCCATGGAGGAGATAAGTTTGCGTCATATTGTTTGAGGATTAGCCTCTTAATCCCTATAGAATTTCTCATTTCATTACATGGAGTTGCATATGACTGCTGGTAGATATTTGGAAAACAGCCAGGACTGGACAAGCCAGTCTGCTTTGAAAATGTCTTAAAAGAACTAATAACTTTGAGTTTTGCTGTTTAGCATGAAGTATTCAATCTATCATTATAATTTACTGGTCCAACAAATTTAATATCCAAATAATTATGTAGAAACACACACACTACTGAAGCTCTCTACAAATTTGTGCTTTAATCAAATTTTAAATCATATTTAAGCAAAATTTTAAATAATATTAAAAATTTAATTTTAGTGTGTCCTGGGTTCGGCCAGGACAGGGTTAATTTTCACCGGAATCCAGGAAGGGACATAGCTGGGCGGGCTGACCCCACCTGGCCAAACAGAGCAGGGTATTCCATACCATGTGCCAGTCATGCTGGGTTCCGGTGGGGGGGGAGCTGAGCGGCGGGAACTCACTCGCGGCTCAGGAGCACGCGGCGCCTGTCCGGTCCAGGAGAGCGGCTCTCTGGGTCGTGCAGTTTGTGTTGTGTTTTCTCCTTATCTGTATCGTTGTTGTTCCTGTTCCCTTTGTTTGCTGTTCTGTTAAACTGCCCTTATCCCCACCCACCGGTTTCTGCCTGTTTCTTTCCATTCTCCTCCGCACCCCAGCGGGGCGAGGGGCGGTTGCGTGGCGCTTTTGTTACCGGCCGCAGCCAAACCATAACATAGTGAAATTATTTTTTCTTAAAAACTGGTGATTTATGATGATGCTTGCTTACCTCATTGTCTGACTCCACAAGCACTTGATCATATTCACTAAGAGCTACTAGGAACATGATAGATGTGACATTTTCAAAGCAATGTATCCATTTTCTTCTTTCTGATCGTTGGCCCCCTACATCCACCATTCTGCAAAATTAACAATGATCACATCAACTCCACAAATACCTTAGCAGAGAAATATACAATCACATGGAACATTGAATTCAAGAATTTAGTTTCAGCAGAAACACATGCCCACAGAATGAAGTTGGTGGCCTGCCTTTCTCCCAAGAAATTACCAGTCAAAATTCCAAACTCAACGTAACTAGACACTTGGGTGTCTAACTTGAAATTGTAATTGCATAGTTATTCTTTAAGCAATTGTACTTGCACTCAAAATATGCTGTGAGGAAAATTATTTGTGGGACTGGTATTACACTTACAAAATGTCACTTCTCTCTAAAAATCAAGTACAGAAGTGGTACCTTTATATTTCATAATTTATTATTCATTATAAAACTGATATACTCATTTTATTGAAAAATTACTTACAGTTTTTCTATCAATAATAACTACCTTCAGAAAAAGACAAGTCTGTCTCTCATCCTCTTGACATCTTTAACAACAGCTGATAATCATTATGGATAAAAACACGAAAATAAAATGAACAAGCTCAAATTTTAAAAACATTGAATAATTTGTACTTTTAACCAATATTCTATACATGGTATTACTAATGTAAAAGGAAACAAAGGAAACAAAGCAAATGGGTGTTAAACTTTTTTTCTACCTGAAAATGACGCTTTGTAAGTCGAATGGATATTCAATGATCCCTGTTGTTGGGACTCGAACTCTAAGCACATCTTGCTGAGTTGGCAGATAGGCCAAATCTGCTATGCGGTCCAAGTCGTTAAGGTAACTATAGATGAGGAGAAACAACAGGAATGCAAGACAGTGATACCATAATTTCACTGAGGAAAAGAGAAAGGAAGGCTTGGGAAAAAAAATGGGGTGTGAGATAAGAAGAAGTGGAACAGAAAAAAGATCAATACTGACATAAAAGAGGGAAGGAAATACTAAGGAGTGCTCCATTCTCCCTTCCTGATAATTTTCATAGCTGCAGGTAAATTTTACTGTCCTGGTTCTGGTTAAAACAGAACCGATTCTCTTTTAGTGACTTTTCCTTACAGCTAAGTTCTTCTAAGGAACTGCATTGTTCTGAAGCTGACTGCATATTTTACAGACACTGTCCGCTCCAAAGCTGATAACACCTAATGTTTATAGTTACACTGAACTAACGGTAGGAAAGGGATGCAGAACAAGGCCCCTGTTTATAATTGTTACTATAGCAGCCAAGGTCACTGATAGACCTCTTATGTTCTACAAGTGAGGGTTCGTAAAAGGGTCGTACTTGCAGGGAGGGATGGACAGAACAGGTGACTCGATATTGACCAGCTAGCTATTCCATGCCATGCACGTCATACTCCGTTTAAAGCTGGGGGATCACGAGGGTCTCGCTCTCTTTGTCCATGGCCGTCTTCTGAAGAGGACTTTGCTCCTTGTCCTGCCTGCGATCCTGATCCAGATTCCAATCAGTGCATTCCTCAATCCAGTTCCCGTCTACTGCGGAGTCCAGTCCGGGACTTCCTGGTGCCTGTCTGGCAGCTGCTGGCGCTATGCCAGTGCCCGAAGCACCCAACTCTGGGAAACTCAATATCGGTTTTGTATATTTTGCATTATTTCTCTTATTATTAATAAAGCTGTTTTAATATTCAATTTTTAAGTCTCTTTCCCTTTTCCTCCTTTTTCCCTTTCCCTGGTTGGGAGGGCGGGAGTTAACAGAGAGCATCTGCCACTCTGTGTTTTGCTGCCCTGCTCTAAATGGTGACATCTACAAAAGGAAAGCATGATTATTATGATTTTCATGTAAATTTGCTTGGCTTTCACACATTGAATCACCAACAATTCAAAATTTTCCATTACTCAATTCTGGTTAGTTTAAAGACAATTAATACAATAAAATGTTTAAGAAATATAAGATTATAATTTTATCTGAAACTATAACATATTTATTGATAATTACTCTGCAATGTCTACAAAGGATAGACAAACATGAATCTCCCAATTGACAGTGGACTATTAATTATCAGTTTCAAAATGGTAGGAGGATAAATGGCACTCTTTGCAGATAAAAAAAAAAAAGCACACTGACAAATTATAAAACTCTCCACCTGAAATACCCACATCTAGATTGAAACTTCTGATCGATAAGCCTGCAGTATATGAAATACATCCTAGTCAGTTAGCAAATAATCTTAAACTGCAATAAAATTGCTTGTAAGGGCTCATTAACTACAACGCACAACTCCTCTGCTATTGCTTAATGGTGTTTTTCAAGTATAAAGCAGCAGTGCATTGGAGGTTTTAATTAACTTTCATAAGAGATACTTCAAAAAAAGAGGGATAATATACCAATGTGTGATAGTCTGTTGCATATTCCATGAATTCAGTGTACCAGGTGATTTGCGCTCTCCCCATGGTAGATGTCTGGGAAAAAGACTGCTGCATGAAATTAAAGTTTTGTGTATTTGATTAATTTCAAACACAAGAATGACCTAGTTGGTCAGAGTTTGCTACTGGTAAGATAACCTAAGGCTGCCCTGATTCATTCCAGGAGAGGGTAGCAATGTACTCCTTGCAATTTATCAAATCATTAAATATCACTAAGGAAAAACGGCTTAAAATTTTGAGCATTTCATCTTCTCTTACTTGTTTTACACAAAAACCAGAATGGATAAGCTGATCATCAGTTTGCTGGGGAGAGGGAAATCCATAACAAATCCATAACCACCACAACAGGAAATCTAAAGAGATGCTGAAACACCAATTGGCCTCTTTTTCCCTCCCACCCCACCAAAAAAATTGGATTTGTTTTGTGACTTTATTTTGGAAAAAAAGAAGGGTACAAAGAAGCACTGTGGATCATTATATGCCATAGTTGTTTTCATGAAAGCAGGAAAGCTTTAAGAGAATAAATTTGTAGGTGACCCATTCATACAATTGCTTGTTGCATTCCTTTGGAAAGCCCCAGCTGTAGTCTCCAATATATGATCCTGGTTACTGTACCTCTGCACCATAAGCATTGTGGACAGACTACCAAGATATGCAGTAGTGCACATCTGACTGTTTTATCGAAAGACAATAATTTAAAGGGACATTATTAAATAGTCACATCTCATTTGTGCTACTGGAAACTGTTTAAAGGGCAAAGTGTCCTAGCTAGTATCCTAGCACAAAACACTAATGTCATTAAGTTCCAGAAGCACTAATTTATCCTTTAAAATTACATCTTTTCCCCATCCTCATTCAGTTCTGCTCAAGTTCTGCTCTTACGCATGTACTAAACAGAAAACTTCTTACTCATTTCACCAGTAGCACCTTCTAGAGGCTATACAGAATCCTTACACAACCTCACAGAGTCCTATTTTCTTCCCTAGATATCTCCACTTAACAGTTTAAAGGATGTAGGGCTCTCTACAAAGTCTCTTAAATTATGCATTCAAACCCAGAATCATGGAAACAGTGTCAAAACCAGTAAGAGTACCTCACAGAAAAATTCATATAGTATGCACAAAATCCTTTAAAAAAAATCTTTGTTACTAACAAATCACAACCAAAATCTATAGTGCAACAAAAGCAATTTATAATACATCCTGTAATTTTTGTTTGTGAATGACAACACTTAGCCCCTACCACTTTTCCTTCTCACTAACGTAAAACTTAATGAATAAATATATCACTGTATTCATGAAAATTAATAGTTCTTTGTTGCACAATCTTACTTTTCAATCTTTTATTATTTTTATATTCTTGCCATGAGCATATAGAAAATATTCAATGAATTGTTTTAAAATGAAAAGAGCTTTTTCCACTATACTGGGTCTGGCTGGGATGGAGTTAACTTTCTTCCTAGCAACTGGTATGGTGCTGTGTTTTAGATTGGTGACCAAAACAGTGTTGATAACACACCAATGTTTTTTTAGCTATTGCTGAACAGTGCAGCAGGACAGCTGACCCAAATCAACCAAAGGGATATTCCATGTCATATAACATCACACTCAGCAATAAAAACTGGGAGTTTGATCTTTTCCAAGGTAGCCATTGCCTGGAGACTGGCTGTGCATTAGTCTGCTTGTGGGAGGTGGTGAGTGAATGCCTTTTCATCACTTGTGGGTTTTCCCTGCACTCTTTCCTTCAGTTATTTCTCACTTTTGCTCTTCTGATTCTTTCTCTTATCCCTCTGGGGAAGAAGTGAGTGAGCAGCTAGGTGGGTGTTTAGTTGCTGACTGGGGTCAACCCACCACATCAACTTAAATTTTTGTTTTGTTTTGGTTTGTTTTCTTTTAACAGAGACATTTGTGTAGAAGAATTACTTGGGCTGGGATTCAGATTTTAATGCAATTTGTACATTCTCACTCTGAAGCAAAGGAATACAGATTTATTTTAACTTTCTTCTCATGACCATATTTTATGTTACTTAATTTCATACTTTTGCAGATTAGTCGCACTTCCTATTACCATATTGGTAGATAAACTTTCCATTCTTCTATCAACTCAGAGGGAATTAAACATGTTTCTGAAAATCAGACTGAAAGCTTTGCCTGCATCAACAACACAAAATGCCTTTCAAGTTATTTTAAAATCAATAAAGTCTCCTCATATTTCTCTTTAAAATTCAGGTCCCTGTGATACAAAAGAACATAATTAATTTAAAAAAATATATCATCATTGGGTAAGTGCACGTATCATCAGGATTGACCTCAGGGTCTTTCTGCTCTACTGCACCCACTGTTTTGTACCACATCTGAATATTTTGCAATATAGCAGAAATTGTTTCTTTTTAGTCATGTAAAATCTTCCCAAAATGCCAGTGGAACAAATCAACACGCTTACGCTCAATATCTTTATAATGACTTTTGTATTAACTACATAACAGTATACTTTTATGTCTCTAGAACTGCATACACAAACCCAAGTCATTTTCCATTAGTGATGGGGTGATGGTTAGATTTTTTTTAAATAACTTACTGGGTTGACAGAATATTTCAAAATGTTGAGTGGGAATATGAAAATGAACAGAAGTGAATATTTACATAAAAAGGAAAAGACAACTGGAATGTAATTATTATTTAGACACACACTACTAGCAGACACAATTTTCAAATATCATTATTATAGCTGTTACAGTAACACAGAACATTTAGAATTTAATTTATTTAGAAGAGAATCATAGAAATAGAATCATAGAAAGTTTTGGGTTGGAAGGGACCCCTAGAGGTCATCTAGTCCAACCCCCCCGCAGCGAGCAGGAAATATGGAATAGAATAGTTCCAGTTGGAAGATACCTACAATGATCACCTAGTCCAACTGTCTGACCACTTCAAGGATGACCAAATGTTAAATCATGTTGTTAAGGGCATTGTCCAAATGCCTCTTAAACACTGACAGGCATGGGGCATTGACCACCTCTCTAGGAAGCCTGCTCCAGTGTTTGACCACCCTCTCAGTAAAGAAATGCTTCCTAGTCTGAACCTCCCCTGACGCAGCTTTGAGCGATTCCCACACATACTGTCACTGGATACCAGGGAGAAGAGATCAGCACCTCTCTCTTCACTTCCTCAGGAAGTGGGAGAGAGCAACGAGGTCGCCCCTCAGCCTTCTCTCCAAACAAGACAAACCCAGAGTCCTCAGCCACTCCTCACAGGACATGCCTTCCAGCCCTTTCATCAACTTTGTTGCCCTCCTCTGGATGCATTCAAGGACCTTAATATCCTTCTTAAATTGTGGGGCCCAGAACTGCACATAGTACTCAAGGTGAGGCTGCACCTTTGATAACCCTTTGATAAAGGGTATATCATAGCACCCTCAGCACATTTGCAGATGACACTAAGTTGAACGGTGCAGTTGATTCACTAGAGGGAAGGGATCTCAACCAGAGGGACCTGGACAAGGTGGAGAAGTGGGCCTGTGTGAACCTCATGAGGTTCAACAAGGCCAAGTGCAAGGTCCCGCACCTGGGTCAGGGCAACCCCCCGTATCAGTACAGGCTGGGGGATGAGGAGATTGAGAGAAGCCTTGTTGAGAAGGACTTGGGGGTACTGGTGGATGAAAAACTGGACATGAGCTAGAAATGTGCTCTCGCATCCGAGAAAGCCAACCGTATCCTGGGCTGCATCAAAAGAAGCATGGTCAGCAGGTTGAGTGGTGATTCTGCCACTCTACTCTGCTATGGTGAGACCCCATCTGGAGTCCTGTGTCCAGCTCTGGGGTCTCCAGCACAGGAAAAACATGGTCTTGTTAGAGTGGGTCCAGAGGGCCACGAAGATGATCAGAGGGATGGGACACCTCTCCTATGAGGAAAGGCTGAAAGAGTTGGGATTGTTCAGCCTGGAGAAGAGAAGGCTCTGGGGAGACCTTATTGTGGCCTTTCAATATATAAGGAGGGCTTAGGAGAAAGATGGAGAGAGACTTTTAACCAAGGCCTTTAGAGACAGGACAAGGGGTAACAGTTTTAAAGTGAAGGAGGGTAAATTTAATTTGGATATTAGGAAGAAATTTTTTATGATGAGGGTGGTGAGATACTGGAACAAGCTGCCCAGAGAAGTTGTGGATGTCCCATCATTGGTAGTGTTCAAGGTCAGGTTGGATGGGGCTCTGAGCAACCTGCTCTAGTGAAAGATGTCCCATAGCAGAGGCAGTGGAACTAGATGACCTTTAGAGGTCCCTTCCAACCCAAACCATTCTATGATTCTATGAATTTCTGTAACTATAATCTCAGTTTAGTATATAGTGTAATTAATCAAGAGAAGGCACTAAGGGATGGGCAAAGGTAGACACCTATAGCCTTCATCTATTTGTAAGACTCCTTTTCCTTTCCAAGGTTAAAAATATTCTATTCAGGAATACTGCCCGATAACTCTTTCCAAACTCAGGCAATCTGATGGAACAAGATGCTAAATTAATATTCACTAGCATATTAATAAACCCCATGCTTAGAAGGAATCCTGCTGGAAGACCTTATGAACACAAGAGAAATTCTTGGGGAATATACTGCCTCTGAAACGCACTGTTGAGGAGAAGGAATGGGACTGGCACCACACTAGAAACCCTCCAAAAGAAAACTCTAAACAAAAAATAAATATGTTGAGACAGAGGTGATTATTCACACTAATAACAGGGTCAATCTAAGACTAGTAAAGATGACTTGTTACAACACAGTCAGCAAACAATTAGATTTTTTCTTAAACTATATGAGGAGAATGGGAGTGCAGGGGAAGAGGGAAGGGACAAAACCCAAGAAACTATAAAGTTTACTGTTTAACAGAAAAATTGTTCCGGAGGTTACAGGGAGGAGATGAGTAGGAGGAAAAAAGAAAGTATCGGAATCTCTGCATTTATGCATTAACTGCCCAGCTAACTCAGCTCACGCTATCACAGATATATACAGATTGCATTATCATACAATAACAATTTAGTTTTATTTAACTTCCTTTTTAAAGTTGATGGCAAATACAGAAACAAAAGCCTGAAGGATTCTCTGTACATACGACTAAAACCAATGTATTAAATACTGACTGGCATAGATAAAGTGGGGTAGGAACTTGGGGGAGAATTGTATTTAATTGCCTGAAGTGTTATAAAACAGAGTCGGGGAAGAGAAGCTAAACAGATATCCTCAGTGCTTGTTTAACAACCAGAAAACCCTTGGTTGGAGGTACACAATGACATAATTCTTCTATCTAATGTGGCTAGCAAAGGTAAAGTTTTTTAACAAGGTTATGGGAAGTTTTCTAGTTACATTCTAAATGTTTGCTATGGTGATGTGTCTAGTGTTCTAGTTACAGCCCAAATTCTGCAAGTAGTAACACGAGTGTGAAATGTTACTTCTAACAACTGTCTCTTCTTGGCAAGGCTGATGCCTCTCTTCCCTTTAGACTTTGAAAAACCATAATATAAATACTGTTGACTGGTAACTTGTTTCTGTTTGGGTTAAGGTCTGTAGAGTATATATAGAGAGAAAGATCTCATCTCATGCAGCTATTATTTCAGGCTATCCACACTGTTGTGTTGGTTTACATTTGTCTCACTGTGAACAGTATCTTTTAAGCCATAAAGGGTAAGTCACCCAGTAATGTATATGGGAAGTGAATAATGATTATTTATATGATGTGCTCTTTACTGCAGAAACAAGTCTAGAAATTACTTAAAAACCAATATGAACATCCAACCATTGGTGCATCCAGTGATAAGGGGAGAGAATGGAATGTATTTGCTGAGCTACCAAGAGGTTCAAATCAACTCCCACCTTTCAGGAAACTTACTTTCTTAGACACTCCTCTCACCTCTTCTGGTAAATACACATCTATATCTGATGCATTCTTCCAGTCTACTAGCAGTGGATATAAAACTTCAAAAGTGTTGCTAGGAATGACAAAGCAGGTCAAAAGATGACAGAAAGTAAAAGTATAGAAACTTACAGGATATATTAGAAGCTAGCAACAGAATTTAGAAACAACAACAGAAACAGAAAATACAGAGAAACAGATTTAGACAGACAATGTGTACTAACGGTGAGGAAATAAAAAGCAACTCAGTGAAGAAATTAAAAATATTACTACTGTAAAAACTCTGGGTGAAAAAACCTGAGAAGACTAAAGGAGAGTCTCATGCAAGGGGTGAAGGAAGAAGCAGCATGAGATTGACATGTGTGCTTCAAAGCATATACAAGAGATCTACTGGACAACAAACCATTGTTTCGGTTTTATCAAGTCAGATAAAATTACTGAAGTCTCTTCAAGTCCCTGAGCACTGGATGTTTTACATTTCCTTTTAAGTGCTTTGTGAATCCCAGTAGTAAATTTCAAGCATTATATTTTGCTGCTTTGTGACATAGGGACTTAAAGCTAGCAAATTGTGTTTAAATGTTTTATCCCTAACCATGTGGACTGTATTTTTGAAACAATGTTTCTTTGGTTTCTGCTAATTGATTTTCCTGGACTTACATATGTAAAGAAACTCTACTTGCAAGCATAAATATATGAGAGGCTCATATAAAGACTCATATATAGTGATTCACGATTCTAATGTTTTATTAGTTGTTCTAAAAATTTTTTGCAGAACTCCACAAAATGAACTATAGTCTATTATAATTAAAATCTAAAAATCTGCAATAAATCATGTTGTTACATGGCTACATATGTTGAGCTTTAAAAATAACCAATCAACTAGTACATTTACCTTTTGGAAGAAAATGCATGAAAATTTTGTTTCTATAGCTCCTTTATGAGCTATACTATTTTAATACTACTCAAAAGATCTACTATGATGATGATTTCATTAGAACTAGGTCAAAACTAAGATATTCAGTACAATTTGATCTGAAGTAGTATCAGATGCTTATTTCCTGCTTTGGAGACTTACTAATTTTATTGTATTCCTCTAAGGCAACCGTTAAAATATATACATTTATTTCAATTTTGAAATCAGTATTGTATCTATCATGGAATCAAAGTTAGGACCTACAAATATAAGAAATTCAAAGTATAAGAAAAGCTCTCTTTCACCTTCTACTTATGTTTGCTGTTCATTTCAAAATGAAAGCAATCAGAAAATATAGTCAGCCTAATTTGTCTCTAAAATTTTCTTTTCCCATTTATGTACCTGAAAGATTATCACTTATATGTAATTTCCTATGTTTTTTAGCTTTCTTACCACTGAAAAATAAAACACAATATTTTATATTTGGGGACACTGAGAGTCCATGCCATACAAGAGAGATTTTACTGTACTTTGTACCACTGTGCACCAAAATATGCATATACAAATAATAAAAGTGATAGATTGGGACGGCAACCAGCTCTACAGGACAGCAGATTGCATAGGACAACAGGAACCCTGTATGTGAGGCTGATAAAGCAGAAGCAGAATGTGGCATGGTAGTAACAGAACATTGGAGTAAATCTGAGCAGACCTAATTCATGCACTAGTAGCTCTCTAGCAGCCTAAATTGCATCAGCAAGATATTTTTAAGTTTGTCTTGACTCAATCATGTATAAAGGCTTGTGCTAGATAAGGACCCTCAGACTACTGTGCAGATAACTCTCACCCCAGACTTCTGTTACGTTCATGGCCATGTTCCATTGACTTTAATAGGACCTTCATGGTGCCTTTCAGTTTCTTCTGTGCTTTTCTCAATGAGAGGCTTCCTTTCATGCCAACCTGACATGGAGACTAGAATGATATAATTAGATTAATTTTCATAACTAATCTAAAAGCTCCAGTGGAGACCATGGAAGTTTTTGCCACAGCTTTAATAACCAAGTATGCTAATTCTTTTGCTAGTGGGCAACACCAAAAGGTCATCCTCCTCTACCATCAACCTATTTTTTTTTTAACAGATGAAAAATTTTACCAGAGCTATACAGTATATTATTCAGAGCAATTGAATTTCTTGGAGCCAACATTTAGACAGTCCTCAGGGTCCAATGTTAAATTCCACTTTGCTGTTTTATCAGAATCCTGCTGCAAGAGAGTACATGTGTACCATTCAAGACCAAGTTTAGTCACATATGCATTTTCATTGTTCTTGATCTATAACAAATAGGATTTAACTTAAAATGCTTTTTTTCCCACCCTTTACAAATTGAAGTCTGTTTTCAGTTATGTATTTGCCTTCTTGGCAGCCATATTCTTTCAAGATTAGGTCTTGTTTGTACAAAAAAAATAGGCAGTTGAACAAAACACAAAACATTTGCTTGGTACTATTTACTTCATCACTAGGATGGCAAAAGAAAAAGGAATAAAGGGGGGAAAAAGGGAAAAGGAAAAACTGGGAAAACAGATGTTCTAGGACATTATAATTGTTCTGAATTGCATGGAGGTCTACCATTGATTGCACTTCCTTAGTAATAAAGTTAATATAAGATTTAAAAGTATCATAGGCTTATGTTTTGGGAAACAAACACATAATACTAAACTAGATACGCTACCTTCCTTACAGTAGCCTTTACATTCAAGTTATTAAGTGCATGTTTGCGCTGAATATGCATGTACACACAGATACTTGTACACACGCACACAGAAAACTATATCTGTACGTACACAAAAATATAGTATAAAAAGATAAAAAGTAAGAATTAGTTTATTAGAAAGAACAGAAAATAAGATACAGTTGTTTGTATCCACTATAATACTTACTATTTAGTTGAATCTGATAACTGATATTCTCGTCTTCTATCATAACATTCCTGGATTCCAGGGTCATTCCATAAACTTCTTATTGCATCTACATAGGGGTTCTCAAAAGTTGACACCTTCTCTACATCGACTTCTCGAACTAACTGTGCATGAGCCTAATTTGAAACAAAAAACCAATAAAATTTACTTTGTTTTCTGTGTTTACAAATAGTTCATATACAGTGAATGTGATTAACAGGAATACTTTTTCAGACTGGCCATCTCACCAATGTGAGGTTATGAATGACGATAACATGTGTTCAAACTAAGAAAAATAGTAATAGGGATAATACGAGAGAAGGTGAATTAATAAATGTGTGTATGGGCCCTTATTTCAGAATAAGTTTATCCTAATCCAGTATATTTAGCTGAAATGGATAAAATGTTCACATTAAAATTTATGTTTAATTAAACTAATTTTTAAGAAAGCTTTCATTTTTCAGGTACAATTTTAGAGCATATAATATACCTGCTTTTTAAATGATAACCAGTTAAGCAACTTAGCAGAGTTAGACTGATGGGAGAAGAAAGAATGGGGAGAAGGGAAGAAATTTTTCTTTTAAAGAGATTAATTTATATATACATACACTAAGAGAGAAAAAGAACAGATGAAAACTTAGTCAAGCAAAAAACCCAAGGTATTCTATTCTCAAATCTAGTCTGCATTTCAGACGAGACAAATTTCAGCAAGGACACAAATCCCTTTGCATTTTAAATTAGGTAAATGCATACAGAAAGGACTGTTTTTGTTCTTTTTAAAGTAGTTTATCCTCTTTACATGCATATAACTTGTCACCCCCCCTTTTTATACAGTCCAGGAGAATGCTACTACTCATTACTTAACAAAATTTTATACCTGCAACTATTATTTAAGTTCAATGTGAAAAATGTTTTTCTTCAAGATATGGAGAACATATGCTCTCTATTGTAAGAACCCAAGTCTCCAAGTTCGAACAAAGTATATTTTCTTCTGGAACATCGCATCCACCCATCCCCAAACTGGACAAATCATGAAGGATCGCTACTGCCTCATAAAAAAATAATTAAAAAATGGTATTCTACTAAGCACAAGCCAATACACTTGTGAAACAGGAAGATATATTTTTTTCCCAAAAGATTTTATTCTTTTTTTCTCAAGCTCAGTTATGTGTTCAATTGGCTTTGTATTCTTCCAAAAGAATGATGCTCCAAGTATTTGCTCACTACTTATGACAAACTGATACAGCACTATATTCAGATATTATTTTTTTTTATTGTTCTTGGAACTCTGAAATTACAGCCAACTGATATCCAAATACTAACAGAGGTAAAAGACCAAATCGGTATTCAAAAGTTGCTCTTAAGCTTTCATCAGAAATCCATCATAACTTAAATATTTCTCTAACAGTTCTCTAAACATTCTCTAACAGATGCTCAAGTATTCTACATCAGCAGTACAGATAATCACAAAAGGCAATTACTTTATTCAGTTATCCATTTAGATGTATAATTACTATAAAATAGTCCAAGATTTTAAATTGTTTTATTTATCATTTCTGTATGTCCTGCCCTACAACTAATATGACTTTGTACTATGTGGTAGAACTTCTGAAATAAATAAACTCCAACATATGCCAAGGAGTTGTATTCATCAGAAATCTAATTCAGCCTTTTAAAAATAAACATTATTTCCCCAGTGACCACTGTTTCTGGTTCCCTGGGACTTGTTTGGGTAGACTCGTGACTACTTGTACCCTACTGACATACAGCTTTTCACAACAATGCTTCTTTTCTTAAAAATAAAAATAATGTAATAACCCTTTACACAGATTTCAAGTCTTTATGCTATGTCTAGGCTATGTCTTCTTGTTCCCCAGAGGTACTATACTTTCCTGTAGATTACAATTATTCTTTCTTTCTCTGAGTCTTTGCCAGTCTGTATCTTTTGCTGGCTTCTAATTTCTGGTCAGAGAGACAGAGATCTAAATGCAGGATTTCATCTATTGGCTTAATTTGCTCTGGTAAAAGCCAAAAGTAATTCTACTGAAACCTAATGAGATGCAGAAGCATAAATGTAATGCAGAAAAATACTCAGTCATGCATGATACGTGGTGTAACTACTGCTAATTACTGGTTTTAGTTTCCTTCCACTAATACAATATCAATTCTGGAACATTACTTTTGATGTTAGCACTCAAATTACTTGCATGAAAAAAACTGAGGACTCATCATTCATCCAGTTTCTGCAATATAAACTGTATCCAGTACTTCTTAGTCTTCACTGACACTTTTTGCTGTACCCAAAAATAGACATTACTTGAAACAAAATCATAAAGCTGCTGCCCCTTAGAAAATTGTACCTTCTGAGATTTCTTTCTTTTGGAACTCCAATAATTGCTATCAAAGCAGTGAAAGAAACAAAGGATTCTGCAAGTACCACCAAATTCAAAATGGTAATTAAGATGTAATTACTAGTTAAGCTGTAATGTTCTACAAACAAAATCTAGATGGTCTAACTGACTTTTCAGTCTGATAAACTTTTGACATCAGCAGTCAAAGAACAACATTTTCCATGTCCTTCTGAGGATATAAGAATACATGTAACAATTTGCACAGTATTTGCCACAGATCTTATCAAAACATTTATTCAATTATCTTTAGCAAATCACATCAATCTTCAATTTTTAAGTTTCTTCCTTGATTTCTACAAGTATTAAAAAAAATTATCCCAGACAAAGAAAAATGGAATTTCCTGGAATACCATTAGATTCTGAAACCAGGAAATCTGAGTGTTAGAGAATACCAAAATAGCTATCTTCTTTTCTCCTTCTTCATCATTCCCCTCAGAAAATTATTGACAGTGTTAACTATTTCTGAGCTTGAAGAACATTATAGTTTTATACTGATCTTTCTGGCAATACTCTTTTCCACATAATTGTTATTAAAAATAAGTCTTTTTTTTTTTACTCTCTAGGGTCCATAGTGTCAGTTTTCTACCTATTATCTTCTAATTTTTTGAAAGCACTGATGTTCCTCAGTGACCAAGTGGGCCAGCAAATGGATCTCTTCCCATATTCTCTCCATACATGCACCAACCTTTTGGAATCTCACAACAGTGGTTACAGGCAATGTTGGAGCAAACTTGGAAAAAAGTTCAAATTTTTATATCCCTTTTGATATTGTCTCTGCAATTTTTTCAAACTAGCTTTCTAACCTACCAGAAAGATTTATGAGGGAGACATACACAAATGCAGTTCTCCTGGTTTCGACTGGGATAGAGTAGCAGCTGTGTTTTGGATTTAGTATGAGAAGAATGTTGATAACACTGATGTTTTTAGTTGTTGCTAAGAAATCAAGGGCTTTTTCTAGTCTCCCATATTCAGCTAATGAGCAGGTGTGCATGAACTGGGAGGGAGCATAGCCAGACAGAAAGCCCAAGCTGGCCAATGGAAATATTCCATACCATAGACATCATGTTCAGTTTATGAATGGGGGTTGGCCGGGGGACAGGAATCCTCTCTCTTTTCCGTGAGTTCAAACTTTTCCATGAGTTCGGTCTTTTTTTCGGGAGTTCCATGAAATTCGTGAAATCTGTGAGTTCCATGTTCCGTGATTGCTGCTTGGGGACTGGCTACGCAATTGGTCATCAGGCGTTGAGAAAAAATTTGTGTTGTGTATTGTTTGTCTTGCATATTCATTATTATTATTATTAGTAGTAGTAATATTAGTATTAGCATTTTCCTTCATTGTCTTATTAAACTGTCTTTATCTCAACCCATGAGTTTTACCTTTTGTCCATTCTCCTCCCCATCCCATGGGGGGGAAGGGGAGGGGTGAGCAAGCAGCTGTCTGATCCTAGTTGCTGGATGCCGGGTTAAATCACAACAGCAGTCTATTTAAATAAAAATTCCTCTTCTGATCCACAGAAGAAAGCAATAAATCCACAGAAGAAAGCAATATGTTTGAGATACAGTAGGCAAGGTTGTTTTGCATCAATGGTCTGTGTGGACTAGCTGATTTTAAGATGCCCATTTAAAGAATCGCTCTCACATGGGAAAATATACCTCAGCAAATATTTTCTGTTTTGTAATAGGATTTCCAAACCTATAAGAAAGGTTGTAGTGCTTGGCCTGTCAGTAACCAAATCATCAAGCACAGTGATATTGGGTAGGTCTGGATGGTATAATGCACATAGACTGCATAATTGACAGCAATGGCATGAGATCAGATCCAGGCAGTCTGGGAGCTGATAGGAAGTCAGTACAAAAAGCCGTCATGGTGACCATGAATTTTTCTCTCTTGTCTTGAGAGGAATAGAATCCCAAAGTGATTCATTTCTAGAGAATGTAGCTCTCGCTTATAGGAGAAACAATTATTTATGCCTGTCAGCAAAAGTCACGAGTCATTTACAGGTTCAGACCCTGATGACTTGTAATCTACAACTGTGGTACATACAAATACCTTGCCTTACTGGGCTGTATAGCAAGATATGCAGCTTTGGATGAAATCTTCATCTATCATTTGCCTTTCTTTTCTTTTTCCTTGGACCTACTAAATCAAGAGCAAATGAAAAAGTAAAGACTTTCCAGCAAGCCTGCACATAATTAAAACAAACAGTTGTAACATTCAAGAAGAGTAATAGTAGGCTATATTTCACTGCCTTGAACAAGTAACAGATGGGGGGATGTGTTCCTTAATGTATCAGAAATCATAAATCTCTGAAGATCAGTCCAAGGTAGGAAAGTGCTTTTACATAGCAGCCTGAGAGAACTAATTTGGAAGAGGACTGTAGAGAGGTAGCTGCTTCCTTTAAGCAACCCTGAAGCACAGAATGGATTAGGCTAAACAGAAAGAGGTTTCATGATGTGCTACACTGAAGAACTGCATATAAATTAATAAAATGCATTATGAATTGCTGGAAGGATGTGGAGTCCTGGCTGGACGAGAGGGAACATAGTTTGGTGCCGTTGAGCAACCCAGGTTTCAAACTAGAGATGGGCCTTGAGAGCGGCGAACACGGAAGCCTGTTGGGAAGGTAGAGCGACGAGCTCGGAACACTGGAGCAGGGGGACTGTTACGTCGCCACTTCCTGCCACGCTGCTTCTTCCTGTCATATCACTGCTTCCACATCGAGAGATGAGGCTTTGCACCAATCACAGCGAGTTATAGCAGTTTTGCCTATATATGGTTAAGGGTATCTAACCAATCAGATGCTGTTATTGCTTTGCTATATAAACCCTGTTTTGCTGACTAATAAAGGAGAACGATCGTACCCATATTGGGATTGTATCGTTACTGCCATGATCCGACTTCCCACTCCAACAGAAGGAAGCTTGGTACAAAGCTAATCATCCTGCAGTTATTGAAAAAGGTCAACAGGGTACCAAAACTGCCTAAATAAGAATTTTTCAACCTTTCCTATTTTATATTCTAACTTTTGAGTAGGAAAAATAGCACATGCTCTTTGAAAAAGAATTCCACAGACATAACAGAATCTAAAAATTTGAGTTTTCAATAAAGAATATTTTTGTTGCTACTGTTCATTGTGTGTAAAATGTTTAGAAAAATGAGTCCTAACCCATGACTCATGGGCACCACAATAAAACAATAAATAAGGATTTAAACAAAATAACTTGTGACTTAAGTTTGAAAATTACTCAGTTCAAAAAGTATCATTAAACTCTACCTGTAATACTTTTATATAAGAAAACACTGGAATAACGGAAGAAAAAAAGTCATGTCTACACCTATGATATTTCTTTTTTTATTTTTAATAGGGGTCAAAGAAAGCTTACGGAGTAGCTGAATAAATCAGAAATTTATTTCTACACTGAAATTGCTGTCCTGAATTTTCCTGATTTCTTATTTACTTTTAAGTTGCATCAGACACAAAGACAATAAACATTATACCACACTGCAGAGCAAAAAAAGGGTGTGACTGTTTTGTCACTTTCTCTGCAGATTTCATATTTCCATATATAAGCTTCAGGTTGCCTGACTATCACTTAAGCTGCTGCCTAACAAAGAAAAGAAACATAAATTTGTCAAAATGCTCATTACTGTTATTTTGATAGAATATCTAATTGTAAAGGCCTGAATTATCACTTTAGTCTCTATTCAATCCTTCCCTCCTAAAACCCCATATCCATAAGAATATTTCCATTAACTGAAACAACTTCTTCAACAAATGCTATTGGCAATCAACCTCTATAGAAAAAAAAACAGGTTTTGCAAAACAAAATAGGGAGAAAAAGAGAACTGAAGCATCCATAAGCAATATACTCTCTACTAAGAGGACAAGCAGGCAGATGAAGTTAAATGAATCAGTCTTTCCGTGATCTCAGATAACTTCAACTGTTAAAATCTCTGCTATCTCTTTCTCTCAAAAGAAGGCTAGATTGTGGATGTGCATCCTAATTCTGTTGTTTGTGCTAAGTCTAAGCAGAGCAATTTACAAAAAAACTATGAAAAGAGAATTGATAACTCCACATTAAATCTGATAAAAATCTTCATGAACTGACGACTCTACAAAGCAAATATTGACATTTAGATTTTGTATTATATAATATGGTATTTTTACCAAAAGATTTCAAAACACTTTACAAAGGTCATAAATACCACTAGCTAGTGCAGTTATATAAAATTATCACAACACACAGCTCAATCATTTTCACTAATGAAAGCATAAACCTATTAGTGTCCAAATAACAGTAATTATTACTATACTATTATTACATCTAAGATGATTAATTACAAGAATAAAAGTAATGTCATTTAGCATTATGAAAAACCTTTGGTAAATACAAACTGATGAAAAGGCACAAAAAGGTATTTCTCAAACATAAGACAAAACTATTTTCTAGTGACTACTAGAACCATTGTCATAAAATTTCAACAGTACAGGTTGTCATGGTTTAGCCCCAGCCGGCAACAAAGTACCACAGGGTCGCTCTATCGCTCCTTCCCCCTGGTGGGGTGGGGAGGAAAATCGGAAGAATAAGGCAAAACTGGAGGTTTGGGATAAAAACAGTTTAACAAAACCGCAAAGGGAGAAGAGAATAACAACAATAAAACTGAGTATGACGTCACATGGTATCGAATATCCCATTTGTTTGGCTAGTTTGAGTCAGCGGTCCAGGCTGTGTCCCCTCCTGGCTTCTTGTGAAAATTAACCCTATCCCAGCCGAACCCAGGACACGATTATATACATAACTCGTAATGAACTTGGTTTCAGTCCTGTAGAAGAAAATTGCTGTAGCTTACTTGCTGCTTGTGGAAAGAACTAAGTTTGTCTCTGACAGTCAGAGAATACTCTGTTTTTTGAAGCTGAAACATAGCTTTCTATAGCTAAGATAATTCAGTCCCAGTTTCCTAATGTATAAGTTGTCTTTAAAAGGGTTAGAAAGAAAAATAAAAATTTCTTTTGTGGAAAGACCCAGGAAGCTCCTCCATCAAACTCATGACACTCCCTTTCATCTTTCTGTCAGTATGTTTATATTTCCTTTTCTTTGTTTTTCAGGACAGCTTTCTGTTCTTCACTGCTCAAAGAGTTTTTCATTTTGCTATAGTGTACTATTTAAAGAGAAGTGTTTTAGAACACTATGGCTTGAGGGTGGGAAAGAGGGTAATTCAGAGATAGTATTATACATTCTCTCTAAACAAAACACCATAGAATTCTACATATTCCAACAGATACACCAGAGAGCTGTGCTGCCATCCAGAAGGACCTTAACAGGCTGGAGAAATGGACAGGCAGGAACCTCATGAAGTTCAACAAGAGGAAATGCCAAGTCCTTCATCTGGGGAGGAATAACCCCAGGCCTCAATATATGCTAGAGGCTGACCAGCTGGAAAGCAGCTCTGCAGAGAAGGCCCTGGAGGTCCTGGTGGACACCAAGCTGACCACGAGTCAGCAATGCACCCTTGCGACAAAGGCGGCAAACAGCCTCCTGGGCTGCATTAAGAAGAGCGTTGCCAACAGGTGTGTGGGGGGGTGATCCTTCCACTCCAGCATTGGTAAGGCTGCATTGAAGAATACTGTGCCCACTTCTGGGCTCCCCAGTACAAGAAAGATATGGACTTACTGGAGCGAGTCCACCACAGGGCCACAAAGATGATTAAGGGACTGGAGCATCTTACATATGGGAAGAGGCTGAGAGAACTGGAATTGTTTAGCCTGGAGAAGGGAAGGCTCAGGGGGAACCTTACTAATGTGTATAAACACCTTAAGGGAGGAAATGATGAAAAGGGAGCCAGAATATTCTCAGTAGTGCCCACTGGCAGGACAAGAGGACACATGGACACATGAAAAGGACACATGAAGTTCCATCCGAACACAAGTAAACACTTCACTCGTTATTTATGTCATGTTAGGAGGCTAGATATTCTGCCCTGCAATTGCTCAAGACAATCTGCATATTTAAACATGCTATTCTATTACTGTCACTTCAGTGTGAAAGCCATCCAATTAGTCCTAGAGACCGCGGAACGAGAAAAGCGGCCAGTACTCTCTCTCTGTACTGACTCCTGCATGGTGCCTAACGCCCTATGGGCTGGCTACAGCAGTGGAAGAAGACCAATTGGCAGTGCAGGGATAAACCCTTCTGGGCTGCTACATTCACAGAATCACAGAAACATAGAATGGTAGGGGATGGAAGGGACCTCTGTGGGTCATCTAGTCCAACCCCCCTGCCGAAGCAGGGTCACCTACAGCAGGCTGCACAGGACCTTGTCCAGGCGGGTCTTGAATATCTCCAGAGAAGCAGAATCCACAACCTCCCTGGGCAGCCTGTTCCAGTGCTCCGTCACCCTCAGAGGGAAGAAGTTCTTCCTCATGTTCAGATGGAACTTCCTGTGCTTCACTTTGTGCCCATTGCCCCTTGTCCTGTCACTGGGCACCACTGAAAAGAGTCTGGCCCCATCCTCCTGACACCCACCTTTCAGATAGTTATAAGCATTTATAAGGTCCCCTCTCAGCCTTCTCTTCCTCAGGCTAAACAAGGCCAGCTCCCTCAGCCTTTCCTCGTAGGAGAGATGCTCCAGTCCCCTAGTCATCTTTGTAGCCCTCTGCTGGACTCTCTTCAGTAGCTCCTCCTATTTCTTGAACTGGGGAGCCCAGAACTGGACAGAGTACTCCAGGTTGGGCCTCACTAGGGCAGAGTAGAGGGGGAGGAGAACCTCCCTCGACCTGCTGGTCACACTCTTCTTGATGCACCCTAGGATCCCATTAGCTTTCTTGGCAGCCAGGGCACACTGCTGGCTCATGGTTAACCTGTCGTTCACCAGGACACCCAGGTTCCTCTCCGCAGAGCTGCTCTCCAGCAGGTCCGCCCCAAGCCTGTACTGGTGCATGGGGTTGTTCCTCCCCAGGTGCAGGACCTTGCATTTGCCTTTGTTGAACCTCATCAGGTTCCTCTCTGTCCAGCTTTCCAGCCTGTCCAGGTCTCGCTGAATGGCAGCACAGCCTTCTGGTGTATCTACCACTCCTCCCAGTTTGGTGTCATCAGCAAACTTGCTGAGGGTACATTCTAACTCTTCATCCAGGTCGTTGATGAAGAAGTTGAACAAGACTGGGCCCAGTACTGACCCCTGGGGGACACCACTAGTTACAGGCCTCCAACTAGACTCAGCGCCACTGATGACAACCCTCTGAGCTCTGCCATTCAGCCGTTTCTCAATCCACCTCGCCGACCACTCATCCAGCCCACACTTCCTGAGCTTCCCTAGGAGGATGTTATGGGAGACAGCATCAAAAGCCTTGCTGAAGTCGAGGTAGACAACATCCACAGCTCTCCCTTCGTCTACCCAGCCAGTCATGCCATCAGAGAAAGCTATCAGATTGGTCAAGCATGATTTCCCCTTGGTGAATCCATGCTGACTACTCCTGATAACCTTCTTTTCCTCCACTTGCTTCATGATGGCCTCCAGAATGAGCTACTCCATCACCTTTCCTGGGATGGAGGTGAGGCTGACTGGCCTGTAGTTCCCTGGGTCCTCCTTCTTGCCCTTTTTGAAGATTGGAGTGACATTGGCCTTTCTCCAGTCCTCGGGCACCTCTCCTGTCCTCCAGGACCTCTCAAAGATGATGGAGAGTGGCTCAGCAACGATATCTGCCAGCTCCCTCAGCACTCGTGGGTGCATTCCATCGGGGCCCATGGATTTGTGGGCGTCCAGATCGCTTAAGCGATCCCTCACACAGTCCTCCTCGACCAAGGGAAAGTCGTCCTCTCTGTAGGCTTCCTCTCTTACTTCGGGGGCCTGGGATTCCTGAGGGTCTGCCTTAGCACTGAAGACTGAAGCAAAGAAGACATTCAGTAGTTCTGCCTTCTCTGCATCCTCCGTCACCAGGACACCCGCCTCATTCAGCAGCGGCCCCACATTGTCCCTAGCCTTCCTTTTGCTGCTGATGTAGTTGAAGAAGCCCTTGTTGTTTTCGACATCCCTTGCCAGCTTCAATTCCATTTGGGCCTTGGCCTTCCTCGTTGCATCCCTGCATGCTCTGACCACATTCCTGTATTCTTCCCAAGTGGCCTGTCCCTCTTTCCACATTCCATGTACATTGTGTCAGGACATCACCTCCCAGGTAGAAAACATGGCTCTAAAGGTACGTCATGTACATGCTCACATTCCCAAAAGCCATACTACTGAAGAACATCAAAACAATGAACAGGTAGACCAGGCTACCAAAACTGAAGTAGCTCAGGTAGACCTGGACTGGGAATGTAAGGGTGAGATATTTGTAGCTCGATGGCCTCATAAAACATCAGAACATCTAGGGAGAGATGCAACGTACAGATGGGCTCGTGATTGAGGGGTAGACCTGACCATGGAGGCCATCATGCAGGTCACCCATGAAAGTGAAATATGTGCCGCCATCAAGTGAGCCACACGAGTAAAGTCTCCCTGGAAGAGAGGGCAGTGGCTGGGTTTTTGATACGGTGAGGCCTGGCAAATTGACTATATGGAACCACTGCCGCGAACATGCCAAGGCAAGTGCTACATACCATAGTGGAAGCAACTACTGGTTGGCTAGAAACATACCCTGTAAACCATGTCACCACCTGAAACACCATCTTAGACCTTGAAAGGAAAATTTTGTGGTGACATGGTACCCCAGAAAGAATTGAATCAGTGGGACTGTGGGACTGTGAGATGGAGTTAATTTTCCCCATAGTAGCCCTCATAGTGTTGTACTTTGTATTGGTAGCTAGAAAGGTGTTGAAAACACACCAGTGATTTGGCTACTGCTGTGCAGTGCACGCACAGCATCAAGGCTGTCTCTCCAACATTCCCCCCTCCCCAACAGGCTGGGGGTGGGCAAGATTTTGGGAGGGGACATAGTCAGGACAGCTAACCCAAAACTGACCAAGGTGATATTCCATACTGTGTAACATCTGCTCAGCAATAAAAGCTAAGAGAAAGGAGGAGGAAGGGGGGGATTTGTTTTTACGTTTGTCTTCCAGAGCAACTGCTACGTGTACTGAAGCCCTACTTCCCAGGAAGTGGTTGGACATCACCTGCTGATGGGAAGTAGAGAATAAATCTTTTGTTTTCCTTTGCTTCTGCATGCAGCCTTTTGCTTTATTAAACTGCCTTAATCTTGACCCATGAGTTTTCCCATCTTATTTTCTTCCCCCCTGTCCTGCTGAGAAGGGGAGTGATAGAACGGCTTGGTGGGCACCTGGCATCCAGCCAAGGTCAACCCACCACAACCACCAAATTTTCATAATTTTTTACCAGAACCTTTTACCAGACGAAGGGGCATCAAAATTATGGGATTTGTGTTCTGGTTCAGATAAATCCTTAAGATTTCCAAGGAAGTAGTGGAAGATCTTGGCGAAGAAACTCTTACTGAATTTCTCAAGGAGTCTACAATTAATTGCAGCATTTAGGTTCTAACACTGATAATTTAAACAATCTGAACATAAAACTAAATGCAATTCTTCTCTTGGACATAGTCACTAGCAACAATCTTACATGCCTCATAAAGTCCTCACAATAAGTAACTTACAAGCCCAAGTGGTAAAATCTATTTAAGATTTTACACAAATCTGCAATGACAGAAACAGACATAAAAACATTTCAGGTTTGAATCAACATAAGAAAGAATTTACAAAAAAAATCTTTCCCAACAACAGTTATTGTAGCTAACATAAATAAACCAAATTACTGCTCTGTCTATATAAAGACAGCATTATCAAAAAACATTTTCATAAGCATATCCAAGCATGCATATACAATCAGGTTTTCAGTAAAAAAATCAGTATCCTGGATATTTTTTTTTAAGATCTGTTCTTAATCTAACACCTTCAAACAAATTTTGTTCATTATTTAAATAATTATGATATGGACACATAAGCAATCATACCATTGTTTCTCGAGCTAGCTAAACCAGTTAGTATATACATGACAAAAATGATCACTGCTGGACTGCTTCTTAGTGTTACTCCAGTTGAAAATCCAGATAAATGTCACTAAAACTACTCTGTCAAGCTTATATGGAGCAGAATAGAGTATACAAAGGCAGAGCTGGAGCTAGAAAAACCAAAGAGCTCTCTCTATATTCAGCTAGTATAACCTGGAGCAGACTGGGAACTGCTTTAAACAATGGTGAGCAGAGAACAATACCAGCTCCAGAGTCTGATGAAAAAGATGCCTTTTTCATTTCAACATGCTTCCTCATCATGCATATTGTTCAATAGCATGTGCCTGACAAGCTGGTCACCAGGAAACAGGTATCAAAAGGCATATTGAACCAAAGTATATAATATGGAAACAAACAAACCAAAAATGCCCCCTCCCAATCCTTCCTGAAGCACATCTTTCATCTGCTTTGCCCACAGAAAAAAAAAATGGATCTGGAAACCAATAGGGGTTAATAATAAATCGAATTGCCAATCTCTCCACATCTATACAGTAACTTCACAAGAAGGTAGGATAAATCACTGTAATTTTTTTTTTAATTAAACCTGAGCCTTCTTCTATTTTATATACATCATGGGTTTTAAGAGCTTTATAGCAAACTTTATGTCCTAGCATCTGGTTCTGAAGAATGGTGTTTAATATTAGTATTGTAAATAATGGCAATTTTTTCTGCAATATTCTTTTTATATAGTGATATAGCTGGTGTTATTGAAGATAATGTTATGCAAACATGGACACACTCAAATTTTCATTCCATTTTCAGGTGAAATAAGTGGCTGCACTTGACAAACCCCGAAGAATCCACTTCCTTCAGTCAACTGTTGCAATACAATAGTGAGTGCATTTAAAAAAAAGTCTGAATTCTCACCTAAGAAGTGTACACATGCACAGAACTCCCCCTGAGCCTCACTCCTGTACAAAGCCTGAATGCATCTTACAGAAGAGGTGTTTTTTAGGGATAAGAGGAATAACAGCTTTGCTTGGCTTCATGGATTTAAATAGTTAGAACTGTAAAAAATGTATGCCTCTTTGTAGAGTCAGTTGATTCAGGCAGTTCAGAAATTCAGCAATCCCGTTCAATTGCCAAAACAAAGGAACTGCAGAAGTTTCACTGCCTTTAATATCTAGAGAAGAGCCTAAGATGTATATAGGACAGGCAGAGGGAAACAAATAGCAGATTCTTTTAAAAAAATTATGCCATCATATCTCTGTTTCAATTTAGAAGTAGTATTGCATTAAAAATAATCTTGTACTTATAAATTCTATTGCTGAAATTTAAAATTTAGATAAATAAAAGCACTGCGAAGAGAAGCATTTATTCTCCGTACTTTTAAGCCATATTTTTTTGTATTTTCAAAGAAAGACAGTGCCCTCTGCTGACTAACACATAGCAAAGAAAGCAATAATTCCAAACTGATATTTCTAGAAATAACAGGATTGGGAGGGTCCCTTTGAAAACAATGAATGATTCCAGTGGGAATTTTCCTCTGAAAAAATTGCATCAGACTTAAACGGTTGCATTTGTGTGTTTTCTAACCAAGATGATTGTCTTTCTAAACAATTACCCAATTTTTTTGAAATAAACTCTGAAAATTAGCTTCAGATTTATCCTAGGCATGTAAAGCTACATATTATCTGATCACCTACTTCTTTAGGGTGCTTTCCCTAATCCCTTTATGCGAGCATTTGTCTAGAGTAAAGAACTGGCAGGACTGAATAAATGATAAAATTTCATAACATAAAAAAGTGGTAGCTGCTTTATAAATTAGTCACAATCTTTTCATTGCTAGAAATATACCTTATTTCTGCTCTATCAAATCAGATACCAAGTAGAGCTCATTTAAAGAAGGACAGCAAAGCACTGCTGACTTGTCTTTCGTGGCTTCAGGCAACTACCAGTCTCCTGAAACATGGTGCCAACTTCCATCATTAGGAAGGAGGAAGAAAACCAAATAAAAATACATCTGTCCTATTTGCAAAAAAATGAGCCTTGTTTATATAAGAGCTTGAAAGCTTCTTCCTGTGTTGCCTGATGTGTGCAAAACTGATCCATACTCTGACTTAACCAAATTAACATGTGTTTTAAAGTGATTAATTCTGTTTACTAACTAATCAGTATTGACAGGGAAAGGCCAAGGTAGGTTACTGAGCAATCGTTTGGGAAGGTTTATTTATCTGCCAAAGCATAAATGGAGTAACCTTTCAAGATGTTAGCCAAAACTGAACATGGTCCTTATAAATGGATCATTAGTAATGAAAACAGTTTTTGGAGGTTTGTTTGTTTGTTTGTTTGTTTATATTATGTTTCTAGTAAGCCCCTGTTTTCAGTGAGTGTTAAATATATGTGAAGGAAAGGAAAATCGAACTTTATGGAATTAATTTAGATTAAATTAAATACGGAAGAAGTTTTTGGGAACTGAATAAAAAGGGTAGAAAAGTGACAACATAGTCTATTGAGAAAAAACTATGTATTCTCATTATTAGTATAGCAAGATGTATATACTAAATTACTTAATCATTCTGTGCAATATACTTTTGAGATCCTCCAGGATGCAACAAGGAGGTGAAGATTTTGGGACAAAGTCAACAGCAAAATACTGATGTTCTATCAAATCTCCTGGAGTCAAAAGGTTCTACTTAGCCACAAATGTTCTGAATCTATCCCCATGATAATTCTTTCACAAATGCCCAGAGCAGTTTCTCAGAAAATCTGGGAGACAAATTAATCAAGTTAATTTAGGGAAAGTGTTGTTGCAGAAAAGACAGGCTGTTAAATTCTACTATACAGAAAGAACCGTATTAATAGGACCTATCTACTCTGCTCATAAGTACCATCAGAGAAAGGCAACTTCAGAAATCACCATGCAGCTACCACATACACACAAGCACTTTGAACTAGAATTACAGTTTTAATGCAAATTAAGATGGAACTAGATAGTTAGCAAAATAGCCTGCAAGTCAAAACAGAAGATAGCATTAATTCACCTTAAGGAACAAGAGAGGATTATATTGAAAAAGACAACAAAACACTATTGACCCGACCCAGTAACAACTGATGTTATTATTAAGCTATTTTCTTCAGTGAGCTTTGAACTCCCCCTCACTAAGAAAATTATCATAATTCCTTTTCGGACCTGACAAATAAGTATTTTTATTCAGAAAAAGAGGTCAGAAAGTCTTCTGCTCTTTGTAGGTCACCGTCTGTTTAATTTAAGCAGCAGAGAGACAAATGTTTTCAGCATCTGCTCCTGAGAGTCAGTGCAAAGCTCCAGTATAATGGGGGGGGGGGGGGAAATTCTACACATGAAAAAAAACTCTGGATAAGAATAGAAGGCTCTGCCTATGCACACTTCCATGGCTGCTGCTCTGCAGAAGCTGTCTCAGCCTCCTGCACTACACTGTCATAGACATCGCAGTGTTGTGAGGGTCACAAATACTGTTTCAACTCTGATAAGTGGGCTCTGCACATGATATTTACAAGACCCATTAGTGAAGAAAAAAACTACCAAATGTTTTAAAAATGTGGGCTCTTGAGGAGGAAACAAAAATTTAATTAGAGATTATAGAATCATAGAAAAGTTTGGGTTGGAAGGGACCTTCAAAGGTCATCTAGTCCAACTCTCCCTGCAGGGGATATCTTCAACTAGATCAGGTTGCTCAGAGCCCCATCCAATCATAGTTTGATTCCATGAAGACCAAAGGCTTAACAAGCCAGTTTCATCAAATTGAGGCAAGCATACATTTCCGGTCAGCCTCCCAATGTTATCAGAGATCTCACTGTTTGTTTTTCTCCCACATAACCTACTACATTCACAGGAGCCCATGAATTCTGTCCATCAGTCCTGATACCACACTCCTGGTGAAGTTCCCAGTGACTGGAAAAGGCGAAACATAATTCCCATTTTTAAAAAGGGTAAAAAGGAACACCCTGGGAACTACAGGCCAGTCACTCTCACCTCTGTGCCCGGCAAGATCCTGGAGCAGATCCTCCTGGAAACTATGCTAAAGGAACATGGAAAATAAGGAGGTGATTGGTGACAGCCAACATGGCTTCACTAAGGGCAAATTGTGCCTGACAAATTTGGTGGCCTACTACGATGGAGTTACTGCATTGGTGGATAAGGGAAGAGCAACTGATGTCATCTACCTGGACTTGAGCAAAGTATTTGACACTGCCCTGCACGACATCCTTGTCTCTAAATGGATTTCATGGATGGACCACTTGGTGGATAAGGAATTGGCTGGACGGCCGCACTCAAAGAGTTGCGGTCAATGGCTCCATGTCCAAGTGGAGACCAGTGACGAGTGGCATTCCTCAGGGGTCCATATTGGGACCAGTATTGTTTAACGTATCTGTTGGCGACATGCACAGTAGGTTTGAGTGTACCCTCAGCAAGTTTGCTGATGACACCAAGCTGTGTGGTACAGTCAACAAGCTGGAGGGAAGGGATGCCATCTGGAGGGACCTTGACAGGCTTGAGAGGTGGGCCTGTGCGAACCTCATGAAGTCCAACAAGGCCAAGTGTAAGGTCCTGCATCTGGGTTGGGGCAATCCCAAGCACAAATACAGGCTGGGTGGAGAATGGATTGAGAGCAGCCCTGAGGAGAAGGACTTGGGAGTGCTGGTTGATGAGAAGCTCAACATGAGCCGGCAGTGTGTGCTCACAGCCCAGAAAGCCAACCGTATCCTGGGCTGCATCAAAGGAAGCATGGCCAGCAGGTTGAGGGAGGTGATTCTGCCCCTTTACTCCGCTCTCGTGAGACCCCACCTGGAGTATTGCGTCCAGCTCTGGAGCCCCCAGCACAAGAAGGACATGGACCTGTTGGAGCGGGTCCAGAGGAGGTCCATAAAGACGATCAGAGGGATGGAACACTTCTCCTATGAGGACAGGCTGAGGGAGTTGGGGCTGTTCAGCCTGGAGAAGAGAAGGCTCCGGGGACACCTTATAGCAGCCTTCCAGTACCTGAAGGGGGCCTACAAGAAAGCTGGAGAGGGACTTTTCACAAGGGTGTGTAGTGATAGGACAAGGGGGAATGGCTTTAAACTGAAAAAAGATAGATTTATATTAGATATTAGGAAGAAATTCTTTACTGTGAGGGTGGTGAGGCACTGGAACAGGCTGCCCAGAGAAGTTGTGGCTGCCCCCTCCCTGGCAGTGTTCAAGGCCAGGTTGGATGGAGCTCTGAGCAACCTGGTCTAGTGGAAGATGTCCCTGCCCATGGCAGGGGGATTGGAACTAGATGACCTTTAAGGTCCCTTCCAACCCAAACCATTCTCTGATTCTATGATAAATTGTAAATATCATAAGTCCCTATAATTTCATTGCTTTGACTGTGAGAAAAGCCTTTGATTTACAAAAAAAATAGTGACAGTGGATGACTGATACCAACCTTTAAACCTACCAAAACCTTTTTCACCTCTATGACTAGCAGTATCTTGGGTCTGGCACTAATACTTCTATGTCAATAAATAAATAAATAAATTAGTAATGAATGAGTACTATAGAAATTACTATCCCTACATCAACCAGATAGATAAATTCTGTAAGGGTCCTGCAAATATCTGGACATTGTGTTTTTCTCCTTGTCTTGATATCAGACCATAATGGAAATCCAACTACTATATATATTTGATGAATGGTGATAACTTGTTCAAAAGGCTCTGTTGCCTAATTAGAACATTTTGTATGCTGAAAAGTGCCCAGCAATCTTCTGTAAGGATTATTCAGTGGCCTTAATTCACATCATATCTACTTTTATTAATTGTTATAGTTTAGCTGCGGCTGGCAACAAAAGCGCCACGCGGCCGCCCCTCCCCCCGCCGGGGTGCGGAGGAGAATGGAAAGAAAGAGGCAGAAACCAGTGGGTCGGGATAAGGGCAGTTTAACAGAACAGCAAACAAAGGGAACAGGAACAACAACGATACAGATAAGGAGAAAACACAACACAAACCGCACAACCCACAGAGCCGCTCTCCCCGACTGCCGCCGCGAGCTCCCGAGCCACGAGTGAGTTCCTGCCGCCCAGCTTCCCTCCACCGGAACCCAGCATGACGGCACATGGTATGGAATACCCTGTTCTGTTTGGCCAGGTGGGGTCAGCCCGCCCGGCTGTGCCCCTTCCTGGATTCCGGTGAAAATTAACCCTGTCCTGGCCAAACCCAGGACATTATTATAACAGAAAATATTGCTACTCAGTACGTTCTCCTGTTGTATGTGCCAAAAAAATGTGATGGCAACAAGGAGGAAGAGATGGGAAAGGATATTACTTCTTTAAAGAGGACATCCCATGGGCGCTGCTGCCTTTTACTGTCGTAGGAGTACAATTATAAAAGGAAGAGTGTATATCTTAAAACCAAGTATTAAAAACATTCCTAAAACACTTTTTTAGGAGCATATTTGAAATGATGCTGCTATATTGGCCTCCCCACTTTTATTCAGAGATTCAATGGGTCAGATAAATTACTTATTAAAAGTTGCTGAGAAACACAGCTCTAATAATATTGGCTATATTTTAGATTTTTAAAAATTATTTTTCCATGGTAAAGGCTCCACCATATTGACTGTTTTCATGTAGAACCCTCTCAAAACCTCATTAGAGATAAGTCCATTTTCAGTATTAAATGTTCAAGTGATGTTCTTGGTACCAAAACAGGAACTTGACTGCTAAACTTTAAAGGTTGCTAGGAGTTCATGCCCCTGAAAAAAACCAGAGGTTGATAGCATTAGTAGCCCTTTTCTCTTCATCAAGAGGCCTTGCCTAGATTAATTCTGGTCCTTCCTTTCAACATGATGAGTAAATAAAGATGTTTGTTAGAACAAAAAAAAGCAGAACAAGTACTCTGGGGAAAAACAAATTACTTACCCAAACATTGGTGGCAGCTTGCCAAGAACTTGGGAGCCATACATAAATTGTAGAATCATAGAATCATTTAGGTTGAACAAGACCCTTAAGCTCATCAAGTCCAACCGTTAACCTAACACTGCCAAGTCCACCACTACGCCATACGAGAGTTTTTACTGACTCATAAGCTTTGCTGGATTCCTAAGTCACATGCATTTATCATGCAGTTCTTGACGAACAGGGTTTGAAATAATTGCTTTGAGTTTTTCTCTGGTACATTATATAGGCTGTTTTGTATCACAGCTATAGCTCTAGTAAGTGCTATGCTTGCTGCAACTATGCTCACTGATTTATTTTGATATAGAATTAGGTTAGTGCTTATAGAGAGTATTTTATTTTTTATATTGATATTTGCATTTCTGTGACCCCTTTTGTGAACAGTGAGAAATATGGTACCACATCATAAATCTGTTTTAAGACTAAATTAAGTACTCCCTATATTTTTCTTCCACTTCTAAAAAATTTTCCTGTATTACAAGGCATTCTAGGTGCCACTCGCTATCAAATCCAATGGCTTCTCCACACAAACACTTGGGAAAATTAATTGGAATTCACTTTAAAAAGGTTTGTCTACACAGTGATGTAATGTGGTTTAATATACTCATTCAGTAAAGAGTCCTTCATTCAGATCAGCCTTTGGAAACGAAGTCTACTCTTGAAAGGTTTTACTATTATTACAATAAAGAGCTAATCTTTGAGCTTTGCCCTAGTTTGAACCTTGATATAGAGGCTTTTGAAATGTTAATACATGAAATATGCTAATGGAGATTGTTAGTTATCCTTTTCTAAATTACTTAGTCCAGGAATGAGAGATTGGAAAAGCCTTCTGTGTGATTTTTGGAGGATGGACTAATGTCCATTTTCAAGGTCTTAGATTTGCTTCTCTAGAGAAGTACATTGCAATAAATGTTCAGGAGTTTGTAGCTAAATTAGGTCATTTAGATTTATCACTCACTGAACTATATATTCACCCTTTTGAGTTATATTCACCTCAAAGAATCATGCAGATGAGAGGCTGCAGGTGGAAAGCCTGTAAGTAGTTTTGGCCAACATCACAAAGCATCCCAAATACTGTTTCACTATGAAAAATAATGGAAGAAGGAGGTAACCAGAAATGGTTGGTGTACTGTGTGCCCCTGCTGCAACTTCCACTACAGCAGTCCTTGCTCACCCACTGACAAAAGAGAAAGATGCAAGAACAACTGTATGGAACATTAATAAGTCAAACACTAAGACAGAAACTCATGTTAGAGTTCATGTTAGAAGAAAATGTTTGCTAGAAATGTGACATATAAATGGTAGTAGAAGAAACTAACTTTTTTTTAAGAATGTAATTAGGCTTATGTTGTAAAGCATTTTACAGTGTTTTATTTTAGTACAATCACAACAAATTTGTTCAAAATGTGCAATCCTTGGGTGACAGAATTCTAGAGGTGTTCTGATTTCTGACATCAAAACTACAACAGTATCTGAATGAAGAGATTTACAACACAGGTTTTTTTTTGTAAGCATAATAAATTCTCTCAAAAGCTGACCTAGGTTAAAGACTTTTTATTAAAAAAACAAAACCAAAAAAACACCACGCATCTTGGTTATTGTTTGCAATTTTTGAAAAGAAATCCATTGCTATGTCAATATCACTCCTACCTCGCTAAACAGAGAATATTAGCTATACAGAATCATAGAAACATAGAATGGTTTGGGTTGGAAAGGACCATGAAGATCATCTGGTTCCGACACCCTTGCCATGAGCAGGAACATCTTCCACTAGACCAGGTTGCTCAGAGCTCCATCCAACCTGGCCTTGAACACTGCCAGGGAGGGGGCAGCCACAACTTCTCCGGGCAATCTGTTCCAGTGCCTCACCACCCTCACAGTAAAGAATTTCTTCCTAATATCTAATATAAATCTATCTTTTTTCAGTTTAAAGCCATTCCCCCTTGTCCTATCACTACACACCCTTGTGAAAAGTCCCTCTCCAGCTTTCTTGTAGGCCCCCTTCAGGTACTGGAAGGCTGCTATAAGGTGTCCCCGGAGCCTTCTCTTCTCCAGGCTGAACAGCCCCAACTCCCTCAGCCTGTCCTCATAGGAGAAGTGTTCCACCCCTCTGATCATCTTTATGGCCCTCCTCTGGACCCGCTCCAACAGGTCCATGTCCTTCTTGTGCTGGGGGCTCCAGAGCTGGACGCAATACTCCAGGTGGGGTCTCACGAGAGCAGAGTAAAGGGGCAGAATCACCTCCCTCAACCTGCTGGCCATGCTTCCTTTGATGCAGCCCAGGATACGGTTGGCTTTCTGGGCTGCAAGCGCACATTGCCGGCTCATGTTGAGCTTCTCATCAACCAGCACTCCCAAGTCCTTCTCCTCAGGGCTGCTCTCGAGCCACTTTCCGCCCAGCCTGTACTTGTGTTTCGGATTGCCCCTAAAACTTATTTATTTTTGAAAAACTGAAATCTTTAAATGGAGTTTGCTGTATTAGAAGATATGGACTTATATTTGAAATAGAATGATTTTGTTTCGAAGCAAAATGTAGAAGTCTTAAAATTTTTACATCGTTATTCAGTATGAGTCTTAAGAACTTTCTTCCTGCCACTCTTTATTGAATTAAATGAATTACTGGTGTTCATAGTAGTTATTGGGATCTCTTAAAAGATTCTGCAACTGAAATATATGCTGCCCCTGTATATGACAAACACCTTTTATGCTATATTATACAACAACAAAAGAGGTTTCTGTAACCATCCAGCAGTATTTAGATTTGACCACATATACCATGCAAAAGACGTACAGTTGAAAAATATCTGAACCTTGTAAGAAACAAGCCTTTGGTGGCAATGGTGATTTCTTTCATCACATTACCAATTACACTTAAGTCACTGTTGTCTGGTTTGGCTGGAAGAAAAAATGCTATACTATTTATATTCATTATGGTATCGATTATATAAGGAAATACCTTACAGTGTGACACATTCTGAAAATAAAAGGAAAATACTAAGCACAAAAAGAAATTTTAAGATGAAAGTATTTCTTTTCATTGAGAAGTTACAGTTCCATTTCAATATCTTGGGGCAATGAAGGAAAAAAAATATTTTCACTTGTGCTAAAATACAATATTTTAGAAGATAAACACATTCCTTCCAAAACTTCTAAATCAGTAAATTATCTCATTAATAGTAACTTGTAATTGTTGAATGAAGGGCCAGCTGATATGAATCAGTATGGATTCACTGAAACCAATGTTGATTTGTCAAGATTTCTCAACCTTTACCAGTGTCTCAATTCAAAACCTTTCCTTATATCAACAAAATAAGCATTGCCTTTTGATAAATACTACTCCAGCTCAGTAAACAGCAGATATATGAATGGTATGAATTAAAAATCTCTGTCAAATGGATTATGAGTGTTCACAGTCATTCTGGAAGGATGAAATAACTATCCTGTATCTGAAGCTAAACGTTAAAGAGAGATCATTATATATCAAGTAAATCTTTCTGTTAAGGGAGACCTAGTCTAATACTGATTCATCTAAATTCCACTTGGTTTGGAATGTAGGTCTTCCCAGTTAAAATTTGTATTTTATGTTTATTTCACATTTAGATGTTTAAATAGTATATACTGCAATCCATAGAAAATAATTTAAATTCAACAGAAGAAGATTCTGATTAACTTTATCAAATATTTAAATCTGAGTAAGCTGAAAGTTATACTGCAAAAAAAATTTTTAGCCTGGTCTTTGATGGAATACTAAAAAAAAATAAAAATCAAAAACCGTGTATTCTTTAAACATGATTCCAACAAAATATTGTGTCACAGATATGAAATATTTTTAAAGATGGACTAGGAAGGAGATTTTTCTAGAAAAAACCTGAAATTTGTAATAAGGACTGAAATATATGAAGTTACTTCCTTGTGAAAACACAGTTGGGTTTGTAAATAAGAAGGGCTCAGAAATAAATCAACAGGGATCCAATGCTATACACAGACACAGAAGAAAATCATATTGCTAGGAAAAATCCTGGGATGTTATTTCCATATTATAATATGGAAATTATAATTATTATAAATATATAGTGATTATAATGCACTTAACAGTACAGCAGTGAGGACTGGCGTTAGTCTCCAGCATATTCAAATTGTAAAGACTGAACACTATTGCAAAAAAAAAGATAAATTAATTCAAAGTTGTACTGGTTTTGGCTGGGACAGAGTTAATTTTCTTCATAGTATCTTGTATGGTGCTATGTTTTGGATTTGTGATGAAAACAGTGTTGATAACACACTGATGTTTTAGTAACTGCTGAGCGATGCTTACACATTGTCAAGGCCTTTTCTGCTCCTCATGCTGCCTCACCAGTGAGTAGACTGGGGGTGCACAAGAAGTTGGGAGGGGACACAGCTGGGACAGCCGACACCAACTGACCAAAGGGATATCCCAGACTATATGACATCATATGACATAAAATTGGGGGGTGGAGGTTGGCGGGGGCTGACGTTTCTCAGGGACTGGCTGGGCATTGGTCAGTTGATGACGAGCAATTGTTTTCTGCTGTCGTAAACTGTATACAATATTATGGAGAAGTTCCATTAAAAAGTCCCATTCAAGAAGCTAAACTCTGCTTCCCCAGAACCCAGTAAGAAAAGTGCTCCCAATGAACCTTCTTCTGGTTCCCAGCTTGATAATCAGCAAGATTATCAGAAGAGAAGAACAATTTTCAGAAAACAAGTTGCATCAAGTGTTTTGAGTTTGGATATTCTCTCATGCATGTCAAGCCTGGACCTTATGTCAATCATCCTTAAGAGTGAGGATACAACAATTTGACAGAAGGCTTATCTTTCAAGGAAAGTGAAAGCAAGGAAAGAAAAAAAATGCAGAAAGGAGATGACTTGAAAAGAGATGCTTAAGATTCTGGAGTGCAAAAAGGTGCCTGTTTGGGCTTACATTATATATATTAGGTGTATTTCCATTTGAATTCTTTTGATATTCACCTGCAGTTAATGAAGGTTGTGTCATGTCCCTCCCCCAAATAATTCAGAATAGATTTGCTAGCCAGAGTAAGGGAAGAAATCAGGAAGGGTGCAGAAGGGAATTAAAAAAAGAACCAGACAAAAAAAGACAGTAATTTCATTATAATTAGGACCAAAAACCTTTTCACTAAGTAGGTTCACCAAAACACATGAAAAGCCACACAAAATTCCCCCCCCCACTGTAATTTGACAGATGATTCTTTGTGAGGCAATGAAGCTTTCAGAAAAAACTAATTATATCTACATCTCTCTTCTTGTAAACATTCAGTAAACAGTCACTACAACTTACAGTTAGTGACTTGTTTTTGTTCTCCCTTGTTCAAAAATATTCAAGCTACTTTATGCAATCAGAACATAAGACTTCTTTTGAAAAATGGGAAAAAAATGAACCAAAATTTCTTAGGCCTTCTTCCTCCTACCTGCTGAGAAAAACAAACCAACCCATCCATTTCAAATCCTTCAATCCCTCCTGCCCAAAAGAGTTAGGACAATCCAATCAGAAGCACAGAAGCCCTCAAATTTCAGGCATAAAATTAAAATTCATGAGATGAGATTGGGAATATGTCTTTTTCTGAAATATTTTCCACATAAATTATGATTCCCATGGAGTTAACTGTGTAAGGAATCCAATGCTAACATTATATTGTCCAAAAAGCCCCACAGAGGACTTTCTGAATTACGTATAGGCCCACTGGGAAGACTCAGATGGACAAATTGGAACCACATAGGAATCAAAAGAAGGAAAAGGGAAACCAAAAGCAAAGCATGATTGTGAAACATGACCTTCAGGAAGGAAGGCAAGCAGGAAGACATTCGTAGCAGTGCTGTGGGTTAACCCTGGAAGGCAGCTTAATTACCATACAGCTGCTCACTCACTCCTCCCCAGCGGAATGGGGAAGAGAATGTGGGTTGAGATAAAGACAGTTTAATAAGTAATAGAGAAAAAAAGACAAAACAAAACAAAAGGAAAACAAGTGATGCAAAAAACAATCACTCACCACCAACCAACTGATGCCCAGCCAGACCCCGAGCAACGGCAATCCCTGGCAAACTGCCCCCTCCAGTTTCATTGCTGAGCATGATGTTATATGGTATGGAATATGCCTTTGGTCAAATTGAGTCAGCTGCCCTGGATGAATTCCCTCCCAGCCTCTTGTCCATCCCCAGCTTACTTGCTGGGTGGGGCAGAGTGAGAAACAGAGAAGGCCTGGATGTTGTGCAAGCAATGTTCAGCAATAGCTAAAACACTGGTGTGTTATCAACACTGTTTTTGTCACAAATCCAAAACACAGCACCATACTGGCTGCTATGAAGAAAATTAACTCCATCCCAACAAAAAACAATGTAAGCAGGAAGGTAAACAGGGCTGTTCTGGGAAGTACCAGATGACAGTCTAAAATTGGTCTCATGATCCATGACGACTGCGATGATAGAAAATTTCTTCTTAAAAAAATCTACATAAGATCCCATGCAGCATTTTTATAATCTGAATTGTTCCAATATTTACAAAATATCTACAAGGAAAAAACTTTAGGATATAAGTGATTTTCCAGAAACACTGGAAAACTTTGGAATTCAAAAGCTATTATTTTGCTTGTTAAAAAATATATTTTAAATGAACCATAAAAAATATGCTCCAGAAGCAATTAAAATTATATTGAAAAATGATACAATTTTATCACTGCCCCAGGTAACAGTAACAAACACAAAGGTATCTTTACCTCATCCAGACTCTGAAATTTTAAAAATTATTTGAGCAAAGTTACGTTTGTTACTGTACTGTAACACAGTGACATTACATCAAAGTAATCTGATCTTAAAACAAATCACTCCAAAAGGACCATCCAACCACAAAAAAGAAAGATATCTACATGTCTTCATGTCAAATCCATGAAGTTGCAGAAGTAAAAGTATTACTGATCCACTGCAAATTTTAGTATAAAGAAGTAACTAGAAATAAAAGTACTCAAAAATGTGTTTGGCACAATTATAAAAGCATGTTAAGCACAATGTCTCCATTTTCTAAGTACTTATCACAGGTGTAAATACAGAAACTTGCAGGAAAAAGAGTGTACGTTTAAAATTGCTCTAGTGATATCAACTTCTTCAAATTATAAGAGGGGAGGGGTGTGAAGTTCATCATGTAATATCCTGGCCAATAATTCTGATTAATGAGAAAATAACAACAAAAATAGCACACAGTGTGTTTTTCTATTTAGGGCTTTTCCTTTAAATATTTAAAAGCTTAACTACAGCTCAGCAAAATGGAGGTGAGGTGGGTGGGTACATGTGCGCACACAAAAGTTACTGAAATAGGACAGGATTCACTACTTTTTGTTTCCTGCATTACATCTTTTGGCTGAACATTCCCTGTTGTTGAAACTGGAAGTGCTTGTTGTTTCTTTACTATTGGATTTAGATTCCCCAGAAGAAAGAACTTTTTTGTTCTTCTCCAAGCAGCGACCATTAAAAGCAACATTTTATTTCATTCCATCTTCATCGTATTTGATCGAAATAATAGTTGCCTGTTTTCAGATTCATGAAGAAAATCATAGGGCTTTGCACTTGGAAATATATAGCTATTAGTATGGAATAACTGAAATTATCTTAGTTCAAAATAAGTGAAAAATCAGAGAATCCTTCATAAATCAGGGGTGGGGGTTGGTGTCTTATCAACGTGTATAAATACCTACCTAATGGGGGGAATGAGGAAGAGGAACCAGACTCTTCTCAGTAGTGCCAGCTGACAGATCAATAGGCAATGGACACAAATTAAAACATAAGAAATTAATCTGAACACAAGAAAATACTTTCTTACTGTGAGGGTGACTGAGCACTGGTTCAGGTTGCACAGAGAGGTTGTCGAGTCTCCATCTATGGAGATATTCAAAACTCAACTGGACTCAGTCCCGGGCAACCTGCTCTTAGCTAACCATGCTTGAGCAGGGAGGTGAACTAGACAACCTCAGTAGGTCCCTTTCAACCTAAACAATTCTGTGATCAACAGAATATCAGTCCTCTAGGGTATGTTACATTGTACCACAATTTGAGAATTTGGAAAAAAAGTTGCTGTGCATTTTAGTGCTTATCACAATTGCAATCATTAATAAGCAATGTTTTAGACTTTCTGTACAGTAATCATTTAAGCAAATCTCCAGACTACTCAAATAAGAAAGTTAGAAAAAATTTTTCTACTGTTCTAGTTATTATTTGTTAGTCCCACTGAAGGCAGACAATAAACCTACACAGTTAAACATAATATATTTTTAACCTTTTAATGCATTTTATATTTGCATGTGCTTTCTTACAGTCACTGTCACTGGCAATTCAAAAATCCTATATACCTGTTGCACAAATAAAATTGCACTAAGTAGCCAGTTGTCACAGTTTCTCACTGAACGCGACCAAATGCGGCCGTGCTAGTTCATGAGCACGACTGGACTGAAGGTGCAGACTGCTATTAGTGTACTCAGAATCGTGGTAGTTTAATATACGTATTAAACGCGACTGGACTGGTAGTGGCAAATTGGACATCACTCAGAATTTAAACCTAGCCGCACCTAGCCTCCCACTCCGGTGAAGAGAGTTAGAATGCAAGGAGGTTTATTTTCAGCCAAATTAACGCGACAGGGGGTAATAATCAGAGGGCTGCACCAGACCAGGGAGTTTCTTAGCAACATCCGTAACCCGAGCCCCAGGGAGGCAGCAGACTTCCCTGTGGGACGGGTCCGGTCGGCAGATCGGGCCCTCTGTTCCCCTCAGAAGGGAATCACCTATGACAATTACCCTCCTTTTTTTCTTAGCCGAGGCAGTAATACGTGGGGCTGACTGACTCTTCCTAGGCAACCCCCTGGATGGACCTTCACCCACATCCTCATTAGCCATGTCCTCACATTCCAGAGCCCTCTGTCTGTTGCTTAAGGGCAACTGGGAAGGTGAGGGAGGTCGGGAGGGGATTCGCTTGCCACCCCGAGCAGGGACCCGTTTCCATTCCCCCCTGTCTTTTAGGTCCCCTCTTTCTGCTTGGTGGCAAGAGGTTAGGGGGTCCTCTGCTTCTTGGGGAGCCGCCTCCTGCTGCCTTGGCCTCAGGGACAGCAGGGTGCGGCTCCACCAGTCAATCTCCCTCTCACACTCCCAGATGCTCCTTAACCTCTCCACTTCCTCTTTCAGCTCTGCCACCAGGCTGAGCAGGTCATTCACCTGGTCGCACCATACACAGCAGTTGTCTCTGCTGTCTTCCAGTACAAGCGCCAGGCTCAGGCACTCCCTGCAGCCAGAGACTTGGACAGCCGTGTGTTTGTGCGGGACCTCCACCTGGGTCCCTGCACTCCTTCTGGCAACAGCTTTCCCATGGGTGGAAACCATGGCCAGAATATCTCCTGGATGGGCAATGTCCACTACTTGAGTTGCCAGGAGGGGGGACTGCAGCCTGCCCGCATGCCCTGCCTTCGCGAACTGCTGTGCCGCTCCCTGGCTGATGCGCTGTCCCTCTTTGCCGGCCCTGTTCGCTCGCGCTCCCTGGGGGCTGCTCTTGTATGTGAGGGGGGTTTGGCCACTGTCACACTCGACCCCGCCCACACTGAGTCAGAGCTGCCTCTTGCTGGCAACTCCCGCTTTCCCGCTTGGGGCGTAGTGGTGGGGGGAGGCCTGGGGTCTCCTCTCTCTCCCGGCGCTTTTGCCGCCTTGCCGCTGCGGTTTTGCCACTTCAGAAAGAGTCCCTCGACGCGAGCCTCGGCTCCAGAGCCCTTTGCCTTCAGTGGCTTCGATAAACTTATTTAGTATATTATGCATAAGTAAGTGTTGAACACAACATTAAAAAAGCTGCAACAGTTTTGAAATCCTAAATCAAATTGTCTGAAATGTCACATTTTTCCAAATTTAAGTTTTCTGAAACATCAGTTGAAAAAACATTAAAAATAGGGATAAATTCCTCATTAGGATGAAACCCCTTTTAGAGAATGTCATGGTTTAACCCCAGCTGGCAACTAAGCACCAGACAGCTGCTTACTCACTCCGTCCCGGTGGGATGGTGGTGAGAATCAGAAGAGTAAAAGTGAGAAGACTCATGGGTTGAGATAAAGACAGTTGAATAGGTAAAGCAAAAAGCAGTGCGTGCAAGAAAAGCAAAATAAGGAATTCATTCACTACTTTCCATTGACACGCAGGTGTTTGGTCATCTCCAGGAAAGCAGGGCTCCATCATACATAACGGTTATTTGGGAAGGCAAACACCATCACTCAGAACATCCTCCCCTTCCTTCTTCTTCCCCCAGCTTTATATGCTGACCATGACGTCATATAGCATGGAATATCCCTTTGGTCAGTTTGGTCAGCTGTCCCAGCTGTGTCCCCTCCAAACTTCTTGTGCGTTCCCCACCTTCTCGTTGGCAGGCCAGTATGACAAGCTGAAAAGACCTTGCTTACTTAACATACTGGTGATTTTAGTTCACAGAATCACAGAATGTTAGGGGTTGGAAGGGACTTCTGAGGGTTGTCTAGTCCAACCCCCCTGCCGAAGCAGGGTCACCTACAGCAGGCTGGACAGGACTGCGTCCAGGTGGGTCTTGAATATCTCCAGAGAAGGAGAATACACAACCCCTCTGGGCAGCCTGTTCCAGGGCTCTGTCACCCTCAGAGTGAAGAAGTTCTTCCTCATGTTCAGACGGAACTTCCTATGCTTCAGTTTGCGCCCGTTGCCCCTTGTCCTGTCCCTGGGCACCAATGAAAAGAGCCTGGCCCCATCCTCTTGACACCCACCCTGAAGATAGTTATAAGCATTTATAAGGTCCCCTCTCAGCCTTCTCTTCCGCAGGCTGAAAAAGCCCAGCTCCCTCAGCCTTTCCTCACAGGAGAGATGCTCCAGTCCATCATCCTCATAGCCTTCTGCTGGACCCTCTCCAGGAGTTCCTCCTCTTTCTTGAACTGGGGAGCCCAGAACTGGACAGAGTACTCCAGATGGGGCCTCACTAGGGCAGAGTAGAGGGGGAGGAGATCCTCCCTCGGCCTGCTGGCCACACTCCTCTTAATGCACCCCAGGATCCCATTGGCCTTCTTGGCAGCCAGGGCACACTGCTGGCTCATGGTTAACCTGTCGTCCACCAGGACACCCAGGTCCCTCTCCGCAGAGCTGCTCTCCAGCATGTCCACCCCAAGCCTCGACTGGTATATGGGGTTGTTCCTCCCCAGGTGCAGGACCCTGCACTTGCCCTTGTTGAATTTCATCAGGTTCCTCTCTGCCCAACTCTCCAGCCTGTCCGGGTCTCGCTGAATGGCAGCACAGCCTGCCAGTGTATCCGCCACTCCTCCCAGTGTGGTGTCATCAGCAAACTTGCTGAGGGTACACTGTGTCCCTTCGTCCACGTCGTTGATGAAGAAGTTAAACAAGACTGGGCCAAGTACTGACCCCCGGGGGACACGACTAGTTACAGGCCTCCAACTAGACTCAGCGCCACTGATGACAATCCTCTGAATTCTGCCATTCAGCTATTAACAATGCACTCAGCCCATGACCTAAAGGTCCTGTGGCTACCGAGGGGATGACATGCACCTTATCATCTTCTATAGTGATGTCTTGTCCCACGGCCAGATCGACTCCTGCGGAGCCGCTTGTGGTGGCTCGGAGCTCGTCGAGACAGCCATAGCTGTGGGGAACTTTCTTGTTCTCGCGTCCCCCATCCTGGCGCTGCTCTGCCCGTTTCCCGACAGGGGGGTACCATCCTTTTTAAACTGCGACCTGCATTGAGCTGCTTTATGCCCGAACTTGTCACATCTATGGCATGTCCCTACAAATTCGTCAGCCACCACCTTTTGCTTCTTGATCTGAGGACAGTTTCTTTTGTAATGGTCTTCCTCTCCGCAAATAAGACAACCAGTTTTTGCTTTAGCACCTCGATCCCCTTTCCCCGTTTGCATGGCAGGTTGTAAAAGCAGCGGCCATAGCAGCCGCATGTATTCTGGCCTTCTCTCTTTCCTCCGCTAAGCGAGGTAATCGGGAACAAGCCTCCACGTACTGACTAAGGGTAGACCCACTAGGCAGGGATGCAATTATCTGTTGACATTGAGTGTTGGCATTTTGAAAAGCTAAATCCTTTCCTACTGCACCTTTTGCTTCACTTGGCAGATTCGGTGCCGCATCTAATGCTTCCTTTAATCGGTCTATAAAGTGCATGTACGGCTCATCAGGACCCTGACGAATCTGCGTATAAGGTAATACAGGCTTCCCAATCTGTGGTAACTCAGTTAAAGCGGCCAGGGCTAAGCTCTGTGACTGTTGCAATATTCGAGGGTGTAGCGCTGCTTGAGCCGCCCCGTCGCGGAAAGCGCCAGTACCCATGAGCTGGTCTGGTGTAACTACACGTAAAGGATCATCGGCACCTAGCTGAAGGTTTTGCGTCATTGCAACCTCACATTTATCCCGCCACTTATCCTTCCACAACATAAAGGCAGTGGGGGGCAACACCAATTCTAACAAGGCTCGGGCATCAGCTGGCACTAATATCTGATTTTTGAAACAGGTGGTAACCAGCATCATAACTTGCTTGCTATCCAAACCATAGTTCATTACGGTTTTTTGTAACTGACTCACTGTTTTCCAGTCAAAAGGAGCCCATATCCGTTGATTCCCCTGCGTAAACACCGAGAATGCTGTTAAACTGTTTGGTAGCATTTGTCCTTCAGTTACAGCATTTTCTATTACCCCCCTCCATCGTTGTCCCTTATTAAACTTAGGGTCGCGTATCGGGGGCGTCCCGTCTCCACTCCGACCTCCAGCGGCCACACCACCCCCCTCTGTACCGCCGGGTCCCTGCAGACCACACCCACCGTGCGCGCAATCAGGCTTTTGAACACCGGATGCCCCCCCTCCGTGCTCTCTCCACGTCACGCTCCTCTTCCATGCCTCACGTTCGTCATCCCCCACCCCCTTACCGTATTTACTGCGTAAATAGTGATCAGCGTCAGCTAAGCTCATTTCCCCGTCTTCCAGCATTAGCCTAACCCAATGCCGTTGCGAATGCTCTGGTGGTGAGTTTTTGTTAATGCTTCCATTATTTGACCCCCCCCTGAAATCACCTCCCCCATCCCGTACGACTCCCCACATATCTGCTGCTCGACTGCTCGCAAACCGTCCGTTACGGCTTGGTGAGCCTTTCGATATGCCTGTTTAATCGTGGCGTTACGGGATCCTTTATCTAGTCGTTGCATCTCGTCCAGCAGCTTTGTCATTTGATCCTGTTGCTTTCTCAACGTGTCCGTAAGTTCACTTTTATGAATCTTTGGGTATAATAGCGATGTTGCTCCTTCGGGCAAGTCAGTATCCATTTCTGGGAGCGGCACATTCTCCGGTAGTGGTGGGGCTGTAGGTGGCGCTGGTGCCACACTCGGTTCTCCGCAGGGCTCCGTTTCACAAGCCAGCGGCGCCATACAGGGATCTTGATACTCTCCCGCGGGTTGACTGATTGCATAAACAGCTCTCGCGGCGGCTGCAGCCACAGTAGCCTCGTCCTTCATATCAGCAATCATATTTTTAACAGTTCGGAAAAAAGGGGCTAATTGCCGAGCCTCTTTGTTTCCGACCTGCACAGAGTCCCACAAGTCCATCCCAACTCTGTGCCACGCATCCGGATCGAACAGCTGATCCATTGTTATCAGCTTTCGGAGGCGGCACCATAATAATAGTCCCGATATGTCTCCTTTAGTTAACTTAGCGTCGGCTCGATCTGCCAATTCCAACAGGCTTTTCAGCACCGTGTTTTGTGACGCTGATACAGTGGAACCCATGCTGCCGATGTTCATGCCCCCCCCCGGCGTGCCACGGATCCGCTCCTGCCGCTTACATCGGATAGGCTACAGACATAAATCACACACTGTTCACACGCCCCACATTCCCTTATAATTGGTAACTATGCACTAACGTCAATAGCAACAGACTGCCTCCACGTCCTTGAACACATCTTGTTTTTGCTATCAATGGCTATTCTTAGCTGTCTTTTCCAGCAAGCCTGTTAAATCATGCTGTTTTGCTTAAGCGGCCTAGTCGTGCTAATTCTCAAGCTACATCGACCCTAACACTTCTGTAAGGCCTTTGACATGGTCCCCCACAACATCCTTCTCTCTGAATTGGAGAGACATGGATTTGATGGGTGGACTGTTCGGTGGCTAAGGAATTGGTTGGAAGGTCGCAGCCAGAGGGTAGTGGTCAACGGCTTAATGTCCAAATGGACACCGGTGACTTGTGGTGTCCCTCAGGGGTCCGTACTGGGACCAGTACTATTTAATATTTTCATCAACGACATAGTGAGATCGAGTGCACCCTCGGCAAACTGGCAGATGACACCAAGCTGAGTGGTGCAGTCGACATGCCCGAGGGACGGAATGCCATGCAGAGGGACCTGGACAAGCTTGAGAAGTGGGCCTGTGTGAACCTCATGAGATTCAAGAAGGCCAAGTGCAAGGTCCTGCACCTGGGTCGGAGCCACCCCCACTATCAATACAGGCTGTGGGATGAGGGGATTGAGAGCAGCCCTGCCGAGAAGGACTTGGGGTTACTGGTGGATGAAAAGCTGGACATGAGCCACCAGTGTGTGCTGGCAGCCCAGAAGGCCAACCGTGCCCTGGGCTGCATCCCCATCAACGTGGCCAGCAGTTTGAGGGAGGGAGTTCTGCCCCTCTGCTCCGCTCTGGTGAGACCTCACCTGGAGTACTGCATCCAGCTCTGGAGCCCCCAGCACAAGAAGGACATGGACCTGTTGGAGCGGGTCCAGAAGAGGGCCACAAAGACAATCAGAGGGCTGGAGCACCTCTCCTATGAGGAAAGGCTGAGAGAGTTGGGCTCTTCAGCCTGGAGAAGGCTCCGGGGAGACCTTGTAGCAGCCTGTCAGTACCTGAAGGGGGCCTATAGGAAAGATGGGGAAAATATCTTCAGCAGGGCTTGTTGCAATAGGACAGGGAGTAATGGCTTTAAACTAAGGGAGGGTAGGTTTAGACTAGATATAAGGAAGAAATTTTTTATGATGAAGGTGGTGAAACACTGGAACAGGTTGCCCGGAGAGGTAGTGGAGGCCCCATCCCCGGAAACATTCAAGGCCAGGTTGGACGGGGCTCTGAGCAACCTGGTCTAGTTGAAGATGTCCCTGCTCACTGCAGGGGGCTTGGGCTACATGACCTCTAAAGGTCCCTTCCAACCCAAAGCATTCTATGATTCTATGGTCTGAGACTGAATCAATTCTGAATATGTTGGAAACGAAACGTGGTTCAATATGTCTATATTTTAAAACTACTGAATGCTTATTCACGTTTTGTACCACAGTAAGGCCAAGGTACAGGAAACAAGAAACTTCCTTTCCTCTTAGAACAGCACACACATAAGCTTGTAATCTTGGTAGACCAAGAGATGCTAGCAGAGCTCCTGGCTCCAGAGAGGACGTTCCTGAATGGGACAGAGCACTGGATGATTTGTTGTAAAACAATTAAGCAAAACAGTGCAAGGATAGTATCAACTATGTTTTTCAAGGAGTTCTTCCTCAGACTACGTCCTGTGCATGCCACCTAGTAAGTATACTTCCATAGGATTAAACACCACAAGACTAACAATAAAGTAAAATGGAAACATCAGAGCAAGTGTTGGTAAGCCGTACATTTTCCTTGACCTATATACATAGTTTGAACTATTTTGCAATGTTATTTGAATAAAAATAAAGGCCACATGTAAATGTTTCACTTCTTGCTTTCTCATGCATATTCCTTTTATTTTTGGCATTATGGAGAATCACAGATCAATTCCAATTTTGCTTTAGAAGTATACAGACTCTGCTATTTACCTGAAAATCAATATGAGGATAAGATTAACCTTACTACCCACGCACATACTGAACAACAATCAAATAATCAGCAAGAGAACATAATGAATAAATTACTGTGTGTAATTTAGTACTCCACTGGGGGTGACAACACTATATAGTGATATAACTATACGAAGTTTCATTATTGTGTAATGTAAGCCCCCAAACTCCTATGAGACTTCTAGTTATACCCTTCACCCTCTTCTCCCCCCGTTTTTTAGTTCGCATTAAAAAAAACCACCAGAAAAACCCCTAAACAAACAAACAAACAAAACCAAACCCAAACCCAAACCAAAACACAACCAACCCACTACACTTATTTTCATGAGGCTCAGTACAGGAGAGGCAAAATGCCATTTAGTGCATAGTGATAGAGGGGACTGTAAGAAACGTGAAACTATAACAAAAAAAGCCTTAATATTTTCTAGTTTTCAGTAGTCTTTAGTACTGTAACTTGTATTCCTGCATGCAGAGTGATCTAACGATGCAACTGTTACACTAATCCCTGTTTTCTCATTAAGGAATGTAGTGGAAGGACATGGGCACAAGCTATCACTTAGTCGTTAGACAAAATAATTAAGTGAAACAAAAGTGGTCTTGGTTCTCAGCAAATGATTGGGATAATTGTGGGATAAAAGAGACTCCTAAATAATTCTACTCCAGACAGCTCGGCCTTGGGAGGGCAAATGCGCTAAGCTATAGAGATAAGGAGGCACCAAGAGAGCAACAAGACTAGAGCCAAACAATCCGAAGGACATGATATACGTGATCCTGGAACTGAGTTTGTGCAGAAACAAACGTCAATCAGTGAACAGCGTGATGAAGAGGATGGGCCTTCATCTTGGGACCCCCAAAGACCACCCAAAGATGCTAACAGACACACATGAAAGATATTTACATATGCTAATTAGTTCTTAGAAATACAATGTATATTTACGTATGTGATTGTTTTTAACCTGAAGCAACAGGGTGTCTGGCGCGCACATTTGGAGGAGAAATCCCCCGTGTGCCCGGCGCTGCAATAAAGAATACCTGCTTAACAGTATACATTCTACTGTTAGGTTTTTTTCTACCGGATCTTCGAATCAACAGACTGCTGAACTGCATAAAAAGTAAGAAATTAAAAAACTGTCCGGATTCTATAGGCCCAAACAAACAAGTAATTGCAAATTAGTAATGTAAAAATTGGGTGACTGAGCTAAGTGTTTTTCCCAGCAAGAATCAGCTTACTATGCTTACTCTGTAGACCCCATCCTGTCAGTACATCCAACTGAACTGACCTACCTATGCAGTAAAGATTAAGTTTGTGTGAGCGTACTATCTGTATGGAAGTCACATGCACCATCAATACATATTGCGCACCAACACTGAAAACATAAATGGGGTGGAGGAAAATACTGGTTTGCTGAGTCAGTCTCTTTCTACCTATGTTAGGCAGATGGTGCAATTAAGAAGAGGAATCTTCTCAGTACATTCATTGTACTCCTATTGTCCATCTATCAGGCACAAATATATTTCTGGTTAACAGCATTCAACTAAAAGAGATGGAAGATGATGAAAACGAATTTTTTATTCCTGTTACATTTGATTTCTATTCAGTTGCAAAATCTGTCATTTTGATTTCATATAATTGAAAAAGTGATAGTGGAAAGTTAAAAAGGAAGTGCATTAAAAAGAGGAGGGAGAAAGGTAAGATGGGAAAAAAAAGGAGGATGATGAGGGAAAGCATTAACATTTATTTATTACAAATTGACTATGCACACTCCTGCAATTTCCAAAATTAGGACTCATTTATGAGAGCTGAACCAGCTCCTGTAATATGCAGAGCATGTATTTCTGTATTCCTGCACAGTGGCACAAGGCACTGAGCCACAAACACACGATTCCAGGATTCACTTCTACAATCATACAGGTTTTGCAGCAACCTCAAACTAGTATGATTAACACTTTGGTACAATAAAGTTACAAAGTAAGGAAACAACTTTGTTTTACACAGAGGTGAAAAGAGAGGGATAAAAGAGACAATTATATTCAAATTTTTTTGTCTGAAGTTTTATAGCTTTAAAGTAAACAATATTAATGCAAATTTAAATGCTGTAGGATACAATCCAAGATCTATATTTAGGTTCTTAGCTGCCAATAATTACATTAATTTCAATAGCTAACATATGCTGCATTAAGTATGTAAAGCAAGTAAAACAAATTAAGGCGTTATTATAGGATATTTAGACTGAATTACCCAAATTTAACAAGCATATTCAACAGTTCTGGCAAAACTGACTTTCTTGTAGCCACATACTGAGCTGCTGACAGAGACAAGGATCAAAGACGGAAGGATCCCTACAGCCCACCACACAGCATTTACACAAAGAGGACCTAGTTCATAAGAGATTTTTTTACCTCATGGTAATCCAAGGCAGCATGTGCTGGGCATGCTACTGCTGCTTTCCATTCATGACTGTGCACTGCAAATCAAATGTTGGGTTATTCTGGGACTGCTCACTAGGAGAGTGCAAGTAGGGCAAGGGATGCAGAGGCTGGGGCAGTGGACAGTGCCACACTTCAGCACTCAGGGGGAGGGGGAGAAGAGGTCTGCATTCAGATAGTCTTTGGATAACAGCTTTGAACACTTTTCCAGCACTCTTCATCATTTTAAAGTCTATTATATTAATATTTTAGTCCTACCCATTGGTCTCTAACAGCATTGGGCTGCTGAACAGCAAGATGCTGTAAAAGCATGAAATTTAGCAGACTAACACCCAAAATGGCAAGATTTCAAAGTGCACAAGCCTTTCCCTTATTCTACAAGTGGTTATGTGGAGGAAAAAATTCTATACAGTGCAAAAAAAAATGCTTTGCTCAGTTACTGATTTTATTTATAAACTATAACAGTGTTGGCACCAGTAACATATAACAGAGAAGACTAATTCTTGTTATTCATTACATTCATCTGCTGATGCACTGAGGCATAATAAGGAGATGGAGATAAATACAGATGTCTCAATTTTGGGTAGGGTTCTAGTTAAGCACATTTTATTCAGCCTATCAAAGTACCTATAAACTCCATTTTCTGAGACAAAATTAATTCATGGTAAAAGTATGTGTAATCGATGGCCTTGCTGGACTTGTCAAATGCAAGACAAAAGACATGCTTGGACTCAGGCGTCAAGAGCCAAAGAGTTAACAAATGGAGCAATTGACTGGTGCTTATCTTATCAGACAGAAGTAAGGGGGGATAGCCCATCACTGTAAACCCAGTGATCTGTGGGGCGCCGTGGAGGACATGCAGCCAGAGATTGCTTCGGATAAACAACAGATGGCTCCCAGAAGCCCACACCAAGATGCCCGCTCTGAAGGCATGTCACACTGCTGAGTCCCGCTTCTGACGACACAACATTCCATGCCAAGAGCCAATTGATACACAATAATTGACTTAGTCCCACCTCGCAAAAAGATTTTCAAATGTATAAAAACAGGAACTTGAAAATTCTCTTTGGGAGGACGAGACAAGTGAGAACTTTACAGAATCACAGAATCACACGGAATCACAGAATGGTAGGGGTTGGAAAGGACCTCTGTGGGTCATCTAGTCCAACCCCCCTGCCGAAGCAGGGTCACCTACAGCAGGCTGCACAGGACCTTGTCCAGGCGGGTCTTGAATATCTCCAGAGAAGGAGACTCCACAACCTCCCTGGGCAGCCTGTTCCAGGGCTCCGTCACCCTCAGAGGGAAGAAGTTCTTCCTCATGTTCAGATGGAACTTCCTGTGCCTCAGTTTGTGCCCATTGCCCCTTGTCCTGTCACTGGGCACCACTGCAAAGAGCCTGGCCCCATCCTCCTGACACCCACCCTTCAGATATTTATAAGCATATATTAGGACCCCTCTCAGCCTTCTCTTCTTCAGGCTGAACAAGCCCAGCTCCCTCAACCTCTCCTCGTAGGGGAGATGTTCCAGTCCTCTCACCATCCCCGTAGCCCTCCGCTGGACTCTCTCCAGTAGCTCCTCATCTTTCTTGAACTGGGGAGCCCAGAACTGGACAGAGTACTCCAGATGAGGCCTCACCAGGGCAGTGTAGAGGGGAAGGAGAACCTCCCTCGTCCTGCTGGCCACACTCCTCTTAATGGTGAATCCATGCTGACTACTCCTGATAACCTTCTTTTCTTCCACTTGCTTGATGATAGCCTCCAGGATGAGCTGCTCCATCACCTTTCCCGGGATGGAGGTGAGGCTGACTGGCCTGTAGTTCCCTGGGTCCTCCTTCTTGCCCTTTTTCAAGATTGGAGTGACATTGGCCTTTCTCCAGTCCTCAGGCACCTCTCCTGTCCTCCAGGACCTTTCAAAGATGATGGAAAGTGGCTCAGCAATGACATCCGCCAGCTCCCTCAGCACTCGTGGGTGCATTCCATCGGGGCCCATGGATTTGTGGGTGTCCAGATCGCTTAAGCGAGCCCTCACGCAGTCCTCCTCGACCAAGGGAAAGTCGTCCTCTCTGTGGGCTTCTTCTCTTACCTCGGGGGCCTGGGATTCCTGAGGGCCAGTCTTAGCACTGAAGACTGAAGCAAAGAAGGCATTCAGTAGCTCTGCCTTCTCTGCATCCTCCGTCACCAGGTCACCCGCCTCATTCAGCAGCGGCTTCACATTGTCCCTAGCCTTCCTTTTGCTGCTGATGTAGTTGAAGAAGCCCTTCTTGTTGTTTTTGACATCCCTTGCCAGCTTCAATTCCAGGTGGGCCTTGGCCTTCCTCGTCGCATCCCTGCACGCTCTCACCACATTCCTGTACTCTTCCCAAGTGGCCTGCCCCTCTTTCCACATTCCATGGACCTTTCTCTTCCACCTGATCTCCGCTAGAAGCTCCTTGTTTAACCATGCAGGTCTCCTGCCTCCTTTGCTCGATTTCTTTCTCAGGGGGATGCATTGCTCCTGAGCATGGAGGAAGTGTCGTTTAAAGAGCGACCAGCACTCATGGACCCCCCTGCCTTCGAGAGCCCTGTCCCACGGGATTCCTCCCAGTAGCTCCTTGAAGAGGGCAAAGTCAGCCCTCCTGAGGTCCAAGGTTTTGATCCTGCTTATCGCCCTGCTTCCTCCACGCAGGATCCTGAACTCCACCATTTCATGGTCACTGCAGCCGAGTCTACCTCCAACCTTCACATCCTCCACCAGTCCCTCCTTGTTTGTTAATACAAGGTCCAGCAGCGCACCTTTCCTTGTTGGTTCCTCCACCACTTGCATCAGAAAGTTATCATCGATGCTCTGTAGGAACCTCCTGGATTGCGCCTGCCTAGCTGTATGGTCTTCCCAGCTGATGTCAGGGTGGTTGAAGTCCCCCATGAGAACCAGGGCCTGTGACTGTGAGGCTGCTTGCAGCTGCCTGTAGAAGGCCTCACCAACCTCCTCCTCCTGGTCAGGTGGCCTGTAGTACACACCCACCGTAATGTCACCCTTATGAGCCTGTCCCTTAATTCTAACCCACAAGCTCTCAACTCCTTTCTCATTTGCCCCCAGGCCAAGCTCAATGCATTCCAGTTGCTCCCTCACATATAGAGCAACTCCACCACCTCTCCTTGTTGGTCTGTCTTTCCTAAAGAGTCTGTAGCCATCCATGACAGCATGCCAGTCATGCGAGTTGTCCCACCACGTTTCTGTGATGGCGACCAAGTCATAGCCGTCCTGCTGTGCAATGGCTTCCAGCTCCTCCTGTTTATTGCCCATGCTATGTGCATTGGTGTAGACACACTTGAGCTGGGCTGTCAATCTCACCCCTGGCCTTGGCACGCCAAGCCTAGGCTCATCCCTAGTGAGCTGGGCAATATCCCCTTCCCCCTTCGAACCTAGTTTAAAGCCCTCTCAATGAGCCCCGCCAGCTCGTGGCCAAGAATTCTTTTTCCCCTTTGAGATAGCTGAGTTCCACCTGTCGCCAGCAGGCCCGGTGCTGTGTACACCTCCCCATGATCAAAGAAACCAAAATTTGACCGATGGCACCAGTCCCTGAGCCACCTGTTAACCAGGTGAGTTTTCCTGCCCCTTTCAGTGCTCTTCCCTGCCACTGATGGGATGGAGGAAAACACCACCTGCGCCCCGGATCCCTCAACCAGTCGTCCCAGTGCCCTGAAGTCCCTTTTGATGACCTTGGGACTTCTTTCTGCTATTTCGTCCCCGCCAACCTGCATTACCAAGAGGGGGTAGCAATCAGAAGGCCGCACCAGACCAGGGAGTTTCTTAGCAACATCCCTAACCCGGGCCCCAGGGAGGCAGCAGACTTCCCTGTGGGATGGGTCCGGTCGGCAGATCGGGCCCTCTGTTCCCCTCAGAAGGGAATCACCTATGAAAATGACCCTCCTTTTTTTCTTAGCTGAGGCAGTTGTAATACGTGGGGCTGTCTGACTCGTTCTAGGCAACCCCCCCGGATGGAGCCTCACCTTCACCCACATCCTCTGTGGCCAGTCCCTCACATTCCAGAGCCCCATATCTGCTGCTTAAGGGCAACTGGGCAGGTGAGGGAGGCCAGGGGGAGAATCTCTTGCCCTCCCGAGCAGGGACCCGTTTCCATTCCCCCCCATCTCTTAGGTCCCCTCTTTCTGCTCGGTCGCAAGAGGGTAGGGGTTTCTGTGCTTTCTGTGGAGCTGCCTCCTGCTGCCTCTGCCTCAGGGAGGGCAGGGAGCGGCTCCACCAGTCGATCTCTCTCTCACACTCCCAGATGCTCCTCAGCCTCTCCACTTCCTCCTTCAGCTCTGCCACCAGGCTGAGCAGATCATTCACCTGCTCGCACCGAACACAGCAGTTGTCTCCGCTGTCCGCCGGTACGAGCGCCAGGCTCAGGCACTCCCTGCAGCCAGAGACCTGGACACCTGCGTTCTTGTGTGGGGCCTCCGTCTGGGTCCCTGCACTCCTTCTAGCAAGAGCTTTACCACGGATGGTAACCATGGCTAGAATATCTCCTGGATAGGCAATGCCCACTACTTGAGCTGCCAGGAGGGGCGGCTGCACCCTTGCCCAGCCGCCTCCCCCGCTCGCCCTGCCTGCGCGAACTGCTGCGCCGGCTCTGTTTGCCCGCGCTCCTGGTCGCTCGCGCTCCCTGGGGGCTGCTCTTATCGCTGCCGCTCGTTGGCACCTCCTGCTTTCCCGCTGGCGGGTGGGGGGGGTGGTGAAGGGGGGGGGGGGGGGGGGGGGGCTGGGGTCTCCTCTCTCTCTCTCGGCGCTTTTTGCCGCCTCACCACTGCGGTTTTGCCACTGGAGAAAGGGTCCCTCGGCGCGAGCCTCTGCTCCAGAGCCCTTCACCTTCAGTAGCTTTACCTGATGGACGACGGGTCGACGGGCCTGAACCTCTCTTCCCCCCCCAAAAAGGGACGCCTTTTTGGTAAGAGTCATGACTCTGACTTTGTCGGACCTATCCCCGGAAACACATTGTTAACTAAAGCGCTAAACTATTACTTTGAGCTCAACTTCTGTAGACAGTGCATTTATCAACGGCAATCCCGAATCTGTGATACCTGTCGCTTGAATAAATTACCTATTGTTTCAACTTTGCGAAACTGTTTCAGTGAAAGCCCTTGGAAGGGCTCTGACAGGCAAGTTGAATCTGAGAAGTGACTACACACTTAACCCTTTAGACATAAACCATTGACCAAGTCGGGGAACTAGGAGTAGATCCAGCCGCACCTAGACTCTCCTCTGAGAGAGAGTTTAGAACTCAAGGGGGTATGCTCTGAAACTCGTGACTCAACAGGAGGGCTCTCCTTTTGCCGCTCATCAGACTCCCCTTACCCCCTTTTAACACGACAGTAAAAAATTGGCGTAGTCGGCAGGATTGCCATGGATAAACTGCTACAAAAATATAAGTGTGCACCATCACAAGCAGGTATTGAATGGGCCCAGAAATTCTGGAAAGATGAGGATAAAGTGGTAGAACGGATAAAACAATGCCTAAGTGAGCAAAAGATCAAAAACACTAAAGGCAAAAAATTTATTTGTGCTGTATTAGGGGCTTGCCTATCTTGCACGCAGAAAGAAATGAAAGAGTCTCCATCGCCTGAAAAAATTGCAGATATAGAATATGTTGCACTAAAATCAGAAAATGAAGTATTAAAAACATCACTGACTTTTGAAAAGGAAAGTCAAAAGAAATTGGAGATACAAACAGACACCTTAAAAGGTGAAATCGGGTACCTTAAATTGCAGTTGTTTTGGGCCAATAGGCGAGAAAACCATTTAGAAGAAAAATTAAATCTCTCATTAAACCAGATATCGTCCTCAATCTGAGCTAAAGAAATCTGCAAATTAATACAGTATGCGGATCCCGAGACATGGGATGGAGATGTCTGGGACAGTGATGATAATGATGAACTGGAGGAGAATTCTGATTATGATGTGGCCCCAGAACCTATACCTATTCGGCCATTGATTAAAACAGAAACCACCGATGAGGGTGGAGAACAGGCTCGTACTACTGTACGAACCATCCCATGGTCTCCTGCTGAATTGGCAAAATTGCAGGAAAAATATTCCAGGCGTCCGGAGGAGTCCGAGACGCAATATGTATGTCGAGTCTCCCTCACCGGGGGAGACCGAATCCTCTTAAATGAGGAAGAAGCAGGAGGCTACTGGGGTCCTGGAGTATTTCTAACTACCACTCCAGGTAATCATAATTATTCATTAACTATGCGAGCTGCTTATTGGGCTGCTGGCATAGACCCGCAAGACAGAGGAGAACCTTCTGTTATAAAAACCTCAGGGTTCTGATTTGGTGACATCTGTGCAAAAGGCTGCCTGCATACAAGCAATGCATGAGCAGGATGTGTTAATAAGATCCCCAATGTTAGCCCCTATAGATCCGGCAAGATTCACTCCACTGATCCGAGGCCTCCCAGACAGTTTAAAAACATATGTGGCCAATGTACAGGATCGACTTCAAGTCACTCGACCCAGACAAGGCCGACGCCCACGTCGAGGGCAAGATCAGGATCAGGACCAAGATCAAAATCAAATAATCACTTGGAGTGAATTTGTACAAGATATAGTAAACTACGGGCGCAGGATGGGATGGATCAGATCCTCACAGTTGTCTGATCCGCCACCTCGTGGAGTTCGCCAGTTTCACAGCCCTAAGGCTAAACTCGAATGTAAATTAAAATTTGATAAGGAGCGTAAGGAGCTCTGGCATAAAGCTCGAGCTATGGGGGTGCCACGGCATCTACTGATTGGTACATCCACGACTGACCTAAAAATTCTCATACAGTTGTTAAGCCATAAATTTAATTCGACAAAGAAAGGTCAGCCCGCAGAAAACAAAACAACTCCTGTTAACACTGCACCCTCCGCCCCACAGCACCAGCTAAGTGATTTAACAGACCCTCGGGCAAAAAAACCACATCCCCGGGGAGGGCTGGGAGCCTCCTTCCTCGGCGGGTACTAGCTATACAGTGGCTCTCTGGTATACCCCCCGAATCTGTCATTGCCATCCCGGTGGGACCAAAGAAAGTTTTTGTAAATTTTCTCATTGATACGGGTGCTCAAATTTTGGTAATCACCAAGGAGACCGCAACATGCTTAAATGTAAAACCTGGTCGCCGTAAAGTAAAATTTACAGGCATTGATGGAGTCATAAGGAAATGCCCTACAGCAAAAATTACCCTGTGGCTCCCAGGCGAACAAAGATTAACCCGCACTGAAGTATTGGTCGGTGATGCTAACACTAATATTTTGGGATTTGATTTGTTGTATGGTAGAGTGTGGAAACTCCCTGATGGTTCAGTTTGGAGTTTTGCTGGGCAAGAAATTAAACAGAATGAGCCTAAAAAAATTAATTTATTAGAAATGTCTATATCTTTACCACCATCAAAAATTACAAGCACAAAACAGTATACATTACCAGCAGCTGCGCAATCGGGTATTGACGGGGTGGTAAGAGACTTAGGAAACTGAGGCATAATCACTCGTACACACTCACCTTATAATTCCCCTGTCTGGCCAGTAAAAAAACCAAATGGGCAGTGGAGACTCACGATTGATTACAGGCGATTAAACACCAACACTGCACCTTTAACTGCAGCTGTACCGAGCATTGCAGAATTGTTAACTCAGATACAGGGAGCATCTCACACATGGATGGCAACTTTAGATGTAAAAGATATGTTTTTTATGGTTCCACTCCAGGAACATGATAAAGCCCGATTTGCTTTTACCTGGAAAGGGATACAATACACCTTTAACAGGCTACCCCGGGGATATAAACATTCCCCCACCATTGCTCACAATGCTTTAGCTAAAACACTGACTGGAATTCCTATTCCATCAGACGTTACTATATATCAATATATAGATGACCTTTTGATTGGAGGGGAACAATTTGACACTGTTAAACAGGCTATGGAGGATGTGACATTGCGATTAACAACCTTGGGTCTGGAAATTCCCCCATCCAAGTGTCAGGGACCCGCACAGGAAGTCAAATTCCTAGGGGTCTGGTGGATCTAAGGAGCCTTATCTATCCCTCCTGACACACTGGAGAAAATCGAACAGGGACAGGATCCCTCTAATGTTAAGGAATTGCAACAAGTTTTAGGAACTTTAGTATACTGGCATAAACATGTCCCTGGATTTTCTATGATTGCTCGACCCCTTTATAATTTACTGCGAAAAAAGAAATCATGGGAGTGGACAAATCAACATTCTAATGCCCTGGAGACACTGGTAAAAGAATTGAGACTATTTCAGCAGCTAGGTCCTGTACATCCCTCTGATGCAATTCATGTGGAATGGGGATTTAGTGAACACGGTTCTCACTGTAATGTTTGGCAAAGACGACCTGAAGGGCCTGAGCGTCCACTTGGGTTCAGTTCAAAGTCCTTTAATGATACTGAATCGCGATACTCAGACCTGGAAAAGGGACTATTGTCTTTGGTACGAGCTGTAAAGCAAGTGGAACAAATAAGAAAAAAACAGAGTGTAATCATTCGGGGACCTTTCCGCCTCCTAGACACAATATTTAAAGGGACGGTGCCGCCTGCTGGCATTGCCCAAAAGCCCACGGTCCGTAAGTGGTATGCCTATCTGGAAAGCATCCATGAGATTATGCCTATTACAGAGGGCAGCACTAAAGTGTCTAAATTACAGAAAGATGTAGACAGTACTTTGCTGTTCCAAACTCCTCCAAGCAAACCATCTCCAATTCGGGAGGCACTTCCTCTAACAGAAACCAGCAACCTCGAAGGGGTATGGTTCACTGAGAGGTCATCCTGCAGGCAAAATAATGAGTGGAATTATAATGCAGTGGCACTGGAAGTAGCCACGGGAGAATGGGTCAGCGAAACAGGTAAAGGAAGTACACAAGTGGGGGAGCTTAGGTCAGTTTTATTAGCTGCGCAACACAGTGCTGACTATATTTACACTGACTCATATGCTGTTTTTAAAGGAGCTACCGAGTGGGTGAGCCACTGGGCAGCCAATGACTGGCAGGTGAATAGAGTCCCAGTCTGGCAAACTGACAGCTGGAAACAATTGCTAAAAATAGGAGAACAAAGGATACTGCACATTGGTTGGGTGAAAGGGCATGATCAATCAGCCTCTGTTGCTGCCCAGTTCAATCAACAAGTTGATAGCCTCACACGGCTGCACAAAATTGATATTACAAGTGATGAATTAGAATGGGAACCTTTTCTTGAATGGCTACATGTAAAACGAGGGCACACTGGCCGAGCTGATTTGTATCGGGAAGGCATAGCCCGAGGACGGCCTGTGTCGACAAAACTGTGTGACAAGTGGTAACTGCCTGTTCACAGTGTCGCCTGCGACTTAACAAAGATCATCCAAGTAAGGCGCCTCCCATGCACATCCGAAATAAAAAAACACTGTGGCACACCTGGCAAATTGATTACATAGGTCCATTGCGACCCTCAGGGGGTAAAAAACATATATTAGTAGAGGTGGAAGTTGTTTCAGGAATTACCATGGCAACAGCTGTCACAGCTGCAACTGGAGATAACACAGTTTACAGCCTGAAGGAATGGTTCAGCACCCTCCCCCTTCCTGAGGAGATTCAAAGTGACAACGGATCACACTTTACAGCCACAGTGGTACAAGACTGGGCAAAAGAAGAAGGAATTCGGTGGGTATTCCATACTCCGTACTACCCCCAAGCAAACGGGATTGTTGAGCGAACAAACGGGTTAGTTAAGCGATTTGCTAAAACCCATGAATCTGGGTGGCATCTGCGATTATCCAATGCCATCTATCTATGGACTGGAGACGGCTGTCCCAAAATGAAAGCCTTCTGTGCTTCTGGCACAACTTTGGTGCCAAAGGCAGACGCAAAACCAGAACACCCTACTAGCTTTTACGCAGGCCAGCCAGTGCTGGTTAAAATGCCTCAGATTGGAACAGTGTCACTAGTACTAACAAAACCAAAAAATCTTTACGTTTGGGAAGCGAAAGACAGCTCTGGAAAACTGCATCGAATCAGTACTAGGTGGACAGTACCTACCTTTTAACCTATTGTATGCTGGTTTCAATGACAACCGAGCACTTTCCTTTCTTTTCTGTTTACAGGTGTTTTCCAAACGCTGGGAAACTACGCCTAAAATCACAGACTGTCATGTGTCAAAACAGACTGCCCTCAAGGACTGCTGATTTATACTTCTAGTCCTAATCCGTGGAATCATCTGTAAACCAAAGCTTCCAGAAGGTCGAAACAATCTGACAAAGAAGGTAATAGTGATTTAATTCTGATAGGAATACTGATTTCTAGTTTTACTTGTGTATTATGTGACTTGGGGGTTTTTTTGTTTTTGTTTTTTTTTTTACCTTTTGCTTTATTAAGTTACCGGTTTTTTTAATGCACAATAGTTTTGTTTTGTTGTGGTTTTGATAGTTATAATTTACTATAGAATTGTCAATATGAATCTTTTATCATGCATTAACAGTGGTAGACAAATATGTGTAAGTTTAACATGTGTTTACATATTAGGTGTAATGATTGTGCATGTGTTCCACAGAGATTATAATCAAAAAACAAAGAAATCTTTGGGTATGATAGAGGAAAACACAGCCTTTAAGTTGTTGCAAGGATTTCTTAGAATGATGAATTGGACTCAGGGAACCACCTGTCTAATGCTGCCAACAACCCCAGCAGAGGGACTCCCTTTTATGGTTATTCGCCTTGACCTAAAAGGAGCACTGCTGGATTCATGGGAAATGAAAGACAATTCCATCTCCATACCATGGGGAAGTGGAATTACCTACAAACATTATACTTATCCTTCAGACCTTAACTATACCAACATATGGTCTCATTCTAACTGCACTCGAGAGCTTGACAAAAATTTCCTGAATTTAAACACCAAGATAAAATTGTCTACTGACTGTATGGAGGTACCCTGGCTTGACCAGCCTCCTCGACCATTCCGGGATGTACCTGTTACCTTTAAATATAGTATCCCGGTACAAGCTGAATGGTGTATCGAATTTCCCTCAAACTATGGATCTAAATGTAGTCCACAGTCTAATGACGTACCTTGTATGTGGACTGTTGCTGATCATAGAACTCATTCTACACAATGGGGAAAAAAACCTCCAATTACCACATCACTAGGGCCAGTCCAATTATGGAATTGTACCAACAAAATAACTTGTTCTAATATTGATGAGTACCCATGGGTATGGATGGTTGCAGACCTTTACCACGCTTTAAGAAGTGTATGTTTATGTCATAATTACAGTGCTCCAATCCCTAAGACAAGGTCAGATTGTATGATAAAAGTGGATCCCAAACAGGTTAACACATGGGCATATGATATAGTTTCTAGCAACAATGCTGAGCCACAGGCCAAAAGATGTCGAGTTCCTTTCCAACATTATCTAAATGGACATGATAGCCTCGATGAACTCGAAAATAGTACGTGTAGCACTTTAATGCTACCTGCACCACCTGAAGCTGTATGGGCGTGTTCTAATGGACAAATATCAGACCACATTCAACCCTATTGGGATGGATTAGAATTTACTCTAGGTATTCCAAGCTTGTGTCCTACTATAGCTTTGAATTTCATTCAATCCTTAACAAAATCACGAGGACGTAGAGCTAAAAGACAGTCACAAATGTGGAATTCTATGCAAGAAAATGGTAAACTTCTTGCCTGGCTGAGCTATTATACCCCAGCAATGAGACTAAACTTAGGAAGGAAAGCTTTTTGGGGTTATTGGACAGTAATAACCAATAATCGATTATATATAGAAAATTTGACATGGCAAGTAGACTCCCTAGAAAATTGGACAAAAGCAGCAATTAATGCAGTTGACTTGCAGCTGCAAGCTACATCCAAAATGACGCTACAAAATAGGTTAGCCTTAGATGTGATTTTGTTAAAAGAAAGTGGTGTTTGTGGATGGCTAAATGCCTCCTATCCTGATGAAACCTGTTGTGTTTCTATCCCAAATGTATCCGTCACTTTACATCAAGCCATGGATGAAATGCGTAAGATTGAGGAACAGTCTCGAGAACTCCATGAAAATATGAAGCAGAAGCCCTGGGAATGGACGGGGTGGATCTCGAAAGTTCTTAATGGACTTGGACTAAGCATTAGTGGATGGATACAAAGTTTGATTCAATATGTATTGATGTTTATTGTACTCCTTATTGTTATGTGCGTGGGTTTATCATGTGTACAATCTTCACTAGTCAGAACTTTTAGTATGCACGTTAGAGTGCTTCAAGTTCATAACCCTGAATACGTTCCTTTAATTTCCTCTCCTATTAGGGAGGAAGATGAGCCCCTCAACCCGTCTGAACCTAAATTCATCAGATATTCCTTTTTGACGAGATGTGACTAAGGTCACAAAGTGGATAATGTAATCGATGGCCTTGCTGGACTTGTCAAATGCAAGACAAAAGACATGCTTGGACTCAGGCCTCAAGAGCCAAAGAGTTAACAAATGGAGCAATTGACTTGCACTTATCTTATCAGACAGAAGTAAGGGGGGATAGCCCATCACTGTAAACCAAGTGATCTGTGGGGCGCCGCGGAGGCCATGCAGCCAGAGATTGCTTCGGATAAACAACAGATTCTGACGACACGACATTCCATGCCAAGAGCCAATCGATACACAATAATTGACTTAGTCCCACCTCACCAAAAGATTTTCAAACATATAAAAACTGGCACTTGAAAACTCTCTTTGGGAGGAGGAGTCAAGCGAGAACTTTACCTAACGGACGGGTCGACGGGCCTGAACCTCTCTTCCCCCCCCAAAAAGGGACGCCTTTTTGGTAAGAGTCGCACCTCTGACTTTGTCGGACCTATCCCCGGAAACACATTGTTAACTAAAGCGCTAAACTATTACTTTGAGCTCAACTTTTGTAGACAGTGCATTTATCAACGGCAATCCTGAATCTGTGATACCTGTCGCTTGAATAAATTACCCATTGTTTCAACTTTGCGAAACTGTTTCAGTGAAAGTCCTTGGAGGGGCTCTGACAGGCAAGTTGAATCTGATAAGTGACTACACACTTAACCCTTTAGACATAAACCGTTGACCTGGTCTAGTGGAAGGTGTCCCTGCCCATGGCAGGAGGGTTGGACTAGATGACCTTTAAAGGTCCCTTGCAACCCAAATCATTCAATGATTCTATTTGCTTTTGGTTATTGTAAGGAAAAGTAATTCTTTTAGGAAGGAATGCTCCATGATATCTATCTAGGCTAAAGCCTAGAATTTGAGTGAATATCTCTTCTGGAGACAGTGGCCAACCATTTTTTTCAGGGGGAAAAAACCACGAAAGCACTAAGAAGCACTTGCTGTTCTTAGTCTCTCATTTAAGACAGTGATATTTAATAACATCAAAAATGCTGTTTGACATAAATATTGCACTGCAACAGAAGTATAACTATTCCTATGACTTCTGTTTTCAGTAAAGAAATGTTTATGCTGGCTTTGGTATGATAAAAAATCATTTTGAAAGCATTTATGCATTCTAAGAAACAAAATGCCCTGCAGTATCCTTTGATTTCCTGGATGGAGGCCCTTAATACAAGTGGGAGGTTAAAAGTTAATGTTAGGCTGTCAAAATAGACCTTACAAATTTGAAATATGTTAAATATTACCAACCCCCCCCCCCCCCTTTGGAAAGTGTGCTTTTATGTTTTGCACTTCAGTTTTTAACATATTATTAAAAATTAATGAATTACGTAATATACTGGGTTTTAATCTGTATACAAATATATATCAAGTATACTTTTCAGATATTACAATACTTATTTAAAATATCAATTAGAAAATCGAGCACCAAATATTTTATTTATAATTCATGAAAGCAGAATGTGCAAAGCACACAGCTGTATTTGTGTGGTAAATGTGGTGGGGTTTTTTTTGTTTCCTAGATATGTTTTTGTATATGATAATTACATACAATACTAGATCAAGAGATCCAGACTCATCTTTTCCAGTTATAATGACTGAAATTTCATTCAGCAGAGAAAAATGTATAGTCAGTGGGGCCAGAAGGGGGACGAGAGGACAAATTAGGAGGAGCCATTGATTCCCTCAAGGGTAGAGAGGCCTTACAATGAAATCTTGACAGATTAGAGTGCTGGGCGATCATGAACTGTGTGAAATTTAACAAGAACAAATGCCAGATTCTGCACCTGGGACGACGTGATCCTGGGTGTACGTACAGATTGGGGGACAAAGAGGCTGGAGTGCAGCCCTGCAGAAAGGGATCTGGGAGTTTTGGTTGATGCTAAGCTCAATATGAGTCAACAATGTGCGCCGGCGGCCAAAAGGGCCAGCCATGTCTGTCCTTGGGTGCATTAGGCAGAGTATCGATAAAAGAATCACAGAATGGTAGAGATTGGAAGGGATACTGTTTCTTCTTTACACGTAGCTTATAGAAGGGATGTTTTGTATTTTGCACAATACCATCAACTGTAAAGCCTAAAGTTATGACGCTGTTTTCTGTGTGGTTCCAGAGTCACTTGGCATACTTATTTTAACAAACATTGTATTACAATTCTCTAAAACTCTGCAGCTGGTATAACCCTCTCTCTGCAAAATAAGTGTTTGAAAACGCTACTAAATCAGAAAGACTGTACTTCACAGCCACTTTAGCTTCATATAGTTGGACAAAATGACGTTATGTCAAAGAATGACCGTCATGTGATGAATTCCATGATACATACTACTGGAGAAAATTTCCCGAGAAACTTACCAAGTTTCAAAAAGACTAAATACTCGAAAGGAATATGGGAACCAGGAAAAAAGCAGCCGTATGACAGTTCTTGTTTATTTTCCTCCTCTTATGCTCTTCAGCAAAATACAATTGTAGAAGATCAGATATGGAGAATACCCAAGGTGAGAGACCGGACCAACCGGCTCACCCCCCCAAACCACCACACACACATGACCCTAACATGATCAAACAGATCTAATCACCAAATCACAGAATAACAGAATGGTAGGGGATGGAAGAGACCTCTGGGGATCATCTAGTCCAACCCCCCTGCCGAAGCAGGGTCACCTACAGCAGGCTACACAGGACCTCGTCCAGGAGGGTTTTGAATATCTCCAGAGAAGGAGACTCCACAACCTCCCTGGGCAGCCTGTTCCAGTGCTCCGTCACCCTCAGAGGGAAGAAGTTCTTCCTCATGTTCAGGTGGAACTTCCTATGCTGCAGTTTGTGCCCGTTGCCCCTTGTCCTGTCGCTGGGCATCACTGAAAAGAGCCTGGCCCCATCCTCTTGACACCCAACCTTAAGATATTTATAAGCATTTATAAGGTCCCCTCTCAGCCTTCTCTTCTTCAGGCTAAACAAGCCCAGCTCCCTCAGTCTTTCCTCATAGGAGAGATGCTCCAGTCCCCCAATCCTCTTTGCAGCCCTCCGCTGGACTCTCTCCAGTAGTTCCTCCTCTTTCTTGCACTGGGGAGCCCAGAACTGGACGCGGTACTCCAGATGGGCCTTGATATCGGGCAGAAATATTTATGGCATAGTAATGCTTAGGTCATAGTGACATCGTTTAATTTTCGGCCTGACTACTTTGTGTAAAGAATGCATGCTTTACTAACAATCATGCCCTTGAAGAGGAGCTAACAGACTGATAAAAGGGGTACATCCAGCCCAGAAGGCACCGAAAGCTGGATGACTGCTGAAGAAGCATGAAGTTAACAAAGATCTAGGGTGACTAGGAAAAAGGTAAATGCAGCAGGGGGAGATCGCGACCACCGACTCAATTCAGATCCAAAAAGACTGCACCCCCCCAGCTTGTGAGCATGCTTAGTTAAGTAAGGAAGGAGTAGACTTCTAAGACACGTGTGTAACATGATGAACCAATCAGAATGTAACAAGTAATTTCTTTGTTTTTGTAAGAGTATATAGTCCCTGTGACTCTGCTAAGCAGTGTGCTAGCTTCGTGGAATTATTTCCTAGCATCCATATCTGCCCAAATATGCAATAAAGACAATACCTCTGCTCTGTGTGTATATTGGCATACTTCACATCGGGTAAATGAACCCACTTTTGAGACAACAGCTTCACTAGGGCAGAGTAGAGGGGGAGGAGAACCTCCCGCAACCTGCTGGCCACACTCCTCTTGATGCACCCCAGGATACCACTGGCCTCCTTGGCAACAAGGGCACACTGCTGGCTCATGGACAACTTGTCATCCAGCAGCACACCCAGGTCCCTCTCCACAGAGCTGCTCTCCAGCAGGTCTGCCCCGAGCCTGGACTGGTGCATGGGGTTGTTCCTCCCCAGATGCAGGACCCTGCACTTGCCCTTGTTGAACTTCATCAGGTTCCTCTGCGCCCAACTCTCCAGCCTGTCCAGGTCTCGCTGAATGGCAGCACAGCCTTGCGGTGTATCAGCCACTCCTCCCAGTTTTGTGTCATCAGCAAACTTGCTGAGGGTACACTTTGTCCCTTCATCTCGGTCCCTGATGAATAAGTTGAACAAGAGTGGGCCAAGTACTGACCCATGAGGGACACCACTAGTTACAGGCCTCCAACTAGACTCTGCGGCGCTGATCAGAACCCTCTGAGCTCTTGCATTCATCCGTTTCTCAGTCGTCCTCACTGTCCACTCATCTAGGCTGTACTTCCTGAGCTTCCGTAGGGGGATGTTAAGACTGGAGTGACACTGGCTTTCCTCCAGTCCTCAGGCACTTCTCCTGTTCTCCAGGACCTTTCAAAGATGATGGAGAGTGGCTCAGCAATGGCATCTGCCAGCTCCCTCAGCACTCGTGGGTGCATCCCATCGGGGCCCATGGATTTGTGGGTGTCCAGTTTGCTTAAATGATCTCTAACCCGATCCTCCTGAACCAAGGAAGGTCTTCCTTCCTCTAGACTTTCTCTCTTACCTCCAGGGACTGGGATGCCCGAGGGCCAGCCTTAGCACTAAAGACTGAAGCAAAGAAGGCATTCAGTAACTCTGCCTTCTCTGTATCCTCTGTCACCAGGGCACCCACCTCAACTCCAGAATAGAAAAAAAAGGTGTTTAGTGAAAAAACTTAATTTGGTATCCTGCTGAGAAATAGCTGTCATGTTTAAGGAATAATGACTTAATAAGACTATCTGAACATTGGAGAAACATTACTGAATACACTTATTCAGGCATTAACCCTGACTTTAAAAGTAGGTTCGACAATTCAACCTGTATCTCAACTATATCACTACCTATATATTGTCAAATATTCTCCAAAGCATATTTATGTGCATTTCCTCTCATTGAGATAGCTTCATATGAGAAATCTAATTTTCATTCCTTCATACAATTCAGTTCTCATGTAGTTCAATCCAGTAATGCAGGACATGATGAAAACTTACATTAGAATGTGGAACAGCCACAATTTGATGACATTTTATGTTCAAAAGGCTTCTGTAGATGGTATCTGTTTCAATACACCCAGACCGTTGTAATATCTGCATGTGATGCATTCATAAAAGGCTGTTTTCTACTGCCTATCCTAGCTAGTAGATGACAGAAATTAAAAAAGACCTACTGGATCACATAAATTAATTCCAGTGCAATTTAAGAAAGTAGTTCTCTTAATAGAGCCAATCTCAATGAAGAAGATTAAAAACAGTTATTGCAGTTTTCTTATCTGTCAGATAGGTAAAACATCACACACACTGCCAATTCATATGGTATCCAAGAACAGTACACAGGAAGCTCTACAGGAAGATCACAAAAGACGACGAGCATCCAAAGAGGGACAGATAGGGTTCTTAGAAACTTCCTGAAGGTAGTTTAGAAACTACCCGAATGTTCTTCATTCTCCCTTGAAGAAATCCCATTACACAAGAGACTCCTTTGCAACCCCTGAAAAGATCTGTCCATTCATGTATTCCTCAATTTCCTCATGCATACCCTTAAACACCTTTCCCCATGAGCAAATTTGAAACAGAAGTAACTCCAATTTTCTTTTAGAAAAATCCATTTTATACTGTCTGCCACAGTACATACATGTACTACATACACTAGTCAAATGTTCTTCATATCTTTTAGTGACATCTGTATTACCACAGAACCAGTCAAATTTTTTGCTACAGAAAAGGGTTTAAAAAACACAAGCTAGTTACGAAATGGCAGGTAGCTGAAAAAAGTTTTTAAAAAGAGAATAAATGTCGAAGTTATTTTCTTCCCCAAATTGTTACTGCACATCTAAACTAAATGTTCCACAAACTACTTTTGAAAAATGCCACAATATTTCATTCTTCCCTATGTTCTTTTTATTTTAATTTGCAGACTGACTGCAAGAGAATTTATAAAATTGTATTGAGTTTGTATGGCAAGGTTTTGGTAGCGGACGGGCTACAGGGGTGAGAAGCTTCTCCTATGTCTGATGCAGCCAGTACCAGCTGGCTCCAAGACGGACCCACCACTGGCCAAAGCTGAGCCAATCAGTGATGGTGGTAGCGCCTCTGTGATAACATATTTAAGAAGGGGGAAAAAACACCTGCTGCACACAGCAGCCAGAAGAGAGGAGTGAGACTATATGACAGAAACAACACTGCAGACACCAAGGTCAGGGAAGAAGGAGGGGGAGGAGGTGCTCCAGACACCGGAGCAGAGATTGCCCTGCAGCCCGTGGTGAAGACCATGGTGAGGCAGGCTGTCCCCCTGCAGTCCATGGAGGTCCACGGTGGAGCAGATATCCACCTGCAGTCCATGGAGGACCCCACACCAGAGCATGTGGATGCGCCCCAAAGCAGGCTGTGACCCTGTGCAAAGCCCACGCTGGATCAGGCTCCTGGAAGGACCTGTGGACCCATGGAGAGAGGAGCACACGCTGGAGCAGGTTTGCTGGCAGGACTTGTGACCCTGCCAGCTCTCTCAGCACTCGTGGGTGCATTCCATCGGGGCCCATGGATTTGTGGGTGTCCAGATCGCTTAAGCGAGCCCTCACGCAGTCCTCCTCGACCAAGGGAAAGTCGTCCTCTCTGTGGGCTTCTTCTCTTACCTCGGGGGCCTGGGATTCCTGAGGGCCAGTCTTAGCACTGAAGACTGAAGCAAAGAAGGCATTCAGTAGCTCTGCCTTCTCTGCATCCTCCGTCACCAGGTCACCCGCCTCATTCAGCAGCGGCTTCACATTGTCCCTAGCCTTCCTTTTGCTGCTGATGTAGTTGAAGAAGCCCTTCTTGTTGTTTTTGACATCCCTTGCCAGCTTCAATTCCAGGTGGGCCTTGGCCTTCCTCGTCGCATCCCTGCACGCTCTGACCACGTTCCTGTACTCTTCCCAAGTGGCCTGCCCCTCTTTCCACATTCCATGGACCTTTCTCTTCCACCTGATCTCCGCTAGAAGCTCCTTGTTTAACCATGCAGGTCTCCTGCCTCCTTTGCTCGATTTCTTTCTCAGGGGGATGCATTGCTCCTGAGCATGGAGGAAGTGTCGTTTAAAGAGCGACCAGCACTCTTGGACCCCCCTGCCTTCGAGAGCCCTGGCCCACGGGATTCCTCCCAGTAGCTCCTTGAAGAGGGCAAAGTCAGCCCTCCTGAGGTCCAAGGTTTTGATCCTGCTTATCGCCCTGCTTCCTCCACGCAGGATCCTCAACTCGACCATTTCATGGTCACTGCAGCCGAGTCTACCTCCGACCTTCACATCCTCCACCAGTCCCTCCTTGTTTGTTAATACAAGGTCCAGCAGCGCGCCTTTCCTTGTTGGTTCCTCCACCACTTGCATCAGAAAGTTATCATCGATGCTCTGTAGGAACCTCCTGGATTGCGCCTGCCTAGCTGTATGGTCTTCCCAGCTGATGTCAGGGTGGTTGAAGTCCCCCATGAGAACCAGGGCCTGTGACTGTGAGGCTGCTTGCAGCTGCCTGTAGAAGGCCTCACCAACCTCCTCCTCCTGGTCAGGTGGCCTGTAGTACACACCCACCGTAATGTCACCCTTATGAGCCTGTCCCTTAATTCTAACCCACAAGCTCTCAACTCCTTTCTCATTTGCCCCCAGGCCAAGCTCAATGCATTCCAGTTGCTCCCTCACATATAGAGCAACTCCCCCACCTCTCCTTGTTGGCCTGTCTTTCTTAAAGAGTCAAACAAACTTAATTAGCATGAAAAAACCCTTAATCCTAACAGCTTTTTCATAGTATTACTCGCCTGGGCTAAAGCATACATTTCATGAACTCTGATACACAATACGGACTAAGAGCTGAGAAACTGAGCGCCACATGAGAATTAGAGAAGTGTAAAAAGGGATTCAAAGCAACTCTGTCTCTGTTACCCTTCCAATCCAATACTAAGCTCTGTTTGGTCAAACTCAAGACTGTTCACAGAAATCAGTTGCTCATAACAAATCATTTTCTCCTTATCCAATATCTTAGGTCCACCATATTAAATAATCTACAGAAACCAGTCAAAATGTATATACTTTTTTTTGCCAAAACTGAGGCGTGCAACAGAGGCTTTGTGCTTTGATTCTGGAAAATAATATTGTCAAAAGGAAATTAAAATAAACACCAATAATGTCATATTTAATATTTTTCTTTGCCAGCCTCCTTTTCCAGAAATAAAACACTGGACCTTTGTCTCATGCCTCACCTTTATGTAGTCAATTAAAGTCAGACTTTGTATTCACTTTACTTGAAGAATGGAGGTATACATGGGTCCATATTCTGAAAACAAGTAGGCATGTGATCAGAATCACATAGTGTGAATATGTAATCAACTCTAATGTTTAGACTTTATATCTACTTTAATCAGGGAGAAAAAAATGCAAGAAAAAAAGTAGACAAAGTAATTATGTGAATACCTATATCAGGGAATACATCCCACTATAAATACAAAACTACTACTACTACTACTACTAATAATAATAATAAAATCAAAACACTTGATTAAAAAAGTTGGTTAATTTATATTTTTTTAAAAAAAAACACAACTCATTTGCTTAACAATTAATCAATTTTCCAAACCAAAGCTGAACTGTATAAGAGGAAGCTTTCTTGCATTTCAGACATTACAACTTTTACCACATAGGAAGTGCAAACTGAAAAATTCTTAATTCATGGCACTAAATCTTATTTCATGCAAATCTTGTGAGTTAGTAGAAATGAACGATGAAGACATGAGACTGAACGGTTTTTAGTAATTTCACGTAAGATAAACAGAACATAACCGGATCAGTCAGTTTCCAAAAAAATGTTTACTGGGGGAAGGAAATATTTTCTTCAAGTTTCAGAGGAATTTTAAGAAAATGTTTCAATCTGAAATTATTTCAGAATTAAATGCTGGATTATCTGAACACATAACTTGTACAAATGAATTGACAAATTAGGAAGTTAACAAATATTTTACTCTAAGATAAAATTATATTTATATTTGTCTATATTATATATAACATAAATACCCATATAGTTATATAACTACTGTTAATAAAGGAAAAAGTCGGAATTGTTCCAAGAATGTGACATCTCACTCATTACCTTAAAATAAACTCCAGACCTCTATTACACAGAAAAGTTGCCTGAGAGTATTTCACTTTTTTATTATTATTTTTCATTATTATTAAATTTCTATTTACTGGGTAGAATCATAGAATCATAGAACCATAGTTTGGGTTGGAAGGGACCTTTAAAGGTCATCTAGCCCAACGCCCCTGCAGTGAGCAGGGACATCTTCAACTAGACCAGGTTGCTCAGAGCCCCGTCCAACCTGGCCTTCCAGGGATGGGGCCTCCACTACCTGTCCGGGCAACCTGTTCCAGTGTTTCACCACCCTCACTGTAAAAAATTTCTTCCTTACATCTAGTCTAAATCTATCCTCTTTTAATTTAAAAACATTACCCCTTGTCCTGTCACAACAGGCCCTACTAAAAAGTCTGTCCCCATCTTTCCTATAGGCCCCCTTTAAGTACTGAAAGGCTGCTATAAGGTCTCCCCGGAGCCTTCTCTTCTCCAGGCTGAACAGGCCCAACTCCCTCAGCCTGTCCTCGTAGGAGAGGTGTCCCATCCCTCCGATCACTTTTGTGGCCCTCCTCTGGACCTGCTCCAACAGCTCCTTGTCTTTCTTGTGCTGAGGGCTCCAGAGCTGGACACAGGACTCCAGGTGGGGTCTCACCAGAACAGAGTGGCAGAATCCTCTCCCTCAACCTGCTGGCCATGCTTCTTTTGATGCAGCCCAGTATACGTTTGGCCTTCTGGGCTGTGAGCGCACACTGTCGGGTTATGTCCAGCTTTTCATCCACCAGTAACCCCAAGTCCTTCTCGGCAGGGCTGCTCTCAATCCCCTCATCCCACAGCCTGTATTGATAGTGGGGGTGGCTCCGACCCAGGTGCAGGACCTTGCACTTGGCCTTCTTGAATCTCATGAGGTTCACACAGGCCCACTTCTCAAGCTTGTCCAGGTCCCTCTGCATGGCATTCCGTCCCTTGGGCATGTCGACTGCACAACTCAGCTTGGTGTCATCTGCCAGTTTGCCGAGGGTGCACTCGATCTCACTATGTCGTTGATGAAAATATTAAATAGTACTGGTCCCAGTACGGACCCCTGAGGGACACCACAAGTCACCGGTGTCCATTTGGACATTAAGCCGTTGACCACTACCCTCTGGCTGCGACCTTCCAACCAATTCCTTAGCCACCAAACAGTCCACCCATCAAATCCATGTCTCTCCAATTCAGAGAGAAGGATGTTGTGGGGGACCATGTCAAAGGCCTTACAGAAGTCCAGATAGATCACATCCATAGCTCTTCCCTTGTCCACTAATGCAGTCGCTCCATCACAGGAGGCCACTATCTTGGTCAGGCAGGACTTGCCCTTGGTGAAGCCATGCTGGCTGACTCGAATCGCCTCACTGTCCTCCATGTGCCTTAGCATAGCTTCTAGGAGGATCTGTTCCATGATCTTCCCAGGCACAGAGCTGAGGCTGACAGGTCGGTAGTTCCCAGGGTCCTCCTTCCTACCCTTTTTGAAAACAGGCACAATGTTTCCCTTTTTCCAGTCACTGGGGACTTCACCTGACTGCCATGACCTTTCAGATATCATGGAGAGTGGCTTGGCAACTACATCAGCCAATTCCCTCAGGACTCTGGGATGCATCTCATCAGGTCCCATAGACTTATGTATGTTCAGGTTCCTCAGGTGGTCACAAACCTGGTCTTCTCTTACAGTTGGAGGGACTTTGCTCCCCCAGTCCCGGTCTTCACAGAATCACAGAATGGCAGGGGCTGGGAGGGACCTCTTGAGATCATCTAGTCCAACACCCCTGTTAAAGCAGAGTCACCTAGAGCAGGCTGCACAGGACCTCGTCCAGGCTGGTTTTGAATATCTCCAGAGAAGGAGACTCCACAACCCCTCTGGGAAGCCTGTTTCAGTGCTCAGTCTTGCTGTCCATCCACTCGAGAAGTCTGGGAAGAGAGATTGCCAGTGAAGACCGAGGCAAAAAAAGTTGCTGAGTACCTCAGCCTTCTCCTCATCTGTTGCTACCAGTTTGCCAGTCTTGCTCATCGGGTGGGGGGGTACGCTTTCTTTGACCTTCCTTTTTCTGGCTGACATACCTATAGAAGTCCTTATTATTATTCTTTGCATCCCTTGCCAAGTTCAGCTCCAGCTGCACCTTGGCCTTCCTGACCCCATCCCTATACAATCGAGCCGCATCCCTGTACTCTTCCCGTGATATCTGTCCATGCTTCCACTGCCTGTGCATTTCCTTCTTGCCCTTTAGTTTGACCAGCAGGTCTCGACTCAGCCATGCCAGTCTCTCTGCTTCCTTTCCCGATTTCTTACACCTGGGGATCGAGATCTCTCATACTATATGGAAAGCATCCTTAAAGATCTGCCAGCTCTGTTCTGCTCCCTTGTCCTTGAGGGCAGTTTCCCAGGGGGTCCTATTGACTATTTTGAATTTAATTTTTGTATGTGCATTTCCTATTGACTAATTTTTCTTTATTGCTGTGTGTCTGGAGGAAGACATCTGAGAGTACTAGGATATGTCGAATACTAACTAACATGACTAGTATAAATCCCTTTTTCCTTTAACCTGCTTTTAAGCTCCCTGCTTCAGGTTTGAGACACTGAAGAATACCATTTGCACAGATGGCATGGTTCAGTTTTTTCCACCTGCTTGAAGAGCCATTTTATTATGTGTGTTCCAGACCAATAAGCTATTCTGTAGAAGCACTTCATTTCAACATCCCAAGAATATCATTCTTTTAAAAAAGGCCAGAAAATCCACACATTCTGCATCATCTGAGAGTCAATGAACCTCACACAATGAACCTTGCACACTGCTGCTTGGGATTCAATCCTTCATACTCTTTGCGTATCGAGTGAGGTATATGAGGGAGGTTCTTTTCTCCAACCTATGTTTATTCAACATGAAATCTCACTGAAGAGATCCAAAATGTTTAAGACTCCAAATTGTTTACTTGAGATGAGAATGTATGTAATTTGACTCCATACGTGATCCTAATGTCTGTCTTTTGTCTGTGTTTGTTACAGTAGATTCATCTGACTCACAGGGAGGGGGGAGCTATCAACAAAGTAAACTTGGCCTTGAAGATAATGTCAGTAAGATTTTTGACTTTTAAAGCATTTTCCCATACCTGCTTATTTTAATTTTTAAACATTCCCTAAAGGAAATAGGCTTAAATACAGAAGCAACTTCAGCAATCTTTGAAACTTACAGCAAACTTCTCGGTCAACAATAAAATGTGATTTTACGTTTTCAGTCTCTATATTTTCCTCTAACCTGTTCTGTTACTATCTTACTCACATTAGGTATCTTATTATAAATATTTAAGAAGTCTCACAGGAAATTATGGGCATGGATTCAAGCAAGATTTCCTGCCTGCTAACCACTACTGAGTGACACCTTCCTGACGGTCTGTAAGAAGAGGCAACTGTCTTCTGGAAATTATATTGAAAGGGAACAATAAGGGGTAAAAGTGGTAGTAGTACTTTAGTATAGTAGAAAATTTATTTAGTAAAACTTTTGTAACAATGGGAGAGAAAAAATAAAAAGCCATCCTTCAGCAATATTAGACATGAAAAAAAGATAAAAAAGGAGAAATGCCACTATGGACAACACTGGGAATGTCAGAAGTTAAAAAAACTTCAAGTTAATGGTTTTCTTAATTCAATATTTGAAAGGACCGACAGGAACATAGATACACAGGTCAGATTTCTTACAAAACAGTTTTTTAAAAGATTTTAAAATATATAAATCTGTATCTTAGATTTTAAAAAACTGAATTCGAATGTCCGTGGTTGCACATGAGTTACTATTGTACATTCACAAAAATTTTGCAAACAGGCAATTTTGAGAATTGCTCAAGTCTATTTCTGTAAAAAACAGAACAAAAAAAAAAAAACATCTAAGGCTTTTCCATATTTTATAAATGGCTTCTCCAAAATTCAAGGTGCATATAAAAACTTCACAACTTCTGGTTAAAAAATAATGGAAACACAGTAACATTTACTCAAAAGGAAACTGAAAACTAATCCACAAGCCACCATTTCCTATGTCACATCACTAAGAGAAGTGATAACCCTCACCCATTATCTTAAACTTCAGTGGAGCTCATATTCTGGAGTTGACAAGAGAAAGAAGTGTGATGAAAGAGGTATGTTACAATGCCCTACCATCAGTTCTGAGACATTACAATGTAAACACTAATATTTAAGTTTCTCAATTGACTTTCTCTATTCTGATAATAAATCTTTCAAAGAGCCTAGATTAATATAATATAGGACAATGCATTTCAGACTCTACCTCTTTAATTATATTGGTGACTATGAAGCCAACACATCGCTGGAAGAACTAACTTCCTTAACTTAAAACATGCCTCTTCCTACACTGATGATATCAAAATAATCCAGCCTAGATGTCGTTTTTTACACTGTACAAAGATCCCAAGTGCCTACATATCTGAACTTTTTGAATTTGATACGAGTCACTTCACTCTCTTTTCTTTAGGCTCAGCCACATAAACATCAGCTTGAGCTGTAGTTTTCTAAGACATTGTGCAAACCAAGTACTGTGCTAAAAACATGCTGTTACACAAAATTTGAGATATTCTCTCCAGAGACTGAATTTCCTGATCACAGAATCACAGAATCACAGAATCACAGAATCACAGAATCACAGAATGGTCGGGGTTGGAAGGGACCTCTGTGGGTCATCTAGTCCACCCTCCTGCCGAAGCAGGGTCACCTACAGCAGGCTGCACAGGATCTTGTCCAGGCAGGTCTTGAATATCTCCAGAGAAGGAGACTCCACAACCTCCCTGGGCAGCCTGTTCCAGGGCTCCGTCACCCTCAGAGGGAAGAAGTTCTTCCTCATGTTCAGACGGAACTTCCTGTGCCTCAGTTTGTGCCCATTGCCCCTTCTCCTGTCACTGGGCACCACTGAAAAGACCTTGGCCCCATCCTCCTGACACCCACCCTTCAGATATTTATAAGCATTTATAAGGTCCCCTCGCAGCCTTCTCTTCTTCAGGCTGAACAAGCCCAGCTCCCTCAGCCTCTCCTCGTAGGGGAGATGTTTCAGTCCCCTCACCATCCTCGTAGCCCTCCGCTGGACTCTCTCCAGTAGCTCCTCATCTTTCTTGAACTGGGGAGCCCAGAACTGGACAGAGTACTCCAGATGAGGCCTCACCAGGGCAGTGTAGAGGGGAAGGAGAACCTCCCTCGTCCTGCTGGCCACACTCCTCTTGATGCACCCCAGGATCCCATTGGCCTTCTTGGCAGCCAGGGCACACTGCTGGCTCATGGTTAACCTGTCGTCCACCAGTACGCCCAGGTCCCTCTCCGCAGAGCTGCTCTCCAGCAGGTCCACCCCAAGCCTGTACTGGTGCATGGGGTTGTTCCTCCCCAGGTGCAGGACCCTGAATTTGCCTTTGTTGAACCTCATCAGGTTCCTCTGCGCCCAGCTTTCCAGCCTATCCAGGTCACGCTGAATGGCAGCACAGCCTTCCGGTGTGTCTACCACACCTCCCAGTTTGGTGTCATCAGCAAACTTGTCGAGGGTACATTCTAACTCTTCATCCAGGTCGTTGATGAATAAGTTAAACAAGACTGGGCCCAGTACTGACCCCTGGGGGACACCACTAGTTCCCAGCCTCCAACTAGACTCAGCGCCGCTGATGACAACCCTCTGAGCTCTGCCATTCAGCCAGTTTTCAATCCACTTCACCGATCACTCATCCAGCCCACACTTCCTCAGCTTCCCTAGGAGGATATCATGGGAGACTGTGTCGAAAGCCTTGCTGAAGTCGAGGTAGACAACATCCACGGCTCTCCCTTCATCTACCCAGCCAGTCATGCCATCAGACAAAGCTATTAGATTGGTCAGGCATGATTTCCCCTTGGTGAATCCATGCTGACTACTCCTGATAACCTTCTTTTCGTCCACTTGCTTGATGATGGCCTCCAGGATAAGCTGCTCCATCACCTTTCCCGGGATGGAGGTGAGGCTGACCGGCCTGTAGTTCCCTGGGTCCTTCTTCTTGCCCTTTTTCAAGATTGGAGTGACATTGGCCTTTCTCCAGTCCTCGGGCACCTCTCCTGTCCTCCAGGACCTCTCAAAGATGATGGAGAGTGGCTCAGCAATGACATCCGCCAGCTCCCTCAGCACTCGTGGGTGTATTCCATCGGGGCCCATGGATTTGTGGGTGTCCAGATCGCTTAAGCGATCCCTCACACAGTCCTCCTCGACCAAGGGAAAGTCGTCCTCTCTGTAGGCTTCTTCTCTTACCTCGGGGGCCTGGGATTCCTGAGGGCCAGTCCTAGCACTGAAGACTGAAGCAAAGAAGGCATTCAGTAGCTCTGCCTTCTCCGCATCCTCCGTCACCAGGACACCCGCCTCATTCAGCAGCGGCCCCACATTGTCCCTAGCCTTCCTTTTGCTGCTGATGTAGTTGAAGAAGCCCTTCTTGTTGTTTTTGACATCCCTTGCCAGCTTCAATTCCAGGTGGGCCTTGGCCTTCCTCGTCGCATCCCTGCATGCTCTCACCACGTTCCTGTACTCTTCCCAAGTGGCCTGCCCCTCTTTCCACATTCCATGGACCTTTCTCTTCTGCCTGATCTCTGCTAGAAGCTCCTTGTTTAACCATGCAGGTCTCCTGCCTCCTTTGCTCGATTTCTTTCTCAGGGGGATGCATTGCTCCTGTGCTATGAGATTGAAACTAATAGGAAGTGCCTTTCCTGTGTTTTTTAAGTTGCAAAGCTAATGAGTTTGCTTTCAGTGGAGAGGAAAAAAAAAGGGGGGGGGCAGGGGAAGACAAGTTTGCATTTTTTAATTCCCCTGAATTCAAAAATCCCTAAATTGTTAAAAAGAATTGCATCTAGAACCTGACAACTTTGGCAAGTTTTACTTTACTCCACACCTAGCCCTATTAGAACTGATGGGAATGCTTGTGAGTGCAAAGATAGACTCGTTCACTTTCTGTCAAGTTATTTTTATATAAAGAAAGTGAACAGCTCTAGTTAGAAAGGTCTGGCCACGTGTATACAGCTATGCCACATCTAACTAATTCACTTCAACTATATAAAAATATTCTATATAAATTCAACACTCAATTTCAACAATAACTGTAGAATATATACTTTGTAGTATAATACAAGGAAATAATTTACTGATTTATGATTAGGACTTTCATATACTACAGCAAATTGACAGTCAATACGAATCTGAAGGAAATGTGCGCGTCACAATCAACTAACTTTTCAAATCAGCTTCTTAGGAAATTCAGTGCTTTATGTACAGCAAAAACATAGATCTGAAATACACAAGCAAATTTCCTTTTTAATACTAGTTATACCAGTTATACATTTGATTTCAATTTCTGAATGGAAAAACATGGAAAGAAGTTAGGCTAATCAAAGATAAACCTTACAAAATGATTTAAATGTATTTTCTCTTTCTAAATTTCAATTATATCATCACTTTCAAAAGAATTTGCTTATTCTAAGGCCTTGTATCAAAAGTTTTATTTCATAGTATACTCACATATGAGCAGATATCCACACCTATTTTTCTAATAATTTTATTATTTCCCTACATAATATTAATGGAAAACCTTAAGTAGTACTGGCACAAACCAGAAAAATGGCTTAACTGTGCTCTGGCCAGAACATGGTCTGGAGGAAAGGAAAAAAGATAACTAAAGTCACAGGCAAACACCAGCCTGCCCTTTGCCCTCTCACTATGACAAACACCCCAGACATCTTGTAAAGAACAGCACCTGTGTTGTCAGAGCAGTGCAAAGGGCAGAGAACTAGAGGCAGGGCTGGAAGAAGCTCTTTTCTTCTAAACTTTAGGTAAAATATAATTTGTATGTGATGTATAATTTTTAGAGACCCTTAGTACATTTCCTAAAGAAAAAAGAGGAAAAGTTTCAGCTATGGAAATAAACAAAAATCTCACCTTATTATGTTCATGCTTGTATGGGATTTTGAGGGTATCCATGGCTCTGATCATGGCCTGCATTGCTGTAAATATATTCTGGTACACCAATTTTATAAAGCCCCTTTTGTCTTCATCGGAGTAACCTGATCCATGAATGATTCTCATCTGTTTGATGAACGTGCTTTTGCCACTCTCTCCTGTGCCTGCAAGTCAAATAAGAAGAATATACTTCAGCCACTGGACACAAACATGACTTTTCTGCACAAAGCAGCTTGTTCGGTGCAGAGCAGAACACTGTCAAGTGGTTATGGTGCTTGCAAGGTGCTTGCTACAAGGACCAGTTCAATATCAAAACAGCAGTAACACAGCAACAACTGAAGCAACACTGAATTAAAACTTTTATTTTGAAGACAAAATAGAAGTAGAAAAAAAGATAGCAATGAGTTAATAGCTAAACTAATAACTAAAACAAAACATACACTCCAAAATACCTAGAACATACCACTGTGCTTTTAAAATTATAAGCATAAATTTCCATTCCTGAAGATATAGTTCTCAACAACAACTTTAGGGAATCACTATGAGATGTTCTAACACAAAAAATCATAGAGTAAGAAAAAAAAAATTATCTTGCTTGGCCAACCTTCAGGACATTATGGTAAGCAGCAATATACAACCAATACATAAAATTGTTAGAAAGGAAATAATATATAACAATTACAGTTCTGCAAACTTCAACCTCAGAAACATATAAAATCAGCTTTAATTAAAATTTGGCTCATATTTGTTAACAGAGAGTCATTACTTTAAATTTCTTTGCGTCTTTGTACTTTACACAAAGCACAAATAATAACTTATAAATTAACATTCTGAATGTTTAACAATTTAAAGTTAAGATCTGCTTGTTGGGAATTTCACACAGAACATATCACACATCATTTTTTCCTTTGGTCAAATTCAGTCTCTCTGTGATTATGAGAGCTTATCTAAGCAAACAAATCATATGGGAGGAAATGAAATTTAGAACAAATAGTTGCACAGCCAATGCTGTATGTTCACCTAGCTACTTAGCCCCCTAAAAAATGCAATACATTTACCTGCGTGCAGCGTTTCTTAGCCTTTCAGCCTGGATTTTATTTTGATCATTTTTATAAAACTTTCATGCCTTATTCATGCTCTAACATTTGGCTCCCAGGACAAAGAAAGCCTTACGCTTTACATGATGTTTTAGGTGTCTCAGAGTAGTGTATTTCACAAGCAGTGCAATGTAAGGTTAAAGCATGATGCTGTGCTGGCAAGCCTTAAGTACTTCTGAGGTAGTACACTGCAAAATCTAACCTGGAAGCCTCTAAAAACTTTTGTCTTTACTGTGCATGACTGTTCACTCAAGTCCTGTTTAGATTTTTGGCTAACACAGCTCATGCTAAGGCCTGATATATGCTGGGAGCAGCGCAGCTTACTCAGAATCCGCTAACTTATGGAAACGGTATAGACCAAACCTCCAAGCTGGAAGGTATAAAACATTAGCTTACCCAAAAAGTTTTTGAAGTGGATCTAACAGCAGCTGGACTGCTGAGGCTTTCATGCTTCTTGGTGTGACACAGGGGATGCCTGCACCATGACGGAGGAGGAAGGATGAGCACTCTCACCGTAGGCTGGGTAACTAATTCTTTTATTTTGCTCATAGGTGCATGATATTAAGAGTTATGGGTTATAAGTTATGAAACCTTATGACTTCAATGGTGAATAAATGAATTAACATGATAGACTAGTCTGGGCAAAAGGGGATTGAGCTCCTGTTTGTCATGTTTGTTTGTTTTATTTCTTAATGAGATCATGAAATAAAGTTTAAATCACAGAGTATGTTGTGCTGAAAATTTGAGATCCAAACAGACCATGGTGCTGGACTTTGTTTTGAAACCTTCAGCCCCATCTCCCACATGTATAAAACAAACTTCTAACACAAGTCTTCCTTACACATGTATTCCTAGAAAAATCAAGCACAACGTTATATACAGATCTATTTTACTTCCTCTGTAGAAACACAAGTGGTTGTTATTACAATGAAACTTCTCCAAAGTTGAAAAGTTAAACCGAGCCTGCTTCCACAATCAGCCTTCCCTTCCCTATCTATGATCCCCAGACTGTACTGTGGTCAAGAGAAAAGCACCAAATACACAGACCATTTCTGCAGGGCATTGACTGGCCACCAGAGGAGAGAGAACATGACTTTTCTCAAGAGTTTATAATATTACAGACCTAGGTAATGCAGAACTACTGCATACTAAAAAAAATGCTTCAGAATACCCTCAGATCTCAGTTTTTCCCTTTTTCAGAAACCTACGCAATGGAGTCATGTTCTTATACATGAAGTGAAATCAAGTACCATATCACACATTGCTTTAATAATTCTGTAATATTTTCCACTTTTTCCTGCAAGATATACGTCACACATTTAGTACAAAAGTCTGTTCAATATGAACCCATGCAGCACAGAATAGTATATGGTATGCCTTTTTAACATGATTAACTCATCTAAAATTTTGCTTTAACTAATGCATAAGAAAATCATTTGCACAAAATGTCTCTAAATCATTGGAATACAAAGTAACTTCCATTTTTGGTCAACATAATGCTTCTTTAATCGGGAATCCATATTCCTTCAAAAAAAATCATAAAATACAAATTTAGCCACTGAGACGGTAAGAACATGTTTGTATTATCTACTCTGTTTTAAAATAAAATAAAAATTGAAGCTTGTAATTCTTAAACTCCTCACTGGGAGTTTAGGCAGCAATCAAAATCACACAGAATTGGAAAGAAAACATGCTGATAAAGCCATCTGCATTACATTAGAGAAAACAGTATTTCAGATTATTTACACATCGTGAGTCTATAAAAACTGCAATATATAAGAAAACAAATTTAAAATCCAAAGAAGAAAGTAAAACCTAAGGAGTCTATACCTTATTCAGCTTTGTGGTTCTTGCGTGGCACTGTACTAAGGCTTTGTCAGCCTAAGGCTGATAATAAACTATATTTGGAGATCTAAAGGTATGCTAAAATTTGCAAAGATTATGATTCACTGGTGCTGATTAAAATTATTTTTGTTCCTATCTTCAGCTTTTCTGGAAGTCTGTAAGGGAACAGAACTAGACCCAATGTCTTTTTTTCACATAGGCACACATAGACACACAAAAAAAAGTATAATACTACACACACATCTATAACGATGTCATTTCTCTCTGCTTATGTGCTTCCTCAAGTCTGTCCCTTCTTAGGTCAATGCTCAATAAACCATCCTGTTTCTTCCCACAGACTCATCTTGTGGTTAAGCCAGCAGCAACAGAACATTTCTATCCCTCCTTAACTCTGTGGAGTGTCACATGTCCTGCACATGGGTCACAACAACCCCATGCAATGCTACAGGCTTGGGGAAGAGTGGATGGAAAGCTGCCCGGCGGAAAAAGACCTGGGGGTGTTGGTTGACAGCCGGCTGAACATGAGCCAGCAGTATGCCCAGGTGGCCAAGAAGGCCGATGGCATCCTGACTTCTATCAGGAATAGTGTGGCCAGCAGGACTAGGGAAGTGGTCATCCCCCCCTGTACTCGGCACTGGTGAGACCACACCTTGACTACTGTGTTCAGTTTTGGGCCCCTCACTACAAGAAGGACATTGAGGTGCTGGAGCGTGTCCAGAGAAGAGCAGTGAAGCTAGTGAAGGAGCTAGAGAACAAGTCTTACGAGGAGCGGCTGAGGGAACTGGGGTTGTTACAAGAAAAGCACACAGAAAGACAGTTTCAAGTATTTTTTTTTTAAACTATGAAATCAAATATTTCTGTGAAAAACTCTTTAGGTGAAAAGAAAGCTGCTTAGTAGTGGCAGAACACCAAATACATGCATCTCTCTAGGGATTTCCTTAGATACTTCCCCTGCAACTAGAATAACTGTGAAGAAAACAAGCAACTACAATTAACTACAAGAAAACAAGGAAAAGTTGGGAATAATGAGTCTCGAAGGATAGCTAAGCAACACTGCAAGGATTACAGCATTATTCCTGGTGGAGAGCGGGGTTTAAAACTACTACAGCACTGAAGTCAAACCCTGATTTCACTATTTTTATATATTTTTTTACCTTTTCAAGTCCCATAATTGGCACTATGAGAAAATCAAAACATTGACTGATATCATACTCATAGCAAAGCCAGGAAGGCAGCCAAGTTGCTTAAATGCAGCACTAATCCCTTATACACAAACACCATACGTAATTTATTGTCTTACTACTATTTTTCCTGGTGCATGTCCTGCAGAAATGAAACTACAAAATGGTAAAACAGAATATGCTTTGAGAATCATGGAATATCCTGAGTTGGAAGGGACCCATGAGAATCATATAGTCCAACTCCTGTCTCCACACAGGGCAACCTACACATTAAACCATATATCTAAGAGCATTGTCCAAACACTTCTTGAACATCGACAGGCTTGGGGCCATGACCACTTCCCTGGGGAGCTTGTTACAGTGCTTGACCACCCTCTCAGTGAAGAACTATTTCCTAATATCTAATCTAAACTTCCCCTGATGCAGCTTTAAGCCATTCCCACACGTCCTGTCACCTGGCACCACAGAGAACAGGTAAGCACCTCCCCCTCTACTGCCCCCCTTGAAGAAGTTGTAGACAGCAATGAGGTCACCCCTCAGACTCCTCTTCACTAAGCTGGGCAAACGTAGGTATCCTCAGCCGCTCCTCATAAGTCATGCCCTTTCACCATTTTTGTTGCCCTCCTTTGGAAACATTATAATAGCTTGATGTCCTTCTTATAGAGTGGAGCCCAAAACTGCACAGAGTACTCAAGGTGAGGCCGCATCAAACCTGAGTATAGTGGGACAATCACTTCGTTCGACATGGAACGTCGAACTTCGGAGGAGTATAGGAATGTTCTCAGAGTACGCAGCGATGCAATGCGGAAGATTAAGGCCCATCTGGAATTAAATCTGGCAAGGGATGTCAAGGACAACAAGAAGGGCTTCTTCAAGTACATCAGCATCAAACAGAAGACTAGGAAAATGTGGGGCTGCTGATGAATGAGGTGGGTGCCCTGGTGACAGAGGATACAGAGAAGGCAGAGTTACTGAATGCCTTCTTTGCTTCAGTCTTTAGTGCTAAGGCTGGCCCTCGGGCATCCCAGTCCCTGGAGGTAAGAGAGAAAGTCTAGAGGAAGGAAGACCTTCCTTGGTTCAGGAGGATCGGGTTAGAGATCATTTAAGCAAACTGGACACCCACAAATCCATGGGCCCCGATGGGATGCACCCACGAGTGCTGAGGGAGCTGGCAGATGCCATTGCTGAGCCACTCTCCATCATCTTTGAAAGGTCCTGGAGAACAGGAGAAGTGCCTGAGGACTGGAGGAAAGCCAGTGTCACTCCAGTCTTAACATCCCCCTACGGAAGCTCAGGAAGTACAGCCTAGATGAGTGGACAGTGAGGACGACTGAGAAACGGATGAATGCAAGAGCTCAGAGGGTTCTGATCAGCGCCGCAGAGTCTAGTTGGAGGCCTGTAACTAGTGGTGTCCCTCATGGGTCAGTACTTGGCCCACTCTTGTTCAACTTATTCATCAGGGACCGAGATGAAGGGACAAAGTGTACCCTCAGCAAGTTTGCTGATGACACAAAACTGGGAGGAGTGGCTGATACACCGCAAGGCTGTGCTGCCATTCAGCGAGACCTGGACAGGCTGGAGAGTTGGGCGCAGAGGAACCTGATGAAGTTCAACAAGGGCAAGTGCAGGGTCCTGCATCTGGGGAGGAACAACCCCATGCACCAGTCCAGGCTCGGGGCAGACCTGCTGGAGAGCAGCTCTGTGGAGAGGGACCTGGGTGTGCTGCTGGATGACAAGTTGTCCATGAGCCAGCAGTGTGCCCTTGTTGCCAAGGAGGCCAGTGGTATCCTGGGGTGCATCAAGAGGAGTGTGGCCAGCAGGTTGCGGGAGGTTCTCCTCCCCCTCTACTCTGCCCTAGTGAAGCTGTTGTCTCAAAAGTGGGTTCATTTACCCGATGTGAAGTATGCCAATATACACACAGAGCAGAGGTATTGTCTTTATTGCATATTTGGGCAGATATGGATGCTAGGAAATAATTCCACGAAGCTAGCACACTGCTTAGCAGAGTCACAGGGACTATATACTCTTACAAAAACAAAGAAATTACTTGTTACATTCTGATTGGTTCATCATGTTACACACGTGTCTTAGAAGTCTACTCCTTCCTTACTTAACTAAGCATGCTCACAAGCTGGGGGGGTGCAGTCTTTTTGGATCTGAATTGAGTCGGTGGTCGCGATCTCCCCCTGCTGCATTTACCTTTTTCCTAGTCACCCTAGATCTTTGTTAACTTCATGCTTCTTCAGCAGTCATCCAGCTTTCGGTGCCTTCTGGGCTGGATGTACCCCTTTTATCAGTCTGTTAGCTCCTCTTCAAGGGCATGATTGTTAGTAAAGCATGCATTCTTTACACAAAGTAGTCAGGCCGAAAATTAAACGATGTCACTATGACCTAAGCATTACTATGCCATAAATATTTCTGCCCGATATCAAGGCCCATCTGGAGTACCGCGTCCAGTTCTGGGCTCCCCAGTGCAAGAAAGAGGAGGAACTACTGGAGAGAGTCCAGCGGAGGGCTGCAAAGAGGATTGGGGGACTGGAGCATCTCTCCTATGAGGAAAGACTGAGGGAGCTGGGCTTGTTTAGCCTGAAGAAGAGAAGGCTGAGAGGGGACCTTATAAATGCTTATAAATATCTTAAGGTTGGGTGTCAAGAGGATGGGGCCAGGCTCTTTTCAGTGATGCCCAGCGACAGGACAAGGGGCAACGGGCACAAACTGCAGCATAGGAAGTTCCACCTGAACATGAGGAAGAACTTCTTCCCTCTGAGGGTGACGGAGCACTGGAACAGGCTGCCCAGGGAGGTTGTGGAGTCTCCTTCTCTGGAGATATTCAAAACCCTCCTGGACGAGGTCCTGTGTAGCCTGCTGTAGGTGACCCTGCTTCGGCAGGGGGGTTGGACTAGATGATCCCCAGAGGTCTCTTCCATCCCCTACCATTCTGTTATTCTGTGATTTGGTGATTAGATCTGTTTGATCATGTTAGGGTCATGTGTGTGTGGTGGTTTGGGGGGGGTGAGCCGGTTGGTCCGGTCTCTCACCTTGGGTATTCTCCATATCTGATCTTCTACAATTGTATTTTGCTGAAGAGCATAAGAGGAGGAAAATAAACAAGAACTGTCATACGGCTGCTTTTTTTCCTGGTTCCCATATTCCTTTCGAGTATTTAGTCTTTTTGAAACTTGGTAAGTTTCTCGGGAAATTTTCTCCAGTAGTATGTATCATGGAATTCATCACATGACGGTCATTCTTTGACATAACGTCATTTTGTCCAACTATATGAAGCTAAAGTGGCTGTGAAGTACAGTCTTTCTGATTTAGTAGCGTTTTCAAACACTTATTTTGCAGAGAGAGGGTTATACCAGCTGCAGAGTTTTAGAGAATTGTAATACAATGTTTGTTAAAATAAGTATGCCAAGTGACTCTGGAACCACACAGAAAACAGCGTCATAACTTTAGGCTTTACAGTTGATGGTATTGTGCAAAATACAAAACATCCCTTCTATAAGCTACGTGTAAAGAAGAAACAGTATCCCTTCCAATCTCTACCATTCTGTGATTCTTTTATCGATACTCTGCCTAATGCACCCAAGGACAGACATGGCTGGCCCTTTTGGCCGCCGGCGCACATTGTTGACTCATATTGAGCTTAGCATCAACCAAAACTCCCAGATCCCTTTCTGCAGGGCTGCACTCCAGCCTCTTTGTCCCCCAATCTGTACGTACACCCAGGATCACGTCGTCCCAGGTGCAGAATCTGGCATTTGTTCTTGTTAAATTTCACACAGTTCATGATCGCCCAGCACTCTAATCTGTCAAGATTTCACTGTAAGGCCTCTCTACCCTTGAGGGAATCAATGGCTCCTCCTAATTTGTCCTCTCGTCCCCCTTCTGGCCCCACTGACTATACATTTTTCTCTGCTGAATGAAATTTCAGTCATTATAACTGGAAAAGATGAGTCTGGATCTCTTGATCTAGTATTGTATGTAATTATCATATACAAAAACATATCTAGGAAACAAAAAAAACCCCACCACATTTACCACACAAATACAGCTGTGTGCTTTGCACATTCTGCTTTCATGAATTATAAATAAAATATTTGGTGCTCGATTTTCTAATTGATATTTTAAATAAGTATTGTAATATCTGAAAAGTATACTTGATATATATTTGTATACAGATTAAAACCCAGTATATTACGTAATTCATTAATTTTTAATAATATGTTAAAAACTGAAGTGCAAAACATAAAAGCACACTTTCCAAAGGGGGGGGGGGGGGTTGGTAATATTTAACATATTTCAAATTTGTAAGGTCTATTTTGACAGCCTAACATTAACTTTTAACCTCCCACTTGTATTAAGGGCCTCCATCCAGGAAATCAAAGGATACTGCAGGGCATTTTGTTTCTTAGAATGCATAAATGCTTTCAAAATGATTTTTTATCATACCAAAGCCAGCATAAACATTTCTTTACTGAAAACAGAAGTCATAGGAATAGTTATACTTCTGTTGCAGTGCAATATTTATGTCAAACAGCATTTTTGATGTTATTAAATATCACTGTCTTAAATGAGAGACTAAGAACAGCAAGTGCTTCTTAGTGCTTTCGTGGTTTTTTCCCCCTGAAAAAAATGGTTGGCCACTGTCTCCAGAAGAGATATTCACTCAAATTCTAGGCTTTAGCCTAGATAGATATCATGGAGCATTCCTTCCTAAAAGAATTACTTTTCCTTACAATAACCAAAAGCAAATAGAATCATTGAATGATTTGGGTTGCAAGGGACCAAATCAAGGGATGTCAAAAACAACAAGAAGGGCTTCTTCAACTACATCAGCAGCAAAAGGAAGGCTAGGGATAATGTGGGGCCGCTGCTGAATGTGGCGGGTGTCCTGGTGACAGAGGATGCGGAGAAGGCAGAGCTAATGAATGCCTTCTTTGCTTCAGTCTTCAGTGCTAAGACTGGCCCTCAGGAATCCCAGGCCCCAGAGGTAAGAGAAGAAGCCTACAGAGAGGACGACTTTCCCTTGGTCGAGGAGGACTGTGTGAGGGATCGCTTAAGTGATCTGGATGTCCACAAATCCATGGGCCCCGATGGAATGCACCCACAAGTGCTGAGGGAGCTGGCGGATGTCATTGCTGAGCCACTCTCCATCATCTTTGAGAGGTCCTGGAGGACAGGAGAGGTGCCCGAGGACTGGAGAAAGGCCAATGTCACTCCAATCTTGAAAAAGGGCAAGAAGGAGGACCCAGGGAACTACAGGCCGGTCAGCCTCACCTCCATCCCGGGAAAGGTGATGGAGCAGCTTATCCTGGAGGCCATCATCAAGCAAGTGGAAGAAAAGAAGGTTATCAGGAGTAGTCAGCATGGATTCACCAAGGGGAAATCATGCCTGACCAATCTAATAGCTTTCTACGATGACATGACTGGCTGGGTAGACGAAGGGAGAGCCGTGGATGTTGTCTACCTCGACTTCAGCAAGGCTTTCGACACAGTCTCCCATGATATCCTCCTAGGGAAGCTGAGGAAGTGTGGGCTGGATGAGTGGTCGGTGAAGTGGATAGAGAACTGGCTGAATGGCAGAACTCAGAGGGTTGTCATCAGCGGCGCTGAGTCTAGTTGGAGGCTGGTGACAAGTGGTGTCCCTCAGGGGTCAGTACTGGGCCCAGTCTTGTTTAACTTCTTCATCAACGACCTGGATGAAGAGTTAGAATGTACCCTCGACAAGTTTGCTGATGACACCAAACTGGGAGGTGTGGTAGATACACCGGAAGGCTGTGCTGCCATTCAGCGTGACCTGGATAGGCTGGAAAGCTGGGCAGAGAGGAACCTGATGAGGTTCAACAAGGGCAAGTGCAGGGTCCTGCACCTGGGGAGGAACAACCTCATGCACCAGTACAGGCTTGGGGTGGACCTGCTGGAGAGCAGCTCTGCGGAGAGGGACCTGGGTGTCCTGGTGGACGACAGGTTAACCATGAGCCAGCAGTGTGCCCTGGCTGCCAAGAAAGCCAATGGGATCCTGGGGTGCATCAAGAAGAGTGTGGCCAGCAGGACGAGGGAGGTTCTCCTTCCCCTCTACACTGCCCTGGTGAGGCCTCATCTGGAGTACTGTGTCCAGTTCTGGGCTCCCCAGTTCAAGAAAGATGAAGAGCTACTGGAGAGAGTCCAGCGGAGGGCTACAAGGATGGTGAGGGGACTGGAGCATCTCCCCTACGAGGAGAGGTTGAGGGAACTGGGCTTGTTCAGCCTGGAGAAGAGAAGGCTGCGAGGGGACCTTATAAATGCCTACAAATATCTGAAGGGTGGGTGTCAGGAGGATGGGGACAAGCTCTTTTCATTGGTGCCCAGTGACAGGACAAGGGGCAATGGGCACAAACTGAGGCACAGGAAGTTCCGTCTGAACATGAGGAAGAACTTCTTCCCTCTGAGGGTGACGGAGCACTGGAACAGGCTGCCCAGGGAGGTTGTGGAGTCTCCTTCTCTGGAGATATTCAAGACCCGCCTGGACAAGATCCTGTGCAGCCTACTGTAGGTGACCCTGCTTCGGCAGGAGGGTTGGACTAGATGACCCACAGAGGTCCCTTCCAACCCCTACTATTCTGTGATTCTGTGATTCTGTGACCTTTAAAGGTCATCTAGTCCAACCCTCCTGCCATGGGCAGGGACACCTTTCACTAGACCAGGTTGCTCAGAGCTCCATCCAACCTGGCCTTGAACACTTCCGGGGAGGGAGCATCCACAACTTGTCTGGGCAATCTGTTCCTGTGCCTCACCACCCTCATAATAAAGAATTTCTTCCTAATATCTAATCTAAATCTACCTTTTTTCAGTTTAAAACGATTGCCCCTCATCCTGTCACTACAGGCACTGGCAAGTCGTCTCTCTCCATCTTTATTATAAGCCCCTTTTATATATTGAAAGGCTGCAGCAACGTCTCCCGAGAGCCTTCTCTTCTCCAGGCTGAACAATCCCAACTCTCTCAGCCTTTCCTCACAGAAGAGGTGTTCCAGCCCTCGGATCATCTTTGTGGCCCTCCTCTGGACCCACTCCAACAGGCCCATGTCTGTCTTGTGCTGGGGACTCCAGAACTGGATGCAGTTCTCCAGGTGGGGAGGTCTCATGAGAGTGGAGTAGAGGGGGAGAATCACCTGCCTTGACCTGCTGGCATCTGATACTTTGGTTTAGAACCTTTTTATACCTTGTTTAGTCATGCAAAAGAAAGAACATCATCATATGTGTTTAGATGGTACAAAACATAAATGCAGATCAAGCAGGTTCTTCTAACATGATGGGTTAAGAATGTTTCTCCCATGCAGCTATTTGGGATCTCGTTGTGCTGTATAATATGCTCCTGGAGAAGATACTAAAACTATCCCCTATGACTCTTCTGCTTGCACTTTTTGATTGTGCTTCAGAACACTCCACACCCTTGTGCTAGTAAGATAACAGCGATAGCTGTTTATGAATACATAATTAGACAGAGTTAACTTACTAGTATTATTATCTACTTATGTTAGAAACAAAGCTACTACAGATTTTGTCCACCAGCAAAGAGAGGGGGGAGCCCAGACAGCTCCCCTTCACCAGCACTCCTCATGGGAGCTGGCCATGTTCCCATACAGATTAACCAGGGCCAGCCAGCTCTCTAGCTGGACAGGAACAATACAACTTCTGTATTATTGTATCTCAGGAGAGACCCCAAGTCTAATTTCAACCATTTCAAATCCAGAAAGACAGGTAATAATAAGTCACTAAATAAATTCATGTTTTAATCATGTTCCCTGTATATTTTAATATCAATATACCTATATGCATACTTTCATGTGTGTACACAGACACACACAAAGTGATGAAGACTTTATAGATACAAATATACCACTGGTACTCTGCAAGTTTAAGAAATCAGGTCAAGGGCAATATTATCAAAGAACAAGTTTATAATTAAAATAATTAGATTCTACACACACACACAAAGAAATCCCTGCTTTTTATTAAAAAAAAAAAAAAAGAGTGGGAGAGAAAGCAAACTGAACAGCTAAATTCTGAGAGGACATCCTTGCTAGCCTTATGCGCTATACCATATAGGTATTTTGATGCTAACTACATGATTACTGAAATAGAATGTCATTTTCAGATGCAGTATTTGCTCATGAAATGAAAATGAAAACTAAAAAAAAAAAAATAAATTAACCTTGGGGGAAGGGAAGGACGGAAGCTTTTATTAGGTCACTAAGAACATGAGATTAGAATATACCAGGGACAAAAGGCCAGATTTTACCAGTCAAAGCATCTGGTGACTTCATTTTTCATTTGCATTCGTAACAGCACAGTGTATTAACACACCATGTCATTTAAAGCACTGCTTTCCTATGGCTGAAAAGAACAGCATAATATTCCATTTCTTCTGCAAAATTATTAGCAGCACTACAGAGCATTGCATTATTACGCAGACAGCATTCACCTGTAGTGCCCATTCAGCCAGACTAGCTTGAATTCAACTCCATTCTGTCCACCTGCTCAGCTGAGCTAATTCAGTAGCTAAAGGAAAATGGTTTCTGGCCTTTTCAGACAAATCAAAACTAATGGTTCTAATACTCCCAACATTCTCTTCCAAGAAAAGCTGCTGCTGCTTCTCTTTATAATTACCTAGCAGCTTGTTATATGCTGAAAGTACATATTTATTTAGATTTGATTATGTAACCTTGTATGTACCAAATCAGCAACTCCTCAAAAAGTTTTTATAATTTTTTGCAATGTTTTTATAGAATTTATATATACACACATAAAATATCAACCAAAAATGGCTAGATTAATAAATAACTGCTCCCTACTAAAAAGGCATTGAAAATCATAAGATTTTTCCAATCAGAACACAATGGAAATGATAGATAAGCGGTGTTCCTTGTTGCCTTTCAGAAACAGTATCTACTCACTGATACTTTTACAGTATGAGAAGTCTTAATAAATGCAAGAATTAGAAGTGCTGAGTTACAACTACTGTTTTATTCCAACAGCATCAACTCTAGCGAATAAGCTATACTACTGAGGTACAGCTTTATGTACCTTACAAAAAGCCATCTCCTTTCTCTCCCAAAGTTTCTTCATAGTTCTGCTCTCTCTTGAAGTGTTATGCGACTTTTTGTTTAGTAGAAGTCCACAAGCTGTTCACTAGCATAAAAGTTATTGGCATTATAAATCCTGCTTTACATCTGCATCTGAGGAAAAATTCTAAATTCACTTAAGTCACTGGCTAATTAAGGTTTTATAAGCATTTCAGTATTTCTACTTTTCACTAGTTATACTTGCTTCTGGTTTTGCAGAACTGACTCAAATATATTTCTAGTCATTTTTATTTGTTATGGAAAAGGATACTTAAAAATATGCTTAAGTAGGGAATCACTTCCTATTCTGAATAAAGAATCACAATGCACTTTCAGCTCACACAAGCGGGTTTTGGTTTGGGTTTTTTTGGGGGGTGTTTTTTTTTGGGGTTTTTTTTTTATTTTACTTTTTCCAAAGGAAACTTTTACTTCCAGAAAATAAACATTTGTTTTATATGCTATTCCTCTGCACAACAGTCAAATGAGAAGTGTTCAAGTCCAAATTTTTAGCTTACATTTTCAGCTATTAAAACGTTATCCACAGAAGTCAGCATTCTTCATAAAATTTTTTATATTATAATTTCAGTTCAACCAAAAAACCAAGCAACCAGGCACACAACCAGCTGTCAACAACACACAACAGCAGTCAATTGGCTTATTTAAAATTATACCAGGCCTGCAAGTCCTTCTTCGGCGACTGTAAGAAGGCATATGTGCATGAACTTGTGGAGGAAACATAAGTGATCTTAAATTCTTCTAAGTTAAAAATAGAGAGACTTTTTGATAGATTGCAGTCTCTAAATCAGATAAAATGGATTTAGAGGCTACAGTTTCAATGGGATTGGAACATATGAAAGCATCTTGTGAAAAACAAACTCTGGGAAATACAACAGAAGAATGTTTTCTTTGTTCTCAGGCCTGCCCTGGACAGGGGCAGATAATTAACTACAGATAATAGCTTATACCGACTAAAAAAATAGCCTAGCCCTTTTAGATGTAAAAAAAAAAAAGTAACAGCATAACAACACTGTTGCCCTAAAGGCCTTCAATCTTTTACAATAAAAGTCCCTTTGAAAACTATCACTTCTCAACACAAGGAAAAATATTAATATAAACACTACTCCTTCCACTAACTTCACGATTTCTGATTAACAAACTCCCCATATGGCTTCGGATATCATTTTGCAGAATTTACAATTTAGAGATCCCCATTCACCGCCAAAGAATGAAGTGTCACCTCCATTGATTGTGCGTACCATTCAGACACAGTTCCTTCATACAAACCCACACCCAGCTGTTCAATCTCCCCCAAAGATCTTTGAACCATGTAAGTGAACAGAAGAGAGCTTCAGACCATTTTCAATAACAAACTACTTCATGATCTCTCATTACCAATTTTACTGATTTATGTAGTACAGCAAATATACAGTCGCACTTCTTAATTTAAGTTACAGAACAGCTTGGAAAAATAAATTAAGGAAAGTGATAATGACCTCAGGAAAAGTTAATCATGGAAACCTTATTAAGGATTTTATTCTTACATCCTCACTCTTTAAGTAGCCCCAACAGATTACTGCAAACTATGGCTTTATTAGTGTGAATAAGGGCAGAAAACTTAGAGATAAAGAGAATATATTGCATGGGTTTTTTAATAATTTCAGAGGCTTTCTTTAAAAACAAAGAATAAAAAGGATTAGATGCTTTAGAAAAATTTCTGCACATTACTTCGTAACCCAAGTATCTAAACAGCTTTTTGAAATGGGAAGGAAGCGTCCAAGAACCAAGTTACCGTGCTGTGAATAGCTATCACATATCAGGTGCTCCACATTTTTTTTTAGCATGTGTAACTTAGTTATGTACAAATACCAAGCTTTATAAATTAATTTATTAGCCCTCTCTCGTTTCACTTAATTCTACTGGACTTGGTAGTTAATAAGATTAAACATATTTAAACGCTGTCCCGAAAAGTGACTTTATCTTCGGTATAGCATACTAACAAATGAAGTCAAATTCATTTAGAGTTCACTCTAATTTTCTAGTAACCACTATATTTTTTTAAACTAAAATGTGAAGTAAAAAGAGCAGAACACCTAATTTTTCCACTCATTCCCTATATTTAGTCTAATGCAGCTCTACTGTTACAAGTTTATTATTAACCTGTTCAAATGCTTTTTAATTTCTATTTGAGAAACAGTTCTTTGCAAGATATCACAAATTATATGTACAGGTCCTGATCCAATTAATTTTCAATTCAGTGGTGAAACATCCATTTACCTGAATGAGAACAGATTTGAGCTCAATATGGTTAAACCAGCTATATGTGACTTATCACTTCTCAGATTAGTTCCTGTGGTGGGTCGACCTTGGCTGGCCACCAGGTGTCCATCAAGCTGCTCTATCACTCCCCCTCCTCAACTGAACAGAGGGAGAAAATATGATAGAAAAGCTCAGGGGCTGAAATAAGGACAGGGAGATTATGTTCATCATACAAACTTCACTTACATCAGCAAAAAAGGATTCCCCACACCAATGTCAAAATAACATCATCACAACATCGACAAAGGTGGACAATTTACACACACTCCACACCTTCATCACAATTACAAGAACAAAAACTTCCCACAATTGTTCCGCTCTCTAGCAATGTTCAGTCCATGTTTTGCCCGTTACCTCTCCCAATTACTATCCTTATCTCCAATTCCTCAACAGCCCCACTTTGGGCACCACAAACGCCTGTGGTTGGTTGGCCTTGGCTGGCCTCGGCTGGCCTCCACGTGCCCACCAAGCTGCTCTGTCACTCCCCTCCATCGACAGAACAGGGGGACAAAATACGATGAAAAGCTCATGGGTCAAGATAAGGACAGGGAGATCACTCAGTAATTACTGTCACAGGCAAAACAGACTCAACTTGGGGAAATTAATTTCATTTATTGACAATTAATTGTAACAGGGTAAGACAGTGAGAAATAAAACAAAACTAAAAACACTTTACACCCACCCCTCCCTTCTTCTCAGGCTCAACTTCACTCCTAACTCTTCCACATCCTGCCCACCCCCCCCCCCCCTCCCCCCCCAAGGCAGCCCAGGGGAATAGGGGTTGCAGTCAGTTCATAACACTTCCTCTCTGCTGCTCCTTCCTCACAATGTTCCCCTGCTCCAGCATGGGGTCCCTCCCATGGGATACAGGCCTTCATGAACTGCTCCAGCATGGGTCCATTTCCTTCAGAACGGACTGCTCCTGCATGGGCCCCTCTCCACAAGCTACAGTTCCTGCCAGGAGCCTGCTCCAGCACGGGCTCTCCATGGGCTACAGCTTCCTTCAGGAAATATACACCTGCTGTGGTGTATATTTACTGGCAAACTTAGAAACCAATGCATGATGCAATTACACTATAATTTGTTTACTTGAAATTATCATGATTCTAATTAAATTCAGGAGATAATAATTCATTTTCTTTGAAGCCATAAGAGAAAAATTGTCCGAGATTCTCTTGGTTCATGAAGTTGGAGAAAGGTCGACAAGAAAGTTCATGTTTTATATTTCCATGTCCTGTGAATTCAACTAGTTAATTTCCTAGATCCAAATCCAATCTTGTCTCAGTTTTTCACCTATTTTGCTTTGTCTTCTTCATCTCACATAATAAACAACTATTTTTCTTATTATTTAAAAATAATACATGACCTATAGCAATGTTTTATAGCCTACCTAAGGATGGGAGCCTTTTGCTGTTGATAACACAGAAGACCACAATAAGGGAGTATTTGACTCTCATAACATTACAGTGTAATAGTCCACTCCCTTACAAACTCAGCTAAGATTCCCCCCCCCCCCCAATTACTCTAGGATATTTTCTGAGACACACTTCTCCAACGCTCTAAACCTATTTTATCATCTATCTGACCAAAAGCACCCCACCTCTTTATCAACTGTTCCTTTTCCACTTTTATTGGCGACCAATAACCTTTGTAAAGCACTTCTAAGAATGAGAAACATGTAAAAGATAATTGTAAGTCAAGTTAAAGACACCTGGCCCAGTTTAAGTGTAGGAAAAATTCAAAAGTCAGGATCATTGTGGTAGACTTAGAACCGACACATAGGAAAGCCAACCTCAAACCTCTCATTCCAAGAATACTGTTGTGCAGCTACACATATCACCTGGGTCAAAGTTAATTTAAAGGCTGTGTGAATATACCTGCACATGCAAAGAGAAGCAGGAGGTAAGCTGTCTTTTGTTTCTTCCTGACAAAAAGACAGCCTGAAATTTTTGTTTCCACTTTTCCCAGCTTGCTTTCTTATTTTAAAAACACCAGAAACATTAATTCTCATCATCTCCTACTTCACTGATCACAAAATCACAGAATGGTAGGGGTTGGAAGGGACCTCTGGGGATCATCTAGTCCAACCCCCCTGCCGAAGCAGGGTCGCCTACAGCAGGCTGCACAGGACCTCATCCAGGAGGGTTTTGAATATCTCCAGAGAAGGAGAATCCACAACCCCTCTGGGCAGCCTGTTCCAGGGCTCTGTCACCCTCAGAGGGAAGAAGTTCTTCCTCATGTTCAGATGGAACTTCCTATGCTGCAGTTTGCACCCGTTGCCCCTTGTCCTGTCGCTGGGCACCAATGAAAAGAGCCTGGCCCCATCCTCTTGACACCCACCCTTCAGATAGTTATAACCATTTACTAGATCCCCTCTCAGCCTTCTCTTCTTCAGGCTAAACAAGCCCAGCTCCCTCAGCCTTTCCTCGTAGGACAGATGCTCCAGTCCCCTCATCATCCTTATAGCCCTCCGCTGGACTCTCTCCAGTAGCTCCTCCTCTTTCTTGAACTGGGGAGCCCAGAACTGGAAACAGTACTCCAGATGGGGCCTCACTAGGGCAGAGTAGAGGGGGAGGAGAACCTCCCTTGACCTGCTGGCCACACTCCTCCTAATGCACCCCAGGATCCCATTGGCCTTCTTGGCAGCCAGGGCACACTGCTGGCTCATGGTCAACCTGTCGTTCACCAAGACTCCCAGGTCTCTCTCCACAGAGCTGCTCTCCAGCAGGTCAGTCCCGAGCCTGGACTGGTGCATGGGGTTGTTCCTCCCCAGGTGCAGGACCCTGCACTTGCCCTTGTTGAACTTCATCAGGTTCCTCTGCGCCCAGCTCTCCAGCCTGTCCAGGTCTCGCTGAATGGCAGCACAGCCTTGCGGTGTATCAGCCACTCCTCCCAGTTTTGTGTCATCAGCAAACTTGCTGATACTTCCCTTGAGTTCAGTGATGTGTATTGACAGTAGTTATAACCGTTACCTGAAAGGAAGTCAAATCAAACAAACAAAAAAAAAAAGACTGGTAATTTAGATGTCAACAAAGACAAATAACTGAATAGTTTTTACATTGCCTAATCAAAGAATAAAAACTTCCCTAATCAATTAATTAGGCTACCATATAAACTTTCTACAGTCTATGTCACATCCCCTTGGGCTAAATTAAGGTGAAACTACACCAAACGATCAATTAAGTGTTTTATTCATAACAGAGGTAACTTGGAAAACATGGAAATCGTTGGCAACGTGGGTTCTTATCTATGACAGGGAGAGGAAAGGAAAATGAAGAAGAAAGAGAAAGAACAAAAAAGGTATCACTACCCAGGATCCTGCGATGATGACAACAGGCATGGCATCCTGTGGTGGCAGGCGTGCACCAGGCTCTTTGCAGGTGTGTCTTTTATCACTCAGTCTCCACCCTTAGTCACACCTCTTGACTTATATGGTAGTTCTTCTAGAAATTTCATGATCTTCTGTGCAGGCGCCAGCAGGGGGAAGACGTCGCGAGGGGTCTCTCAGGTCATCTCAAGCCCCTCCCTCAAATGAACTTTGTATGACTTCTGGCCATATTTGGGTAAGGCACAGCAGAAATGTGGAAATGCGCATCGTCCCATCCGCCCTCCCCATGTCCTGTGTTACCTTGCTCCTTGTTTGCAGTCTGCTGTTGCTGGGCAGACCCCCTACTGTGGGTGGGTGCTGTCCTGCCTGCTCAGGACAGCCATTTGAAGGACTGCCCCAGGGCTGAGTCAGCTATTATACCACAACTTTGAGGCATTAACACGCATTAACCCTTTCAGTCTCTCACAGTCTAACATGGAAAGCAAGGCAATGGACAAGTGAAACACCATCAATGGCTTAGACAATTTAAAATACAGAAATATCATAAAGAGTACAAAACATTCAAAGTGTTTTCACATAACAGACTAATGATTTTTACATTATTACTGACACTGGTATACAGAAAAAGAGAATATGCAGCTCATGTTCTTCATGAGAACTAGATGTAACTAAGAAATGTTTCTAAACCTAAATCGATTTATTTAAAGGATTAATATTTCATTATCACACAGCGCTAACAGGGAAGGAAAGTTCCTGAGGTGAAATGCCAGTTCTACCACTTCTGTGCAAAGCAGTAATAAATTCCTAGGGCCAAGTATTTATTCTGTGTATATAAAATACTATTTAGAGATGTCTAGCAAAACATAAGCCTTTTGCCACTTGAGCTGTGCTTAGCAGCTCTGAAAAATCATAGAATCATTTAGGTTGGAGGACACCTTCAAGATCATGGAGTCCAACCATTAACCTAATACTACCAAGTCCACCACTAAACCATGTCCCAGAGTGCCACGTCTACACGTCTTCTAAATACCTCCAGGGATGGTGACTCCACCACCTCCCTGGGCAGCCTGTTCCAATGCTCAACAACCCTTTTGGTGAGGACATTTTTCTTAATATCCAATCTAAACCTCCCCTGACACAAACTGAGGCCATTTCTCCTTGTCCTATTGCCTGTTACCTGGGAGAAGAGACCAACACCTGCCTCGCTACAACCTCCTTTCAGGTAGTTGTAGAGAGCGATAAGGTCTCCCCTCAGCCTCCTCTTCTCCAGACTAAACAGTCCCAGTTCCCTCAGCCGCTCCTCTTAAGACTTGTGCTCTAGACCCTTCACCAGCCTCAATGCTCTTCTTTGAAAACGCTCCAGCACCTCAATGTCTTTCTTGTAGTGAGGGGCCCAAAACTGAACACAGTAGTCAAGGTGCGGCCTCACCAGTGCCAAGTACAGGGGCACAACCACTTCCCTCCTCCTGCTGGCCACACTATTCCTGATAGAAGCCAGGATGCCGCCGGCCTTCTTGGCCACCTGGGCACACTGCTGGCTCATGTTCAGCCGGCTGTCAACCAACACCCCAAGGTCCTTTTCCACCAGGCAGCTTTCCAACCACTCTTCCCCAAGCCTATAGCGTTGCATGGGATGATTGTGACCCAAGTGCAGGACCCGGCACTTGGCCTTGTTGAACATCATACAATTGGCCTTGGTCCATTGATCCAGCCTGTTCAGATCCCTCTGCAGAGCCTTCCTACCCTCAAGCAGATCGACATTCCCGCCCAACATGGTGTCATCTGCAAACTTCCTGAGGGAGCACTCAATCCCCTCATCCAGATCACTGATAAAGATATTAAACAAGACTGGCCCCAAAACCGAGCCCTGGGGAACACCACTCGTGACCGGCCGCCAGCTGGATTTAACTCCATTCACCACCACTCTTTGGGCCCAGCCATCCAGTCAGTTTTTTACCCAGCGAAGTGTATACCCATCCAAGCCATAAGCAGCCAGTTTCTCCAGGAGGATGCTGTGGGAAATGGTGTCAAAGGCTTTGCTGAAATCCAGGTAGACAACATCCACAGCCGTTCCCTCATCCACCAAGCAGGTCACCTTGTCGTGGAAGATCAGGTTAGTCAAGCAGGACCTGCCTTTCCTAAACCCGTGCTGACTGGGCCTGATCCCCTGGTTGTTCTGTGTGTGCCGCATGATGGCACTCAAGATGATCTGCTCCATAACCTTCCCTGGCACCGAGGTCAGGCTGACAGGCCTGTAGTTCCCGGGATCCTCCTTCCGGCCCTTCTTGTAGATAGGTGTCACATTTGCTAACCTCCAGTCAACTGGGACCTCCCCAGTTAGCTAGGACTGCTGACAGATGATGGAAAATGGCTTGGTGAGCACATCCGCCAGCTCCCTCAGTACCCCTGGCTGGATCCCATCCGGCCCTACAGACTTGTGTGTGTCTATGTGGCGTAGCAGGTCACTGACCATTTCCCCTTTGATTTTGAGGGTTTCCTTCTGCTCCCCATCCCTGTCTTCCTGCTCAGGGAGCTGGGTGTCCAGAGAACAACTTCACTTACTATTAAAGACTGAGGCAAAGAAGGCATTAAGTACCTCAGCCTTTTCCTCATCCTTTGTCACTAAGTTTCCCCCCGCATCTAATAGAGGATGGAGATTCTCCTTCGCCCTCCTTTTGTTGCTAATGTATTTACAGGCACATTTTTTATTGTCTTTTATGGCAGTAGCCAGGCTAAGTTCTAGCTGGGCTTTGGCTCTTCTAACTTTCTCCCTGCATAACCTCACGATATCCTTGTAGTTCTCCTGAGTGGCTTGCCCTTTCTTCTAAAGGACATAAACTCTCCTTTTTTTCCTGAGTTCCAGGCAAAGCATAGAATCATAGAATTGTTTAGGTTGGAAAAGATCTTTAAGATCATCGAGTCCAACTGTAAATGAATGCTTGGCTTTCTCAGTCTGTAGGCATGGCAAAACTCCCAGTTGAAATCACTGTCCAGAGTATCCCTCTGGACCTAAGTTAGGTTCATGAGCACACTTCTGAAGCGAACCTCCTGATTGTCCCTGCTTACTATGCATATACTATTCATTACCATCTAAGAATCCCCAAGTGAGGAACTGGATTCCTTTAGAATGAAATTAAGAAGGCTAATGGAAACTAAGTACATCCTGAAAGATGTACTCCGAGACCACGCTTAATACATTCCAGCAACAAACAGGCATTTAGTCCCCAAGATCAGACTAGACCTGGTCTGAAGAAAAAAAAAAACAAACAAACCACAAAACACCAAACAACTCCTGGAACATGGACATGAACATGTTCAGTCTGAATTTCCCTTCACAGCAACAAGAAAAGAAAGAACGGTTTGGGATTTAGGCCCAACTCCACAAATGCAGAGTCTCTACATATCTGTTCTGCTGCTCTGTATTTCTACTGTGCAAAATCCATATTGCCTCTGCTTTTGACATTTAAGTTCCCCAGATGTTTAGGACTTTGCTTCTGACATCCTAAAGCATCCCATTGTTGAACAAAGGAGTTTAGTCCCACATTCCTAAGCATCAGAGTCCATAAATTAAAACACCTTTCTGCCTCCCAGAGGGGCTCATCTGACAGAGTTTATCTACCAAAGTAAGCTTGTCATGCAGTATGAGGGCAATTTCTCTGCTTCAAAATACAGGCAGAGGAGGCAATAACCTCTTCTACATAAAACAGCTTAGTCTTTAGCGGAGTCATGCTGGATGTGGAAAAGTTTTAATTCATTTCCCTCATTTGCCTAATATGATTCAAACTCCCATCTTCAGTCTCTCAAGAAAGCAAACTCGCTATCAGTCTACACATACTGCAGTGTATCTTCTTTCCATGTACTGAAAAGTAGGAATCATCATCAGATAAAAGGAACAAAAATTAGCATGTTCTCACCGTCAGTCAAAAGGTGGAATCCCGGCTTCTGATTCTGCCTTGACTTATTATTATTTAGACTTCTTATTATTTATACATGTGCCTACTCACTAATCCTATTCTGCCTAGGCTTCTAAATCAGGTCAATGGGCAAATAAGTCAGGTACTGAAGTGCTCCCTGAATCCTGGAATATCTTGAAATAGATTCTTCATCTACACAATGTGACATAATGAGAATAAATGCATGCATTCGGGTGTGCACGTCTGCCAATAGCTGCAGTGTGAGGAGCCAGTAACTAAAGACAGATGTACCGGAAATAAACACCTTGAATTTCAGTGGTTTTAAACAGACATTTAGAGGAGACAGCGACAGGACCTTCCATATACACATTCAAAATTATGTCAAAATTATTTCCGAACACCCATATGACTGCATAGTCTAGAACATCTCATAATAAGGCTTTTCAGAACAAATGACTACTAGTGCCACCAAAAATATTAGTACTTCTCAGTAATCAGTACAAAAGGGTGAAAAGTTTTCTGCCAGTTTAGAGAGCCGAAATGAGGAGTCTGCTAAGTACCAGAGCCAGCACTGGGGGCAGCAGACTGTGCGCTGAAACTAGGATTATAGTCTTCCAGCTGCAGCAAAATCAATCCAATCCTTTTGTGGAAGATAGCTTTGATCAGACAACTGACATATGCAGACAGCGTATACAGGTAACGAAAGGGTAGATTTGCTGATTAACTAGGTTCTTTTCAACACAGCCACACAATGCTACAGGTGAAGAAGTAAAAGCATTTTTGCCACCTGCATTTTCGCAAACTGCTGTAAATTTTCTTTTTCCCCTCACTTCTGGATAGCTCTATTTAATTGTTATATTTTGTTTTCTTGATTTCTGGTTCCTTTTATTTTCTGAACTACCGCAACTTATTTCAAACACAACTTTTTGTCTAGTTCTTCATGAACATTTCTAAGTTTCAGAAATATTTGCAAGCAATATTTGCTGGATTACTCTGCTGTTTTACTCGTGAACTAGTTTACAGAAATCTCTATTTATATCCTTTGCTGCATTTTTAAAGGAAGTCCTATAAATAGTTATTTTTTTATGGAACTGTGGAATCCATTAATGAATCTATTATGGGATTGTATAAATAGTAATTTTTAATAGAAATGTGGAAGACCACTACAAATAAAAACAAAACACAGGGATATAAAAGGAAAAATCATAAATCTGCCTGCCCTTTTTAGAAAATAATGGCAAAGAGCCAAGCATGACTTCTTGAAGGCTAAGGTAGATCTATTTGTTGAGGCCTAACCCTCTTCAAGGATTTCACTGGCTAGTTACCATAAGAGCACTGAACAGCAGTTTTACATTAAAAAAGGAATCTACAGACAAATCTTGGCCTTTGCAAGATCTCCCGACTTTGCAGCACACTTATGTTAGCAAGAGCGTTGGGAGGGAAAGAGAGTGTTTTTATCTTGTGTTACTTAAAAAAGGTTTTGTTTTGTGCACAAAGGGAATTTGCTGGCAGTAGACAGAGAGCCTCTGAGCACTGGGCAGAAGAGCCGAGTTTTTTGTCATGATCAAGCACTATTTATCAGGATGTGCTGGTACTGGCCTGGGCTTATGTGCACAGTATCATTAAGTACTTCACATATGGCATTAGGGGCATCGCCAAATTGTGTGCACCTGAGTTGGAAGGTCTCAATTCTGCTGCGACCACTCCATTTGCAATTATTTACCAAACCACTTGCACGATGATGCTGACCACACTGGGGATACTGACACCAGGTCGGTCCTGAAGGCCCCTTGGCTTACAGTCAACTACTTGAAGCTACATTCTGCCTCAGTCCTGTAGATCGTCAGGGGCCCAGTTGAAACGTAGCCCTAGGCAACCCAATAGAGCCAGTTTTAATTCATTTCCCTGGTAGTCTATCACATGGGGTAGACAGCAGGGTATTTTGTTACTCTGGATTCATAAGCATTAAGGTTTTCAGTTTAAATTCTAATAGATAAAAAAAATGATGCAAAAGCTGGAGCCATGACAGATGACCAAGTCACAGCTGATTTGACAGACAACTGAGTGGGGCTCTTTAAACAGTTAACTTTAATGAAAAGGGAAGGAGGTAATAGTCTCCCAGGGCCACATAACTGATGCTAAAAGTCTCAAGCAAATGACCTGGGAATTTCTGTATTTCAGAAATTATAATTTTCGAACATAGAAAAGCACCATACAGAAATACATCTTAGCATATTAAGAAAAAAGAACTTGTGGCAGAACTGAAGTAAAAAGTAACTTTCAGAGGATGCGATCATGACTCGATTACATTTGCTGTGTGCAAGCAAAGGAAGTCCAAAACCAGTAGTACAAATACTTCATGTTTGATGAGAGATACTTGAACAAAAGCTGACAATTAGGAGTGAGAACAACCGCATTTAAATTTAAAATGGGAACAACTGAGAGTCATTTCAGAACATTTCATTAAATAGCTAGACGGCCTCAATTCCACAAAAAAAGAAAGCCTAAAAAACAGTAAAAGCAGTCTGGATAAGAGGGGAGGTAAAAAGAGAAAGTTGAAATAGGTAAGCCAAAACCTTGGGAAGTATTAAAAATTGTTAAGGGGAAGAAAAAAAAAAAGTCAAGTGAAGAATTCAAGGGTTCCAGAGATATTTTTGTTGTTGTTATTTTTTAAACTTCACATTTTCATACAAAAAAATACTTAAAACAGCTTTGATCCTTTACTAAATGGATATGGCTCTTCATATTAACACAGAAAATCCACACATACTTCATAAATATTTGTTTTGTTTTTAGGGAAACACAGATCATATTTGAAGTGACAATGAAAGAGTTTCCACTACAGCAGTTACTGAAGATGTTATAGAGCAGTTACTGAAGTTAGAACATTATTACTCAGCAGGTCAAGACACCTCTTTCCAAAGAGTTTTAGAAGAACTGACCGAGAAGCCCTTCTGCCTTATAAGTCTGGAAATATCACCAGAAAAAAAACCCAGAAACCAAGGATGGGAATGGGATGATGGAGAGATTGCATACCAAGAGTTACACAGTTACAACAGTTCTAATGGTTTGATTTATAAATGCAGGAGTTTTGAGGAACCAGACTTCTGCTAAGCAATTGATTTGGTGTCATACAACAAACATAGCACACATTAGAGTTGTTTAAGCAGTAAGTATTAAATTACATAAGAGAAAGTCCTCAGACAGCTCTGTTTCTAATAGGATCCCAGTGATACCCCCATCCTGATCAGAAACTTAAGTATCTTCACCCACAAGACAGAAGAAAAATCTAAAATTATTACTGACAATACCTGTAGGTAACACAAAAGCTGTGAACTGGTAAAGTTAGAAGAGGATATGATGATGTGAAGTAATTGGAATAACCTGTAAACCAGGAACAGGCAGAGACTGTGCTTCTGAATACAACTAAATGTAAGGTTAACTATACAGGAATAGAGAAAGCAGGTTGCAAATAATAAATGAATCCGCCCTGAAAAGCAATTCTTTTGAAGAATATTTTAGTTATGGTAGATAACCATCTAAACGTAAATAGCTTGATGTCATGACTAAAAAGGCTGTTCTATTCCTTGTACAAATCTCAACAGTGGCATCTCAACTAGCAGAAGAGAAATTTTACTTCTATACTTGTAGTAAAGAATATATACGCCTCAGTGTTCATTTCTCATTGCCTGTAATTCAGAAGTGATGTTAGAAAGGATTAAAAAGAGAATATAAGAATGAATAAATGATTCAAAAATTCAACCTACAGTTAGCATTAGGAAATCAATTCATTTAGCTTCACGATAGATACAAATATTAATGAGTATCTTGGTCTTGGTTTCTAAGGGTCCATGTGTCAGATACCTAATATCAGAGGTAAAAATAGACAAGATATAATAACAAGTGAGTAGAAGCAAATCCTGGAAAAATCCAAACTAAGAACAGGGACAATGTTTTACAGGGGAAAGTTATTTTTTATAATATACCAAGAATTGTGCAAGTACCTCCATCTCTAAGAGTTTTTAGCTCAAGACTGCATTTTTTGCCCTAAAATTAATGGTCTTGGTCATACATTTCCCATTTGAAGGAAAAAAAATACCACAGAGCCTTTTTTTCTCTTATAGGTTCATATATATCATAAAAGCTTTTATACACGTGAATTCATACACCCACATCGACCCTCTAAAAGCCAATGGGCAGGTGAATGCTCAACACCTTTAAATAGTGGGCCACAACTAATTTCCACTGTAGAAGACTAACCGTCAGGCATTCACATTCACTCTCTCCCCTCCCCTCCCCTTCCCTTCCGAACCTGCTGAAGATACATAAGCCATTCCTTTGTTTTCAGCACTGTGGTGGGTTGACCCTGGCCAGCAGCTAAGCCCCCACAGTCATTTGCTCGCTCCCCCCACAGCAGGATGAGGAAAAGAATCAGAAGAGCAAGAGCTGAAAACTTGTGGATCAAGATAAAGACAGTTTAACAGGTGAAGCAAAAGCCACACGTGCAAGCAAAGCAAAAAGAGAAATTAATTCACAACTTCCCATCAGCAGGCAGATGTCCAGCTACTTCCTGGAAAGCAGGGCCTCAGCATGTACAACAGTCAATTCAGAAGACAAATGCCATAACCACGAACATTTCCCCCCTTCCTCCTTCTTTCCCAGAGCTTTTATTGCTGAGCACGATATCATATGTTATGGAATAGCTGTCCTGTCTGCGTGCCCTCCAAAATTCCTACCCCCCCCTCACCCACTTATTCACTTGGAGGGGGGCAGAGTGGGGAAAAAAAAGATAAAATCTTGACACTGTAAAAGCATTGCTCAGCAATAGCCAAAACATTGGTGACATCGATCAACACTGGTTTAGTCACAAATCCAAACCATAGCACCATACAGGCTGCTACGAAGAAAATTAACTCCATCCCAGCTAGACCCATTACAGGCATTTAATTTTAGTTGCTAGTATTGCCCTGGTCTATGAGATGAAGTGGCACACGTAGCGCTTAGTAAATCCAGTATCAGAGTTAAAAAAAAAATAAATAAAAAAAAGAGTCCCATATTAGATCCTCAGTTTCCCAAGCCTGATAGGTTCCTAAAAGTATAAGGAATGATAGCGTCTTTCCCAACTTTCATGCATTTGAGTTTTCCTGGCCTTATAAGTTAGCATTTGCTGCTATGGGAACCTTCTGCCTGATTTTATGTCCGACTCCCATTTACCCAGAAACATGGGTTAAAATAGTTTCAGGCATTCTTATAATTTCTAACATGAGCAAGAGAAGTAACATTCAGATTAAAGACTTAAGAGTTGAAATACTCTCAGAAGTATCCTTCGTCATAAAAAATTTCTTCCTTATATCTAGTCTAAAACTACCCTCCCTTAGTTTAAAGCCATTACTCCCTGTCCTATTGCAACAAGCCCTGCTGAAAATATTTTCCCCATCTTTCCTATAGGCCCCCTTCAGGTACTGACAGGCTGCTAAAAGGTCTCCCCAGAGCCAGATCACTGGGTTTACAGTGATGGGCTATCCCCCCTTACTTCTGTCTGATAAGATAAGCACCAGTCAATTGCTCCATTTGTTAACTCTTTGGCTCTTGACGCCTGAGTCCAAGCATGTCTTTTGTCTTGCATTTGACAAGTCCAGCAAGGCCATCGATTACACATACTTTTACCATGAATTAATTTTGTCTCAGAAAATGGAGTTTATAGGTACTTTGATAGGCTGAATAAAATGTGCTTAACTAGAACCCTACCCAAAATTGAGACATCTGTATTTATCTCCATCTCCTTATTATGCCTCAGTGCATCAGCAGATGAATGTAATGAATAACAAGAATTAGTCTTCTCTGTTATATGTTACTGGTGCCAACACTGTTATAGTTTATAAATAAAATCAGTAACTGAGCAAAGCATTTTTTTTTGCACTGTATAGAATTTTTTCCTCCACATAACCACTTGTAGAATAAGGGAAAGGCTTGTGCACTTTGAAATCTTGCCATTTTGGGTGTTAGTCTGCTAAATTTCATGCTTTTACAGCATCTTGCTGTTCAGCAGCCCAATGCTGTTAGAGACCAATGGGTAGGACTAAAATATTAATATAATAGACTTTAAAATGATGAAGAGTGCTGGAAAAGTGTTCAAAGCTGTTATCCAAAGACTATCTGAATGCAGACCTCTTCTCCCCCTCCCCCTGAGTGCTGAAGTGTGGCACTGTCCACTGCCCCAGCCTCTGCATCCCTTGCCCTACTTGCACTCTCCTAGTGAGCAGTCCCAGAATAACCCAACATTTGATTTGCAGTGCACAGTCATGAATGGAAAGCAGCAGTAGCATGCCCAGCACATGCTGCCTTGGATTACCATGAGGTAAAAAAATCTCTTATGAACTAGGTCCTCTTTGTGTAAATGCTGTGTGGTGGGCTGTAGGGATCCTTCCGTCTTTGATCCTTGTCTCTGTCAGCAGCTCAGTATGTGGCTACAAGAAAGTCAGTTTTGCCAGAACTGTTGAATATGCTTGTTAAATTTGGGTAATTCAGTCTAAATATCCTATAATAACGCCTTAATTTGTTTTACTTGCTTTACATACTTAATGCAGCATATGTTAGCTATTGAAATTAATGTAATTATTGGCAGCTAAGAACCTAAATATAGATCTTGGATTGTATCCTACAGCATTTAAATTTGCATTAATATTGTTTACTTTAAAGCTATAAAACTTCAGACAAAAAAATTTGAATATAATTGTCTCTTTTATCCCTCTCTTTTCACCTCTGTGTAAAACAAAGTTGTTTCCTTACTTTGTAACTTTATTGTACCAAAGTGTTAATCATACTAGTTTGAGGTTGCTGCAAAACCTGTATGATTGTAGAAGTGAATCCTGGAATCGTGTGTTTGTGGCTCAGTGCCTTGTGCCACTGTGCAGGAATACAGAAATACATGCTCTGCATATTACAGGAGCTGGTTCAGCTCTCATAAATGAGTCCTAATTTTGGAAATTGCAGGAGTGTGCATAGTCAATTTGTAATAAATAAATGTTAATGCTTTCCCTCATCATCCTCCTTTTTTTTCCCATCTTACCTTTCTCCCTCCTCTTTTTAATGCACTTCCTTTTTAACTTTCCACTATCACTTTTTCAATTATATGAAATCAAAATGACAGATTTTGCAACTGAATAGAAATCAAATGTAACAGGAATAAAAAATTCGTTTTCATCATCTTCCATCTCTTTTAGTTGAATGCTGTTAACCAGAAATATATTTGTGCCTGATAGATGGACAATAGGAGTACAATGAATGTACTGAGAAGATTCCTCTTCTTAATTGCACCATCTGCCTAACATAGGTAGAAAGAGACTGACTCAGCAAACCAGTATTTTCCTCCACCCCATTTATGTTTTCAGTGTTGGTGCGCAATATGTATTGATGGTGCATGTGACTTCCATACAGATAGTACGCTCACACAAACTTAATCTTTACTGCATAGGTAGGTCAGTTCAGTTGGATGTACTGACAGGATGGGGTCTACAGAGTAAGCATAGTAAGCTGATTCTTGCTGGGAAAAACACTTAGCTCAGTCACCCAATTTTTACATTACTAATTTGCAATTACTTGTTTGTTTGGGCCTATAGAATCCGGACAGTTTTTTAATTTCTTACTTTTTATGCAGTTCAGCAGTCTGTTGATTCGAAGATCCGGTAGAAAAAAACCTAACAGTAGAATGTATACTGTTAAGCAGGTATTCTTTATTGCAGCGCCGGGCACACGGGGGATTTCTCCTCCAAATGTGCGCGCCAGACACCCTGTTGCTTCAGGTTAAAAACAATCACATACGTAAATATACATTGTATTTCTAAGAACTAATTAGCATATGTAAATATCTTTCATGTGTGTCTGTTAGCATCTTTGGGTGGTCTTTGGGGGTCCCAAGATGAAGGCCCATCCTCTTCATCACGCTGTTCACTGATTGACGTTTGTTTCTGCACAAACTCAGTTCCAGGATCACGTATATCATGTCCTTCGGATTGTTTGGCTCTAGTCTTGTTGCTCTCTTGGTGCCTCCTTATCTCTATAGCTTAGCGCATTTGCCCTCCCAAGGCCGAGCTGTCTGGAGTAGAATTATTTAGGAGTCTCTTTTATCCCACAATTATCCCAATCATTTGCTGAGAACCAAGACCACTTTTGTTTCACTTAATTATTTTGTCTAACGACTAAGTGATAGCTTGTGCCCATGTCCTTCCACTACATTCCTTAATGAGAAAACAGGGATTAGTGTAACAGTTGCATCGTTAGATCACTCTGCATGCAGGAATACAAGTTACAGTACTAAAGACTACTGAAAACTAGAAAATATTAAGGCTTTTTTTGTTATAGTTTCACGTTTCTTACAGTCCCCTCTATCACTATGCACTAAATGGCATTTTGCCTCTCCTGTACTGAGCCTCATGAAAATAAGTGTAGTGGGTTGGTTGTGTTTTGGTTTGGGTTTGGGTTTGGTTTTGTTTGTTTGTTTGTTTAGGGGTTTTTCTGGTGGTTTTTTTTAATGCGAACTAAAAAACGGGGGGAGAAGAGGGTGAAGGGTATAACTAGAAGTCTCATAGGAGTTTGGGGGCTTACATTACACAATAATGAAACTTCGTATAGTTATATCACTATATAGTGTTGTCACCCCCAGTGGAGTACTAAATTACACACAGTAATTTATTCATTATGTTCTCTTGCTGATTATTTGATTGTTGTTCAGTATGTGCGTGGGTAGTAAGGTTAATCTTATCCTCATATTGATTTTCAGGTAAATAGCAGAGTCTGTATACTTCTAAAGCAAAATTGGAATTGATCTGTGATTCTCCATAATGCCAAAAATAAAAGGAATATGCATGAGAAAGCAAGAAGTGAAACATTTACATGTGGCCTTTATTTTTATTCAAATAACATTGCAAAATAGTTCAAACTATGTATATAGGTCAAGGAAAATGTACGGCTTACCAACACTTGCTCTGATGTTTCCATTTTACTTTATTGTTAGTCTTGTGGTGTTTAATCCTATGGAAGTATACTTACTAGGTGGCATGCACAGGACGTAGTCTGAGGAAGAACTCCTTGAAAAACATAGTTGATACTATCCTTGCACTGTTTTGCTTAATTGTTTTACAACAAATCATCCAGTGCTCTGTCCCATTCAGGAACGTCCTCTCTGGAGCCAGGAGCTCTGCTAGCATCTCTTGGTCTACCAAGATTACAAGCTTATGTGTGTGCTGTTCTAAGAGGAAAGGAAGTTTCTTGTTTCCTGTACCTTGGCCTTACTGTGGTACAAAACGTGAATAAGCATTCAGTAGTTTTAAAATATAGACATATTGAACCACGTTTCGTTTCCAACATATTCAGAATTGATTCAGTCTCAGACCATAGAATCATAGAATGCTTTGGGTTGGAAGGGACCTTTAGAGGTCATGTAGCCCAAGCCCCCTGCAGTGAGCAGGGACATCTTCAACTAGACCAGGTTGCTCAGAGCCCCGTCCAACCTGGCCTTGAATGTTTCCGGGGATGGGGCCTCCACTACCTCTCCGGGCAACCTGTTCCAGTGTTTCACCACCTTCATCATAAAAAATTTCTTCCTTATATCTAGTCTAAACCTACCCTCCCTTAGTTTAAAGCCATTACTCCCTGTCCTATTGCAACAAGCCCTGCTGAAGATATTTTCCCCATCTTTCCTATAGGCCCCCTTCAGGTACTGACAGGCTGCTACAAGGTCTCCCCGGAGCCTTCTCCAGGCTGAAGAGCCCAACTCTCTCAGCCTTTCCTCATAGGAGAGGTGCTCCAGCCCTCTGATTGTCTTTGTGGCCCTCTTCTGGACCCGCTCCAACAGGTCCATGTCCTTCTTGTGCTGGGGGCTCCAGAGCTGGATGCAGTACTCCAGGTGAGGTCTCACCAGAGCGGAGCAGAGGGGCAGAACTCCCTCCCTCAAACTGCTGGCCACGTTGATGGGGATGCAGCCCAGGGCACGGTTGGCCTTCTGGGCTGCCAGCACACACTGGTGGCTCATGTCCAGCTTTTCATCCACCAGTAACCCCAAGTCCTTCTCGGCAGGGCTGCTCTCAATCCCCTCATCCCACAGCCTGTATTGATAGTGGGGGTGGCTCCGACCCAGGTGCAGGACCTTGCACTTGGCCTTCTTGAATCTCATGAGGTTCACACAGGCCCACTTCTCAAGCTTGTCCAGGTCCCTCTGCATGGCATTCCGTCCCTCGGGCATGTCGACTGCACCACTCAGCTTGGTGTCATCTGCCAGTTTGCCGAGGGTGCACTCGATCTCACTATGTCGTTGATGAAAATATTAAATAGTACTGGTCCCAGTACGGACCCCTGAGGGACACCACAAGTCACCGGTGTCCATTTGGACATTAAGCCGTTGACCACTACCCTCTGGCTGCGACCTTCCAACCAATTCCTTAGCCACCGAACAGTCCACCCATCAAATCCATGTCTCTCCAATTCAGAGAGAAGGATGTTGTGGGGGACCATGTCAAAGGCCTTACAGAAGTGTTAGGGTCGATGTAGCTTGAGAATTAGCACGACTAGGCCGCTTAAGCAAAACAGCATGATTTAACAGGCTTGCTGGAAAAGACAGCTAAGAATAGCCATTGATAGCAAAAACAAGATGTGTTCAAGGACGTGGAGGCAGTCTGTTGCTATTGACGTTAGTGCATAGTTACCAATTATAAGGGAATGTGGGGCGTGTGAACAGTGTGTGATTTATGTCTGTAGCCTATCCGATGTAAGCGTAATCGTGTGTACAGATATGGCAAATATATATAACCGCAGAAGCGGGGGAATAAAAGTATCCGACTGTGTATCTTAGCAATGCGTGTGAGAGTCGTTCCCGTCCTTTCACGGATGCTGAGACTCGGCATTATGGTGACCCTAAGGATTTATTATCGCAGCCAGAAAAAAAAAAAGGCACGGGACTGCCAGCTGGTGAGGTAAGCCGGGCTGCCCGAGAAAGGCAGGAGCGGATCCGTGGCATGCCGGGGGGGGCATGAACATCGGCAGCATAGGTTCCACTGTATCAGCGTCACAAAACACGGTGCTGAAAAGCCTGTTGGAATTGGCAGATCGAGCCGACGCTAAGTTAACTAAAGGAGACATATCGGGACTATCATTATGGTGCCGCCTCCGAAAGCTGATAACAATGGATCAGCTGTTCGATCCGGATGCGTGGCACAGAGTTGGGATGGACTTGTGGGACTCTGTGCAGGTCGGAAACAAAGAGGCTCGGCAATTAGCCCCTGTTTTCCGAACTGTTAAAAATATGATTGCTGATATGAAGGACGAGGCTACTGTGGCTGCAGCCGCCGCGAGAGCTGTTTATGCAATCAGTCAACCCGCGGGAGAGTATCAAGATCCCTGTATGGCGCCGCTGGCTTGTGAAACGGAGCCCTGCGGAGAACCGAGTGTGGCACCAGCGCCACCTACAGCCCCACCACTACCGGAGAATGTGCCGCTCCCAGAAATGGATACTGACTTGCCCGAAGGAGCAACATCGCTATTATACCCAAAGATTCATAAAAGTGAACTTACGGACACGTTGAGAAAGCAACAGGATCAAATGACAAAGCTGCTGGACGAGATGCAACGACTAGATAAAGGATCCCGTAACGCCACGATTAAACAGGCATATCGAAAGGCTCACCAAGCCGTAACGGACGGTTTGCGAGCAGTCGAGCAGCAGATATGTGGGGAGTCGTACGGGATGGGGGAGGTGATTTCAGGGGGGGGTCAAATAATGGAAGCATTAACAAAAACTCACCACCAGAGCATTCGCAACGGCATTGGGTTAGGCTAATGCTGGAAGACGGGGAAATGAGCTTAGCTGACGCTGATCACTATTTACGCAGTAAATACGGTAAGGGGGTGGGGGATGACGAACGTGAGGCATGGAAGAGGAGCGTGACGTGGAGAGAGCACGGAGGGGGGGCATCCGGTGTTCAAAAGCCTGATTGCGCGCACGGTGGGTGTGGTCTGCAGGGACCCGGCGGTACAGAGGGGGGTGGTGTGGCCGCTGGAGGTCGGAGTGGAGACGGGACGCCCCCGATACGCGACCCTAAGTTTAATAAGGGACAACGATGGAGGGGGGTAATAGAAAATGCTGTAACTGAAGGACAAATGCTACCAAACAGTTTAACAGCATTCTCGGTGTTTACGCAGGGGAATCAACGGATATGGGCTCCTTTTGACTGGAAAACAGTGAGTCAGTTACAAAAAACCATAATGAACTATGGTTTGGATAGCAAGCAAGTTATGATGCTGGTTACCACCTGTTTCAAAAATCAGATATTAGTGCCAGCTGATGCCCGAGCCTTGTTAGAATTGGTGTTGCCCCCCACTGCCTTTATGTTGTGGAAGGATAAGTGGCGGGATAAATGTGAGGTTGCAATGACGCAAAACCTTCAGCTAGGTGCCGATGATCCTTTACGTGTAGTTACACCAGACCAGCTCATGGGTACTGGCGCTTTCCGCGACGGGGCGGCTCAAGCAGCGCTACACCCTCGAATATTGCAACAGTCACAGAGCTTAGCCCTGGCCGCTTTAACTGAGTTACCACAGATTGGGAAGCCTGTATTACCTTATACGCAGATTCGTCAGGGTCCTGATGAGCCGTACATGCACTTTATAGACCGATTAAAGGAAGCATTAGATGCGGCACCGAATCTGCCAAGTGAAGCAAAAGGTGCAGTAGGAAAGGATTTAGCTTTTCAAAATGCCAACACTCAATGTCAACAGATAATTGCATCCCTGCCTAGTGGGTCTACCCTTAGTCAGTACGTGGAGGCTTGTTCCCGATTACCTCGCTTAGCGGAGGAAAGAGAGAAGGCCAGAATACATGCGGCTGCTATGGCCGCTGCTTTTACGACCTGCCATGCAAACGGGGAAAGGGGATCGAGGTGCTAAAGCAAAAACTGGTTGTCTTATTTGCGGAGAGGAAGACCATTACAAAAGAAACTGTCCTCAGATCAAGAAGCAAAAGGTGGTGGCTGACGAATTTGTAGGGACATGCCATAGATGTGACAAGTTCGGGCATAAAGCAGCTCAATGCAGGTCGCAGTTTAAAAAGGATGGTACCCCCCTGTCGGGAAACGGGCAGAGCAGCGCCAGGATGGGGGGCGCGAGAACAAGAAAGTTCCCCACAGCTATGGCTGTCTCGACGAGCTCCGAGCCACCACAAGCGGCTCCGCAGGAGTCGATCTGGCCGTGGGACAAGACATCACTATAGAAGATGATAAGGTGCATGTCGTCCCCTCGGTAGCCACAGGACCTTTAGGTCATGGGCTGAGTGCATTGTTGGTGGGGCGATCCTCTGCATCTAGTCAGGGAATTTTTGTCCTACCAAGGGTAATTGATGCAGATTTCACAGGGCCAATAGGGATTATGTTAAAGGTATTCACGCCACCATTAACCATCAAACGAGACAGCAAGGTTGCCCAACTGATTCCTTTTATTGCTCAGGTCCCCCCAACTGACCCAAACTATAGGGGAAGTGACGCCTTTGGCTCAAGTGGACCCCCCCTTGGTGGCATTCGTACAACTTCTTTCCACAGAACAGCCCATAAGAAAGATCACTATTAAAGGACCGAACGGCATTGTACTAAAAGACCAGAAAATGTCGTTAGGCTCCGGAGCAGATGTTACTATAATCCCGAGGGCCCAATGGCCAGAGTCATGGCCATTGACGGTAGTGTCGGGCATGGTGACAGGAATCGGTGGGGCAACAGCGACACAAATGAGTACTGAGTTCATTACCTTTGTAGACCAAGATGGTAAGTTGCTGGCACAAGCACGCCCTTATGTCTTGAATACTACTATTTGGCTATTAGGCAGAGACGTATTATCACAATGGGGTTGTGTCATTCAGACGCCTTTTTGACAGCGGCCATTGAAGCAAGCACATCCAGGCCTACATTGAAGCTCACGTGGTTGACAAAAAGCCGATCTGGGTGGACCAATGGCCACTGTCTACTGAAAAGCTCGCCCATCTCCAAGAATTGGTGGATGAACAAGTGAAGCTGGGGCACTTGGTCCCGTCCACTAGTCCTTGGAATACTCCTGTGTTTACCATTCAGAAAAAGTCCGGAAAATGGAGACTCTTACAAGACCTAAGAGCAACCACCGTGCGGACCAACTAGTGACAGCCACTCCCGTACAACTGTCCACGAGCTTTGATGCTGCACGAGCAGCGCATGATTTTTTCTATCAGTCTGCGGCGGCGCTGCAAAGACAGTTTTCATTATCTAAAGCAGATGCGCGTGCTATTGTTGCAGCCTGCCCTGACTGTGCGAGACTCACTCCTACACAGGATGGTGGTGTAAATCCTCGAGGTCTACAGCCCAGACAACTTTGGCAAACCGATGTGACTGAGTTCCCCCAGTTTGGGCATTTGAAGCACATCCATGTCTCTGTCGATACGTGTTCGGCTGCCATCTGGGCAACAGCAGCTACTTCTACCAATGCCAAAGCAACCCAACGACATGGGGCGCAAGCCTTTGCTGTGTTGGGAGTACCTGAACAAATTAAAACTGATAATGGCCCAGCCTACAGGTCTCAGGTGGTGGCCCGTTTCCTTCAGCGGTGGGGTGTTAAGCATGTACGGGGCATCCCATACAACTCCACCGGTCAAGCTATGGTTGAGCGTTCCCATCGCTTACTAAAAGATCATTTAAATATTTTAAAAAAGGGGGGAGAGCAATCCCCGATAGACTGTCTACACAAAACCCTTTTTGTCCTGAATTGGTTGAATGTTAGAGGAGGTCATAGTGACCCCCCAGCTGTTCGGCACAGGGGAACAAACAAAAATGTCTATGACAATGATGTGGTGTTAGTAACGGTATTCCGCCCGGACAAAGGGGTTTGGGAAGGTCCAGTACGACTACTCACTTGGGGGAGGGGATATGCTTGTGTTTCTACAGATAATGGACAGACGGAGTGGGTGCCGGCAAAATGGATCAAACCCATCTTGAATGAACACGGAAGAAGAAGGGGAGGTGATAAAAAGACAGTGGGCCCAGTTAACAAAGATGCTACATCCTAACGATGTATGGCTGTTATCTGTACTATCTGACGAGTGTCAATGTGAGTGCCTGCTTTCTAGGGCTCCGGGGTTAAGTTTTGGAGAGTGAATTATTTTGCTCCTTTCTGGTAGTAGAGTTTGGGTACCCAGGTAGGACCCTGCTCTTGAACATCAATGGTCCCAGGGATCGCAGGACCTCCAGCCGGCACCGAGGGATTCTCGGGGAGAACCTCTGATCACTGGACCAAAAGGTTCTGAGCAGGGACTATTAATAAGACAAAGGCATTCTTCCAGTATCACTTTTGTTGCCTGCCTGCTGTCTGTTCATAAGTCTTTGTAATATTTGGATTTATGTTGAAAACTTGGTGTGCCTGCGTGTGTGTCTGTGTGTGTGTGTGTGGTCGCGACCACGAATGTGTGATTTTATGTTATGGTGTTTGTATTTCTGTGTTCTGATGGACTGATTTGGTTTTTGTGATCTAATGGATTTCTCTGGACTAAGTAACTGCCTTTGCATCTCCTGGTTTGGTAAGTTTTCCGGGTTCTGCCTTTAGACTATTGTATCTGCATTCTGATTTATTGGGGCTGCGGAAGGAAACAGATGGGGAATTTCTGGCTGGTTAATGTCACTAATCAAAATGTTATTGCTTATTGTTGCAATGATTATGGCAGTGATTATGTTGGTCCCGTGTATAATACGCATAACACAAGAGGCACTAGAGGTAACTGCGAAGAAAATTTTTGTGATGCAACTAACACAAATTGAGCAAATGTTTTTAAGGTAATGATAAGATAGCTTAGCTTTTTTGAAAAGAAAAAGGGGGAGATGTTGGGGTCGATGTAGCTTGAGAATTAGCACGACTAGGCCGCTTAAGCGAAACAGCATGATTTAACAGGCTTGCTGGAAAGGACAGCTAAGAATAGCCATTGATAGCAAAACCAAGATGTGTTCAAGGACGTGGAGGCAGTCTGTTGCTATTGATGTTAGTGCATAGTTACCAATTATAAGGGAATGTGGGGCGTGTGAACAGTGTGTGATTTATGTCTGTAGCCTATCCGATGCAAGCGTAATCGTGTGTACAGATATGGCAAATGTATATAACCACAGAAGCGGTGGAATAAAAGTATCCGACTGTGTATCTTAGCAATGCGTGTAAGAGTCGTTCCCGTCCTTTCACGGATGCTGAAACTCGGCACAGAAGTCCAGACAGATCACATCCATAGCTCTTCCCTTGTCCACTAATGCAGTCGCTCCATCACAGGAGGCCACTATCTTGGTCAGGCAGGACTTGCCCTTGGTGAAGCCATGCTGGCTGACTCGAATCGCCTCCCTGTCCTCCATGTGCCTTAGCATAGCTTCTAGGAGGATCTGTTCCATGATCTTCCCAGGCACAGCGCTGAGGCTGACGGGTCGGTAGTTCCCAGGGTCCTCCTTCCTACCCTTTTTGAAAACAGGCACAATGTTTCCCTTTTTCCAGTCACTGGGGACTTCACCTGACTGCCATGACCTTTCAGATATCATGGAGAGTGGCTTGGCAACTACATCAGCCAATTCCCTCAGGACTCTGGGATGCATCTCATCAGGTCCCATAGACTTATGTATGTTCAGGTTCCTCAGGTGGTCACAAACCTGGTCTTCCCTTACAGTGGGAGGGGCTTTGCCCCTTTGCTTCCCATCTTGCAGTCCATCAGCTGGGGAGGGGAGAGGAGAGAGGTTGCCAGTGAAGACTGAGGCAAAAGAGTGGTTGAATACCTCAGCCTTCTCCTCATCTGTTGATACAAGGTTGCCATTCTTGTTCATCGGGGGGGGGGGGGGGGGTACACTTTCTTTAGCCTTGCTTTTCTGGCTCACGTGCTTGTAGAAGCCCTTCTTGTTATTCTTTGTATCCCTTGCAAAGTTCAGCTCCAGCCGCGCCTTGGCCCTCCTGACCCCATCCCTGCACAACCGGGCAGCATCCCTATACTCTTCCCAAGATACCCGTCCCTGCTTCCACTGCCTGTGCAGTTCCCTCTTGCTCTTTAGTTTTACCAGCAGGTCTTGACTCAGCCATGCTGGCCTCTTCCCTTCCTTGCCTGACTTCTTACATCTGGGGACTGAGAGCTCCTGTGCTCTATGGAAAGCGCCCTTAAAGATCTGCCAGCTCTGTTCTGCCCCCCTGTCCCTGAGGACCGTTTCCCAGGGGGTCCTACTGACTAACTCCTTGAAGAGCTGGAAGTTGGCTTTCCTAAAATTTAGGGTCCTGACTATACTCCTCCCCTTTCCCATATCCCTCAGGACTGTGAACTCCACCAATGCATGATCGCTGCAGCCCAGGCTGCCTCCAGTCTTGACGTCACCGATGAGCTCACTTGCATTGGCGAGCATCAGGTCCAGTATTGCATCCCCTCGGGTAGGGGTGTCTATTACCTGGCTTAAAAAGCTATCCTCAATGCATTCTAGGAATCTCCTGGACTGCCTACAGCTCGCCGTTTTACTTTTCCAGCAGATGTCGGGGCGGTTGAAGTCCCCCAGCAGGACGAGAGACTGCGAGCGCAAAGCCTCCTGTAGCTGGAGGAAGAAGGCCTCATCAGTAGGCTCTCCTTGATCAGGCGGCCTGTAGTAGACACCCACGACCAGGTTCCCTTTGTTGCCTCAGTCTCTGATTCTTACCCACAGGCTTTCGACCTGCTCGTGACTATTCTTCAGGGACAGCTCTTCACACTGTATCCATTTCTTGATGTACAGGGCAATGCCTCCACCCCTCTTTCCCCGCCTGTCCCTTCTGAGCAGCCTGTAGCCATCAATAGCCATGCTCTAGTCATGGGATTCATCCCACCAAGTTTCAGTAAGGGCAATCAGATCATAGCTTTCTAGCAGCACGGTAGCTTCCAACTCTTCCTGTTTGTTTCCCATGCTGCGCGAGTTCGTGTAGAGGCACTTCATCCGGGCTGTTGGCTGTGTCACCTTCATAGAGGAACACCCCTTGTTTCCCTTGGGGTGTTTCACAGAAGCTTCCTTGTTGGCTCTTACTACCTCAGGGGCTCCCAGGTCATCTCTGCAAGACTTTGTGCTGATAACTTACACTTAGTAATTACATGAAACGTATTAAATCATTAAAACCTCAGTGTATTCTGTGTTTTTCGGAAAGGGTAGGTTGGGAGGAGGGGCTTTGTTTGGTTGCTTTGGGGGGGGGGGGGGGGTTGGGGTTTTTTTGTTTGTTTTGTTTTTTTAAGATTAGTTTGAGTTTTGGAAAATTGGAGAAATCTCAAGAATGTACTGGAAGCCCAGCACAAGGGTTCAAATATATGAAGAACTGGAAAACATGTTACAGAAAACAGTCTTGAACATGTAGGTAGATAAGTTTTTTATACTTCCTAATTTATTTCTTTAAAGTTTGATCATAAATCAAAGGTAAGTTCTTAAGTATACTGTTGTAATACAATTATATATCACCATAGGCATGTATCAATTGCCGATGTTTTCGCTGGGCACACTTCTGCTTTTCCATGTTACCAAGCTGCACGCACCTTTTGGAAGCTGGAGTGTTTATAGATAATTTGGGGACTAACATGAACTGTTTGACAAGTTCGTGCAGCAACTTGGAAGGATACAGGGGCAGAGGGTTCGAATTAAAAAGGAAATACTTGGAACAATGGAAAATACATGAAAAATTGAAAGGAATACTAGCGGAATAGAGTAGAGGCTGCAAAAATAAGATGATTATAACTTGTGTTGCAGCAGCATGTGATCCAGTGTTGGACCCTACTTAGTTTTATCTTAACTAATTTAATAAGACTTTTGTATTAAAAATGTTTATTTTTGTGAATAGATCTAAAAGGTGATCACCCTCCCATCATCAATATTTGTCACAGGTAGACTTTGTTTATGTCAGTTGTAGAGTTCAATAGTTATTTATTCCTGCTAGTATTCTCAAAAGGATAATAAAAATAAAGGAAACATTATCAAATAAAGAATATAGTGCTCGCCTTTCCTTGAAGATTTTTGTTTCAGCATTTATATGGGGTCTTCTAGTTCTCCTGCAAGATTTTTAATGACCTATCAAGTGTTGCTCTTCTTTGTTTGTTTGTTTGTTTTTTTTTCATTTCTTGAAATCGGACATCTTCATTTGTCCTCAAAGACTTCAAAGCAAGAACAGTTAGCCTGTACATAGTTTAGGAATCAGGGCATTTCTCTTATGCTGTCGGAAGAAATCCTTTCACAGTAAAAGCTTCTGTTGAGAGCATAATTCTGCACTTGCCTCCAGAATTAGTTGATTCCAAACTGTTCTAATACGTTCCTCTGACTCATTTCGTTTGCTGGGTTACCAAAGGACAACTAGGAATTGCTTCAGGCTTCCCCCCCATCATCAGAAAAAACCCTTGGATTCCACCTGACTGTTCTACTTTTCTGTCCTGGTTTCAGGTGGGACAGAGTTAATTTTCTTCCTGGTAGTTGGTGCAGTGCTGTGTTTTGGATTTGGGATGAAAATAATGTTGATAGCTGAATGGCAGAACTCAGAGGGTTGTCATCAGTGGCGCTGAGTCTAGTTGGAGGCCTGTAACTAGTGGTGTCCCCCGGGGGTCAGTACTCGGCCCAGTTTTGTTCAACTTCTTCATCAATGACCTGGACGAAGGGACAGAGCGTACCCTCAGCAAATTTGCTGATGACACAAAACTGGGAGGAGTGGCGGATACACTGGCAGGCTGTGCTGCCATTCAGCGAGACCCGGACAGGCTGGAGAGCTGGGCGCAGAGGAACCTGATGAAATTCAACAAGGGAAAGTGCAGGGTCCTGCACCTGGGGAGGAACAACCCCATGCACCAGTCCAGGCTCGGGGCTGACCTGCTGGAGAGCAGCTCTGTGGAGAGAGACCTGGGAGTCTTGGTGAACGACAGGTTGACCATGAGCCAGCAGTGTGCCCTGGCTGCCAAGAAGGCCAATGGCATCCTGGGGTGCATTAAGAAGAGTGTGGCCAGCAGGCCGAGGGAGGATCTCCTCCCCCTCTACTCTGCCCTAGTGAGGCCCCATCTGGAGTACTGTTTCCAGTTCTGGGCTCCCCAGTTCAGGAAAGAGGAGGAGCTACTGGAGAGAGTCCAGCGGAGGGCTACAAAGATGACTAGGGGACTGGAGCATCTCTCCTGCGAGGAGAGGCTGAGGGAGCTGGGCTTGTTTAGCCTGAAGAAGAGAAGGCTGAGAGGGGATCTAGTAAATGGTTATAAATATCTCAAGGGTGGGTGTCAGGAGGACAGGCCAGGCTTTTTTCAGTGGTGCCCAGCAACAGGACAAGGGGCAACAGGTACAAACTGAAGCATAGGAAGTTCCATCTGAACATGAGGAAGATCTTCTTCACTCTGAGGATGATGGAGCCCTGGAACAGGCTGCCCAGGGAGGTTGTGGATTCTCCTTCTCTGGAGATATTCAAAACCCGCCTGGACACAGTCCTTTGCAGCCTGCTGTAGGTGACCCTGCTTTGGCAGGGGGGTTGGACTAAATGATCCCCAGAGGTCCCTTCCAACCCCTACCATTCTGTGATTCTGCGAAGTCGAAATGCTGGATTCTGCACCTAGGACAGAGTAATGCCGGGCACGAATATAAATTGGGAGAGGAGTGACTGAAAAGCAGCCCTGCAGAAAGGGATCTGGGTGTGCTGGTCGACAGCAGGCTCAATAGGAGTCAGCAGTGTGCCCTGGCAGCCAAGAGGGCAAAGCGTATCCTGGGGTGCATTAAACACAGCATAACCAGCCAGTCAAAAGAGGTGATTATCCCTATGTATTCAGCGTTGGTGCAGCCTCACCTTGAGTACTGTGTGCAGTTCTGGGCCCCACAATTTAAGAAGAATGTTAAGGTCCTTGAATGCGTCCAGAGGAGGGCAACAAAGCTGGTGAAAGGGCTGGACGGCATGTCCTATGAGGAGCAGCTAAGGACTCTGGATTTGTGTAAATGGGAGAAAAGTAGGCTGAGGGGCGGCCTCATTGCTCTCTATAGCTTCCTGAGGAGGGGAAGTGGAGAGGGAGGTGCTGATCTCTTCTCCCTGGTATCCAGTGACAGGATGCATGGGAATGGTTCAAAGCTGCACCAGGGGAGGTTCAGACTGGACATTAAGAAGCATTTCTTTACCAAGATGGTGGTCAAACACTGGAACAGGCTTCCTAGAGAGGTGGTCGACGCCCCATGCCTGTCAGTGTTTAAGAGGCATTTGGACAATGCCCTTAATAAGATGCTTTAACTTTTGGTCAGCCCTGAATTGGTCAAGCAGTTGGACTAGATGATCCTTGTAGGTCCCTTCCAACTGAACTATTCTATTCTTAAATTTAGCTTGGGGGGGGCGGGGGACCAAAAAAACCCACAAAAAACCCACACAAAAAAACCCACACTACCACATTCATGTTGTTCCTGGAACTTCCCTAGTGACTTTTAAAACTTTCCAAACTGTAGTATCACTTAGACTCATGCCCTTCAGTATTAATCCATCTAATTTCTTTGCACAGGGTTAACATAATACTTAAAGCCTGCTGCACACTTACTTCTTTGATCTTAAGAATACTGCATATATGGCTTCATAGTATTTCCTACATTCAAGTCCTTCCTCAGTTTTGATATTGCTTTCTTGCTAGTCAGACTTTTTAAATAAGTAGAGCAAATAAAAGTGAATGTTGAAAAACGTCCCATAATTTTACAAGCAACAGCTGTTCATAGTCTTGTTCATGTATGAGAACACATTTTCTCCCGAGTGTTATTCCATTCAGCAGAGCAAGAAACACACATCTACCTTATTACGCAATTTTCACACCTTCCTGGGATTAATTTTACTTCAAATTTATTTTACTTCTTCATATTACTTCAAAAGAAATGCTGTCCCTTATGAAATTGCCATTGCCTTTATACACCTACAAAATAATTTGAAGTAGCTAAAAACACAGAATTATTTCTTAACATTACAATATATACCCAAAAGTCCCTTCTCAAGGGATTCCTCTGTTCAGCATACGTTTTCCTCCTGTATGAATTCAATATTGTTTTTAATGGGAAGTACAAATTTGAGGTCCTTTAGCTTTCTGACATATGAGCAAAATTAAGTTAGAATTCTTTGACTATTGACGTTCTAAGCTAATTTCCATTAGCTACAGTAGATCACTTCTAAAGAAGGAGGAAAATCAAAACAAACAAAAAAACAACCAACAAGAAAATCCTTTATAAGGACTGAAAATAAAATACTCCTTTATCATGCATTAAAAAATTAATATGCTCTTTTCCAGCAAATGTGAAATCATGATATCACATTGATATCAAGATGATGATTCATGTTTTCCTCAAAACCAGTTATTCTTATATATGGATGTATATGTCCATATATAATAGAATATATCAGTGTTTGTCATCCAGAATCAAATTAGATAACCTTAGAAACAGCTTCTCCAAAGTAAGAGATACTTACCAATCTAATTTCAATATATATCTTGATGATGCATGTTAAGTATTTGTTTGTTTTCTAATTGTAAATACATACTGTTGTAACTACCTAAAATTATTTTCAAGTGTTCAGTGCAAGTACGGATCAATACAAGATAATAAGAAAAGGTTGCAATGCTCTTTCAAAATAATTAAGTTTTCTGCTTTAATGAAGAGCAAAGAAAATAGCCAATTAGAATATACTATCCAATATCAGCATTTTTAAATTGTGTGCATAAAACTGAAACACACACAGTATCAGTTTACCTACTTATATAAAAGTAGAGGAGACCATCTATTTGCATAGGTATTTCAGATTAAAGCAGGGAAGGAAGATTCATTGTTAGCTTGATGGGCCCACTTCCTCTTCAAGGTTTTTTTAAGTCTAAGTCTTTGCTAATTCAACTAACACAGGCATAAAAATAAATAAATAAAAACATATATATATATATATACACACACATATCCTGTAGGTTCGGAGAACAAAAAAAAGGTCTTCCAGTTAAGACTAGTTGCAATTCATGCTAAATTCAAATGGTTTACCTCCCACCTGTTTCCTTTGGTAACATATAGAAAATGAAAGGATACTCATATTTGACACCTTGCTTCACTGACTCATCTGCTATTTCAAACAAAAAGAACACCTTTGCCTTAAGAGCCACGTTTTGCACGTCACAATACCTGCAAGCATGATACAAAACAGCAAACACGCTGTCAAGCCCTCCAATACTTAATTTTGCCAAAGCTTATAGATATATAGACATAGCTAGCAAGATATTGCTAATTATTTTCTTAGATACACAAGATACTTTCCCAATGAGAAAATAATGCATAACATAAATATATACAGTGTACAGGCATAGTATGTCCAGTAGTGAAGGTTTATGGCTACAATCTAACATTTAGGCCCAAACATTGCTTTCCGAGATCAGGCAAAACTTCCACTGATGACAGTCAAACAGTCAAAATGATATATATAGAAAGCTAGAGCATATGGCTCTTGCTACTTAACAATAAATTATAAAAGCGGTATTTTAATGTTTAATCATGGAGAGGGTTTATTTTTTAACTAATAATTTAAAATAATCTTACCATACAAAAAAAGTTTTCCAGAAATTACTTTCAATGTTTTAAACTCTTTGATCATATGAGAAGTAAAAAGATATCATTATTAATACATAAGAAGGGTGTACATAGCATAGCGTGTGTCACACAGTAATAGAAACCTACACAGTTAGAAGTGAAATATTTCACTTTTCAAGGAAGCACTATAATTTCTACAAGTCAAGGAGAGGAAAAAAAAAAAAAAATCCTCTTTTCTGACCCAGAATTTTTTCTTTATATTTGCTACATATATGCATTTGTATGTATGTCTAATTTTTAAACAAGAAAAAATTGTGGCATAGATATGCTTATTTGTTCCTTAAAACATTTTGAGTTAATACCTTTTACTTTGCACTTGCAACAAGTTCAAAGAGCAGGTATGGTCAATTAACACAGCTCAGCTTAAGCTGAGCTCTCTCCTTACGATCAAAAGGATATACCTTTGTCCCATGTTCAAAAGCCTTTAACCCACTTCGGCTTCTAAGTCCAACAACACTTTTCAAAGTGGAACTGAGAAGTTGGCACTTTTGAAAAAAGTTTGCCTAACTTTTGAATAAAGTTAAGCAATACTGCTACTTGAAGTTTTGAGGGACAAAGATATGTAGAGGTCAATTAAAAAAAATGGATGATTTTAAGCAACTTCAGACATTTATGTTCCCAGTCTCACCATTTTAATTATTATTTTCCTATTTTTAAAATGGTTTTGTCCATCTCAACCATATGAATGACCCAAACAAATAACACAAACTTAAGAACTGAACAAATTACTATGCTGGGGAAGCAGTGAGAGTGACTGAAAGAAGTACTGTCAGATACCCAAGAGAAACCCACTAATTAAAACAATTTTTTATAAAGTTTTTTTTTTTATATAAATTGAAACTTGAATCTCTATCCAACCCCGTGACTTCAACAGTGGTTCACTACCATACTGCATTTTAAAAGATGAGATCATTAACTGTTGAACAGATGCACATGCACAAACACTTTCAATCAAATATATGACTGAGGCTGACAAAGTACAATACGAAAAATGTGTACACAATAACAATTTCTATACTGGTTTCTATTCAAATACAGATATGGTATTAAGTATGAAGCAGAATGTTTACCTCTCTTGGTTTCTCGTACATCATGCTTACATCTTCAGAAGCATGGTTTATACATATACATGCAGAAAACATACAGGCAATCGGTGAGTTTTTTCCAAAGCTTTCTAAGTGATGGCTTCTTATCTATTTGCTCTGAAAACACCTTATTTCATTTAGTCTAAAGTAATGCCCCAATTAGGCCCTAATCTACCATTACCTATCCATACATTTAACATTACCAGTGGGTGGATCTTGTAAAACAATACAAGTTCTGCACTACTGATTGTAGAACCAAATCTCTGAATTCCTTCTCTGGGTGGTATATGTTGGTATCATTCAATAAGTTTCATGCATTTTTAAAAAACTTGGGAGAAAACTCTAGCATTACTGCAAGAAAACCAGGAAATGCAGAAACAATTTGGACCTGAGTAACAAGTCAAATGTCAACTGCTTCTCCTGTAGCAAATGTATATAGTTAAGTAATTATACTTAAACATCCATAAAATTAAACAAATGCAAACTATCCGACCTCTATTTTATCTTGGTTTTGGATCTTGAAATAGCCACAGCACACATTTCCATCAACCAAAAATTAGGCCAAAATGAGACAGAACGTTATTACTGGTAGCATTGTATCTGTCTCCCCTTCTTTTTCGACATCAGTTAAGGATCCCAATACCTTTCTCTATATACAGAAGATCAACTGTATTATTTTACAGTGTGTTTTAAATAACACATTCACAAGCAAGCAATAAAATAAATTCTTACTTCCTTTCAACTCTCCTTACCTTATTGAAAAGGCAGTTTATTCCCCCAATATAAATCATTACTGTCACGTACATGACTCAAGACAAAAGTCTGATATAAACACCCCATATCCACTTGGAACATTCCTACTCATCCACACACCAAACACCAGTGCAGACATATTTCAAGGCCTGCTAGTCTAAGGCAGAAGCTCCATTACCACAAGAACTACACAATGTAGTAGAGCACATCAGATATAGACAAATGTGTTTTAATTCAAAAGGCTTACTTCAACACGAGCCAAATTCCTATTAAACAAACATTGCCTTTGCACACTTATGGCTCCAAAATAAAAACCTCTGTTTTAATTGAAGAGAAATGATACAATAGATTTTATTTCCTGAACAGCAGGTGGATTCCAAAGATATTAAAGATCCTGTTATCCTCCAGCATACTTAAGGTTACTCTTCAGCTTCATGGGTGCATCTGGGTCTTTATGGTTTCTTTCTCCTTCTGCTTTAAAAAAAACAGTCTACAATCTGGGCATAAGCCCCTTATCCCAGTTTGCCTCATTAAATAAAAATCACAATTAAAAAAATGCAACCGGTGACCCAACAACCTTTCCAAGGCTCACAGAACAATGCAGATATCAAAGCCTGTCACTGCCAATCCTCAAAGCAACTCCCCCTGCGAGTTCTTTCATTAATCTGCTTCCTTACCATCACTCTCCTACACCCATCATCACCGACATTTCCCCAAAACCCCCGCACTCACCAGCCATCCTTTCCCTCTCCATTTTGGAAGGCCGGGTTCCCTACCATATCAAACCCACCCATAGGAACCACAGTTATTTACCCAGCTACAAGCGCCTCGGCGAAGCCTGCACACGGGTGCACACACACAACGTGGCGGCGGAGGAACGACGAGCGGGTCACCGCCGCCATCGCCACGGCCGCCCCACGGCGAAGGTGGCGAGCGCCCGAGGGAAACCGAACCGACCACACCATGTAACGCACCAGTGGGGCCAGCCGGAGGGAGCCCGAGGCGGCGATGTCTGGGCTGCACCCCCAGCGGCACTTAAGGCGTGTATGCCGACGGCGGCCCGCACTCACCCAACAGCAGCAGCTTCAGTTCCCGACGGGCGTCTCTCTTGTCCCGGCGCAGCTGCCGCTCGATCTCATCGTTGATCCGCCGGGCTTCCTTGGCTTCCTCGCTCAGGCAGCACGCCATGATGGACTCCAAAGTCATTCTTCCTAACTGGTTCAGACACAACCCCCACCTCCCACTCTAAAAACGCGCGCACACACACCTCACCAGAGCACCAGCCCCAGGGGACACAGACGCTCTCTGCCCGGGAGCCCCCACCCGGGCACTGCAGGACAAGCGCAGGGAGCTGCCTCGATGCCACACACGGGCAAGGAGAAAGAGGCGGCCCCCGGCAGCACAGATTTCCCCGCTCCCTGCCTCTAATAGTTGCCGCTTCCAACTCCTCCTGTCCTCTAAATTACGCACCAAGCAACATGAAAACATCCACCATAGCAGCCGCGGAGGTAGCAGTGCTATCTAGGCGAGCCAAGCTATTCTGCACACACACCCCTCCCTCCTTCCCTCACCACTACCACTACCTCTGCCACCGCCTCCGCCTCCTGCTGCAACGAACGCAGTGCTTGAGTGTCCCTCGCAAACTACACCCCCACGGAAATGCTAATGGCCGCTAATCCCTCCCCCCCTCACACACACTTCCCTGTCGCTCCCTTTGTCCTAAAGCGAGAGTTCGGCTCCTCCGAAAGTGGGCAAAGCCCGCCGCCGCCCGGCAATCTCAGCGTGCGCCTGGCTGGAGAACTTCCTTACGGTGGACCTTTCTTCCAGGCACGGTCGCTTGCCCCTTTTACGGGGAGAGCTGCTGCCGAAGAGCTGTCGCGGCTTGTTCCTGCCCTGACACTAAGAAAGAGAAAAGGGACGGATAGAAAGGACACCACCAGAGAGGAAGAAAAGGCAGGCAGAGACTAGGGCATGCACACCGTGAGGCCAGCTCGCCGGGCTTTTCAATGGCTTGACTCCGCAGACGTGGTGAGGCAGAAATATGGCGGACTCTCTCTCCCGCTGTCTCTCCCACTCTTCTTCTGTACCGCTGCGTGTTGGGAATAGGTGGCTGGTGGAGCCAGGAACTCCTGGGATACTGCCCCCCGACCAAGCCCGACGCTCGAAGGCCGCCCCTGCCAGGCCCGCAGCCGTCGGAGGGGGGAAGAGAAGGGAGGGGAGCAGACTCTCTCTCACACCAAACGGCAGCGAGGAACACAGCCTTCTCTTATTTGTCCTGTAGGGCAGATTTTTTTTTTTTTTTAATTTTACATTCCGCACGTTTTATTTGCTTTTGCTACCTTTGTTTTTAGTCGATAATGCACATTTTCATTATACCATTGTATTCTCTTCCTGGAAGAGATGTCCGGTTCATAGGGAAAGGGGAAAAATGTAATAACTTACATGAGGAGAGAAGTATCTTCTCCACCTTCAGCTGGAAATTCAAATGTGGGAGATAAAAATATACTAGACACTAGTAACTTTTAATGCTGGTAATCCTGAAAATGGTATTTGAATAGTTCTGTCATATGCAGAAGAAATAAAAGACATTTACAACAAGTAAAAACAGTAGGATACTTCCCTTGCTTGTAAGAACCTAATATTCTGTCATTTCAAGGCATAGATACATTGCATTTTGTATTCTGTTGTTGTGATCTTTATTCAACCAATGCTTTTAACTACCATCCTTATTCACAACCCCAGACTAGCTTGCCTTCAATTCCAGTACTAGAAAGCCTGTCTTCAACATAGCCTTTAGTAACCCCCAGAGTGATAGCACACAATTTGATGGACATATTAAGTTCTAGTTTTTGTAGATTTGTAAAATATTTCAAAATTCCCACACCTGCCCTACCTTTTCCCACCTTCATATCAAGTTAGCTATCTGGGAATGTTGCAAAATGTTCCAGGAAAGTCATAGTAGTCTATTAAGTAGGTAGAGGGGTGCATCACTCCCCATCTTCTAGTTTCATGTGTCATGTCCTCTCCAGCACCTGTTGTCATCTGTTTTGAAAATCACATGCTTTTTCTTACAACTGTTAATATATGCTGACAATATGAATTAAGTAGAGTCCACCATAAGGTGTAAGACTAAGAGGAAATTAAAAAATGAAAACGTAATAATCAATAGAATAATATAGTTCTCAGTTTTTAGAGCATGAAAATGTCTTGCATTATTTTAAAAATGCATGATTTTTGTTTAGATCTATATTGTATTTTTATGTATAATGTATAAAAGCATTTAAGAAAATTTGGAATATTTTTATAAGTATGTTTCTTTCTTCCAGTAAATGAATATGTGAATTTTATTCTAAATTCTGTAATCCTATTTATTAATCAAAAATAATATTTCGGTAAAAGCATCTTCTTTATTTACCTGATGTGGATTTTAAAATTCATATGTATGTAGGTATATGTATGTATTTATCTGTCTATCTTGTGGTCCCAGATTAATGTGTTAATATTAAATTCAGTGATAAAGATTTCTATATTGAATTACAAATATGATAAATGTAAAAATGCAAATAAGTAACCAAAAGGGAAAAGATTTTTCTTCATGAAATAAATTCTCAACATACTGGAATTTCCTCCTAAAAGTTGTAGCCCAAAAAGATGAAAATGGGCGTGTGGTGCAGGTTACAAGAAATGCTCAATGGATGTACAACTGCTCTGTGCCTGAAACATTGGTGCACTGAGTTCAAGTCCACAGCAAACAGCATCTGGCATCAAGTCTAAAGAAAGGATATGAATGGGTCAATGAATTTGTGACATATGGATCAACTGATCAAAATCCCTCCCCAAATTGAGGGCACAGCAGTCCTATGAAAAAACTATATACCTCAGACAATATCGTAACCTTCCCCAGTAGATGAAGTCTGACTCAGCTTTCTTAACCAACTCTTTTACATGCTCAGTGTAGAAGGCATGAATACTGTGTGTACCTCAAATGTGAAACTATCATTTAATTTTGCATTTTTAGTGAGAAAAGACACCACAGGGGCCATAAATTTAATCTGTATGTACCACTCCCATTGACATCATTGGATTCAAAGTCACTACTTAATAAATATCTTCAGATTTTTAATGGACGAGCCATATAGTCCTGAATCAGGCATCAGCTGATAGCCATTACACACTGTTTTACCCATTTGCTTTGTGACTTAATGGAAGTTAGAGGAACCCCCATAATGGACAACTATGTGATAATCAAACTATGAGGAAATTTTTTTCAGCCCTCATCTCCGTAATGGTTGGCTTTTGTTTTGAAACGTGAAACATCCTTTGTAAATATGTTATCCTAATAAGAACTGTCAGTAAATGACAGATGCAATTATTACCCATACAGATAATTATTATCCATAGATATTATCCATACTGTTACCTAATTCTATACAGATACTTCCTGATAAACCTTCCCTGTAACATTAATAATTTCATATTCCTCTATCCAAGTAGTCATGTCTTATAGCAAACCCATTGCCTGCAAGATGTTTTAATGTTTCTTGCTGTCACAGGAAATTAAAAGTTAAAAGTGAGACTGTCAGAGGGAGCAAAGTGTGATATTGAACATGCTGCATCTTCAGTATTCTTGCTTACGAGCCAACAAAGTTTGGGGAACCACCACTCTATCATCTTTGTATCTTTCTTTGTACTAATCAAGCCCAGTCTTTCATTTCTTCCATATACCTAAAGATATTTATTGTTTGAGATATGTTTTCTGTGATGTTTTGAAAGATTGCAACTAGCATCTGAACTTGGTACCCACATGACAGTAAACCAGCAGACCCTATATAACAACATTGTTGATTTTTATTGGTAGTCAGCATCCCATCTTAAGCAGTGGAATATCTTACAAGCCCTTTTTGATTGCCATTGTGCACTAGGAAGATGTTTTCACAGTGCTATGCACAATTATATCTCAGTCTTGAGTGCTTACAGTTAATTTAGAGGCCATCAGTATGTCTGAGTAGAGCAAGTTACCCTTCCAGTATGCCTTCCTAATCAGGGTTGGTTTTTTTTTTGAAGAACAAACTGTATCTGCTGGTTGTCTACCGTTAAATGAGTAACATTGAGTATTTGCAATTCCTTTCAACTGAAATAATCAGTTTGTTCCAGTATGTGCTGTTTATGAGTTCCCCAGTGATATTTATTTAGAAGTAATAGCTATTTGCCAAGGTCCTAAGGTGTAGAGTAATGACTAAGAAAGGGTTAAAAAAAGTATTTGTTAGTTTGTTGACAATGCAAGACAGAAAGGAAAAGAAAATACACACAAGAGAAACTATCAGAAGGGGATTGCTTGCCAGGCAAGTATATAGCCTCACTCGTATGTTGTGCATAGAGCTGGATTCAGTACACCGCAGATGTATCCTACGTATCTTTCTGACTATACAGAACATTTGAAAGAAGGAAAGTTTGTGTATGTATGTATATATATGTGTGTGTGTGTAAAACTAATGGGAGATTTTATTTCTTGAAGAATGTTTAAACCCTGTTACAACTTCCCTCACTTGTAAAGACTAAGACATTTTGAGAGCATTTAGACAAAACCTGCCATGTGTTATCGATGTGCCTCCCTCGGGGCGACCCCCGTGCCCCTGGACGCCCCTCTCTGGGAGAAGAGAAGGGAAGCCAGCCTCCACGGAGGGACGGTCCTGAGGAGGCGCCACGCCTCTGTGGCGCAGCTGCGGCGCCACCTGCCGGCTGAAAGGCATCCCACCGTCCCGCGCAGCCCGGCTCCCCTGCCCACCCGGATTAACCCCGGTGAGCCCGCGGTACACCAGCCGGGGGAGAAGGAGGGCGAGAGAACGATGCCCAGGGTACGCACGGCGATCCTGCCCTTTTCCTGTTCCTTCTTTGAAACGGAAATAATAACTTATCTCTCCGTCCCTCACTCAAGGACCCTTATGATGTTATTATCATTGCTTTTGAGTCCAAGTCCGAAGCGCGGTGAGGGTTAGTTCTCCTTGGCTTTGCATGGGGAATAGCACCTTGTGCGCTGTTCACCTCGCATCATGCTGTGTCTGTCCTGGGCACCCAACAGGGGGCGCATTGCTGTATTGGCTTACTGCAACATACTAGCTACTTCTAGAAACTGCGCCTTGCAGCCAAGAGAAAATCCTCTGTAAAATGTCTCCTTATGACCTAGTATTTCTCTTCTGGTGTCTCTGCTGAAGAGAGGTAGTTTGAGGTCAGGGCAGTATAAAGTCTTGTCCACAGCTCGATTTTCCTCTGGCTCGAGTGTAGAGAGAGGCTGATGAGAAGGGAAGGTGCCGTGGCAACTGCAGGGGCAAGAGAGACACAGGGGCCTGCTGTCAAGCTCTGTGTGTGAGATGGCTTTTGTGGGCAACGGACTCATGAATTAGTGAAGTAATGAATTAGAGAATTCACATTAGACTAGTCTGTACAAAGGGGATTGAGCCCTTGTTTGATTTGATGATTGGTGGGTTTTTTTAACCTAATGAGCTCATGAAATAAAGTTTAATTTACAGAGTAATCTGTCATGTAAATTTTAGAGATCCAAATGGACTGTGACAGGGTGAGATGACTGCCATGAGCAGTGGGCTCTATGGGTGATATGGCTTCCGTGGACAGAGGGTTCTGGTGCTCACAAGTGCAGTCAAGTGGGACAGAAGAGACAGAGGGCGATCCTTTCCCTCCATCACCCTCTGCAGCTCCCTTCCCTGCTCTGTACCATCTCATTCTCTTCCTCTCTTTTGCCAGCTCTTGCTCTCAGGTATTACGTTGCAATTGGAGTTGCACTGGCTTCCCAAAGGTGCAGATGAACCTTAGAACCAGTGCGAGGGAAATGGATAGTAGGTATGGGGAGATGGGACTGTCCTTTCTGTGGCAGTGAGCCACTGGATCAACTGCATCAGCCAACTGTTCCTGTATAGTCCACATAGGCCTGGTGGAAAAGGATCTTAAGTTCCAGCAATGAAAAAACACTTGACATAGCCATATGACACAAATTACACCATTACATCAGTAGAGTACAAGTTGATACCACAGTAATTCAGAAGATCAGAAAAGGGAGATAGTTGTGTTCGATATTAGCATCTGCCACTTCTTGGATAACTTTTTTCCTGTTATTTATCTACTGTCCTTATCGTGAAATGGATGCCAAGCAACCTAAATTATAAATCTGTATTTTGGCAGCCTAGGAATACTGTCACTTCTATCAAGATTCCTTTTATGCTTATTTGTCACATACTTCAGCTTTCAAATACATTTATCCTTTCCTTTCAACTTCTTGAATTAGCAGTACTTCTTAAAAAGCAGCTTTTATTCTTTATAGCGTTTTTATTTTTGTGCAAATCAAACTCAAACTCTTGGGCATATGATCATGCATTCTTATTACTCTATAGACACTTTCTGTACTGACTAGTTTATTTGCAGCCATCTCATGCTTTTCTGGGTTATAAATGTCAACAACATTAGATGCTTGGGATATGTATCTAAGACCTCAGGCATTCTTTTCCTGCTGTAGCTTTCACTCTTCTCCTATGTCATGGTTTAGCCCCAGATGACATCTAAGTACCACATGACCACTCGCTCACTCCACCCTCCCCTGTGGGATGGGGAGGAGAATAGGAAGAAAAAGGCAAAACTCATCGTTTGGGATAAAGACAGTTTAACAGAACAGCAAAGGAAGAGGAAAACAATAAAAATAATACTAATAAAAGAATATACAAAGTGAGTGACGCACAGTGCAATTGCTCACCACGCGGAATCCGATGCCCAGTCCATTCCCAAGCAGCAATCCCTGCCCCCCGGCCAACTCCCCCCCAGTTATATACTGAGCATAATGTCATATGGAATTGAATATCCTTTTGCCTAGTTTGGTTCAGCTGTCCTGGCTGTGTCCTCTCCCAGCTTCCTGTGAAAATTAACTCTATCCCAGCCGAAACCGTGACATCCTACAGGGTATTTTTTTGGTATATGCAGCCTAATTCTGATTTCGTTAAAGTTTTAAATCACTGTAAATGCATCATCTTCAATGGAATTGCACTGGTTTTCACCATTGTACATAGTAGTATCACACCCTGGGTTGTCTTTTAAGTTTTTTAATATACACAGTGCAACTGTGTAAATCCTCCACTTTATTAAGTGAATGTTTGATCCTACATCCTCAGAAATGTAATAGCGATTAGAATAATTTGGTAGGCCATCATTCCCACCTTATTTCTTTTTGTGTCACAAGATGGGGAGAAAACAGCTATTCAGTATGCAGATAGATGTAGTTCTTTTAGTATATAATTGGAAAGTATTAATCATAATTCCTTCCATTGTCCAAAGAGTTTATGAAATGAGGTTATATTTTTGCAATCCAAAATATGTCACTAAAATAACTATGGATAGCTATCTCATTGGCCATAATTTTATAATGGAAGACTGGTGATTAACTGGAAAATGGGGGACCTGGGCATGACGTAGATGGTGTGGAATAAGGGGTGGATAATGTCCTGGGTTCGGCCAGGACAGGGTTAATTTTCACCGGAATCCGGGAAGGGACACAGCCGCGGGGGGGGGAGCTTGACCCCACCTGGCCAAACAGAGCAGGGTATTCCATACCATGTGGCTGTCATGCTGGGTTCCGGTGGGGGGGAGCGGGGCGGCGGGAACTCACTCACAGCTCGGGAGCGCACAGCGGTGGGAGCGGCTCTCTGGGTCGTGCAGTTTGTGTTGTGTTTTCTCCTCATCTGTATCGTCGTTGTTACTGTTTCCCTTTGTTTGCTGTTCTGTTAAACTGCCCTTATCCCGACCCACCAGTTTTTGCCTGTTTCTTTCCATTCTCCTCCGCACCCCGGCGGGGGGAGGGGCGGCCGCGTGGCGCTTTTGTTGCCGGCCGCAGCCAAACCATAACACTCACTTCCCGCACAAGTACCAAATGGAAGCCAGTTATGTACTACTGCCCTCTAACTAAGTTTTCTCCACTATTTTAAATACACTTGTGGGAATCATATTTTTCTCAAGTATTTCTGATGGCCTTACATAAGACATTTGATGCTCTTATTAATACAGGTTATAAAGCATATACACAGTACAAGATTCACTACAATGAATTTGGGTTTGAATTATATATTTTTGAAAAGACAATTGAAAGAAGTCCTTTTACACTAAGGACAGTAATTATTTTGTGTTGATATTTACTGGAAAAGATATCATACCGATTCATGATTTTACATACTATAATGCTATGTGTATGGAAATTCTGTGGAAAGACATATTTGCATAGCTTCCTAGCTGTGAACTGTCAGTTTGCATTCACATGCTAATTACTTTTTATACCGATATTTTTCAATTTATGTCATTTTGTTTTAAAGTTTGCTAATCAGGAAAGTATTTCCTTTTAAGACAACCAGGTGAAAACACAAATATAAATGTGAGAGAACTGAAATACATTGTCCTTTTAAATCTTTTGCTGATGGCAAACTCTCTTAGTAATCTCTTTTATTTGTGGTGTTGAATGATACCTAAAACTGCAATGATAGTGTGTGATATCTGCTGGAATCACACCAAGAGTATCCAATTATGATTTACTCAGCTACAGAATTATTTGGGCAGAACAATACAGAAATATTTTAATTTCCGGTGTTGCTATAGTGGTGAGCACTTTATTTTTATAGTTAAATATAATGCATTTTGTGCTATAAATACTTGATCCCATCTGGAACACTTTGCTTGCATTGAAATACAAATATTTTTTTTTTTGAAGCCCAAATCTCCTATACCTACTACATACCTGTGTTTTGATTAGGCATTGCTCAGGTATTTTAACTTAGGAAATGATACAATGCAAGATGACAATTTTTCATCTTCCATACTGACCTTTGATATGAGGTTGTGAAAAGTGTTGTGGCATGCTTTGATTTTGGACCAGTCTTCCATTATAAAATTATGGCCAATGAGATAGCTATCCATAGTTATTTTAGTGACATATTTTGGATTGCAAAAATATAACCTCATTTCATAAACTCTTTGGACAATGGAAGGAATTATGATTAATACTTTCCAATTATATACTAAAAGAACTACATCTATCTGCATACTGAATAGCTGTTTTCTCCCCATCTTGTGACACAAAAAGAAATAAGGTGGGAATGATGGCCTACCAAATTATTCTAATCGCTATTACATTTCTGAGGATGTAGGATCAAACATTCACTTAATAAAGTGGAGGATTTACACAGTTGCACTGTGTATATTAAAAAACTTAAAAGACAACCCAGGGTGTGATACTACTATGTACAATGGTGAAAACCAGTGCAATTCCATTGAAGATGATGCATTTACAGTGATTTAAAACTTTAACGAAATCAGAATTAGGCTGCATATACCAAAAAAATACCCTGTAGGATGTCACGGTTTCGGCTGGGATAGAGTTAATTTTCACAGGAAGCTGGGAGAGGACACAGCCAGGACAGCTGAACCAAACTAGGCAAAAGGATATTCAATTCCATATGACATTATGCTCAGTATATAACTGGGGGGGAGTTGGCCGGGGGGCAGGGATTGCTGCTTGGGAATGGACTGGGCATCGGATTCCGCGTGGTGAGCAATTGCACTGTGCGTCACTCACTTTGTATATTCTTTTATTAGTATTATTTTTATTGTTTTCCTCTTCCTTTGCTGTTCTGTTAAACTGTCTTTATCCCAAACGATGAGTTTTGCCTTTTTCTTCCTATTCTCCTCCCCATCCCACAGGGGAGGGTGGAGTGAGCGAGTGGTCATGTGGTACTTAGATGTCATCTGGGGCTAAACCATGACATAGGAGAAGAGTGAAAGCTACAGCAGGAAAAGAATGCCTGAGGTCTTAGATACATATCCCAAGCATCTAATGTTGTTGACATTTATAACCCAGAAAAGCATGAGATGGCTGCAAATAAACTAGTCAGTACAGAAAGTGTCTATAGAGTAATAAGAATGCATGATCATATGCCCAAGAGTTTGAGTTTGATTTGCACAAAAATAAAAACGCTATAAAGAATAAAAGCTGCTTTTTAAGAAGTACTGCTAATTCAAGAAGTTGAAAGGAAAGGATAAATGTATTTGAAAGCTGAAGTATGTGACAAATAAGCATAAAAGGAATCTTGATAGAAGTGACAGTATTCCTAGGCTGCCAAAATACAGATTTATAATTTAGGTTGCTTGGCATCCATTTCACGATAAGGACAGTAGATAAATAACAGGAAAAAAGTTATCCAAGAAGTGGCAGATGCTAATATCGAACACAACTATCTCCCTTTTCTGATCTTCTGAATTACTGTGGTATCAACTTGTACTCTACTGATGTAATGGTGTAATTTGTGTCATATGGCTATGTCAAGTGTTTTTTCATTGCTGGAACTTAAGATCCTTTTCCACCAGGCCTATGTGGACTATACAGGAACAGTTGGCTGATGCAGTTGATCCAGTGGCTCACTGCCACAGAAAGGACAGTCCCATCTCCCCATACCTACTATCCATTTCCCTCGCACTGGTTCTAAGGTTCATCTGCACCTTTGGGAAGCCAGTGCAACTCCAATTGCAACGTAATACCTGAGAGCAAGAGCTGGCAAAAGAGAGGAAGAGAATGAGATGGTACAGAGCAGGGAAGGGAGCTGCAGAGGGTGATGGAGGGAAAGGATCGCCCTCTGTCTCTTCTGTCCCACTTGACTGCACTTGTGAGCACCAGAACCCTCTGTCCACGGAAGCCATATCACCCATAGAGCCCACTGCTCATGGCAGTCATCTCACCCTGTCACAGTCCATTTGGATCTCTAAAATTTACATGACAGATTACTCTGTAAATTAAACTTTATTTCATGAGCTCATTAGGTTAAAAAAACCCACCAATCATCAAATCAAACAAGGGCTCAATCCCCTTTGTACAGACTAGTCTAATGTGAATTCTCTAATTCATTACTTCACTAATTCATGAGTCCGTTGCCCACAAAAGCCATCTCACACACAGAGCTTGACAGCAGGCCCCTGTGTCTCTCTTGCCCCTGCAGTTGCCACGGCACCTTCCCTTCTCATCAGCCTCTCTCTACACTCGAGCCAGAGGAAAATCGAGCTGTGGACAAGACTTTATACTGCCCTGACCTCAAACTACCTCTCTTCAGCAGAGACACCAGAAGAGAAATACTAGGTCATAAGGAGACATTTTACAGAGGATTTTCTCTTGGCTGCAAGGCGCAGTTTCTAGAAGTAGCTAGTATGTTGCAGTAAGCCAATACAGCAATGCGCCCCCTGTTGGGTGCCCAGGACAGACACAGCATGATGCGAGGTGAACAGCGCACAAGGTGCTATTCCCCATGCAAAGCCAAGGAGAACTAACCCTCACCGCGCTTCGGACTTGGACTCAAAAGCAATGATAATAACATCATAAGGGTCCTTGAGTGAGGGACGGAGAGATAAGTTATTATTTCCGTTTCAAAGAAGGAACAGGAAAAGGGCAGGATCGCCGTGCGTACCCTGGGCATCGTTCTCTCGCCCTCCTTCTCCCCCGGCTGGTGTACCGCGGGCTCACCGGGGTTAATCCGGGTGGGCAGGGGAGCCGGGCTGCGCGGGACGGTGGGATGCCTTTCAGCCGGCAGGTGGCGCCGCAGCTGCGCCACAGAGGCGTGGCGCCTCCTCAGGACCGTCCCTCCGTGGAGGCTGGCTTCCCTTCTCTTCTCCCAGAGAGGGGCGTCCAGGGGCACGGGGGTCGCCCCGAGGGAGGCACATCGATAACACATGGCAGGTTTTGTCTAAATGCTCTCAAAATGTCTTAGTCTTTACAAGTGAGGGAAGTTGTAACAGGGTTTAAACATTCTTCAAGAAATAAAATCTCCCATTAGTTTTACACACACACACATATATATACATACATACACAAACTTTCCTTCTTTCAAATGTTCTGTATAGTCAGAAAGATACGTAGGATACATCTGCGGTGTACTGAATCCAGCTCTATGCACAACATACGAGTGAGGCTATATACTTGCCTGGCAAGCAATCCCCTTCTGATAGTTTCTCTTGTGTGTATTTTCTTTTCCTTTCTGTCTTGCATTGTCAACAAACTAACAAATACTTTTTTTAACCCTTTCTTAGTCATTACTCTACACCTTAGGACCTTGGCAAATAGCTATTACTTCTAAATAAATATCACTGGGGAACTCATAAACAGCACATACTGGAACAAACTGATTATTTCAGTTGAAAGGAATTGCAAATACTCAATGTTACTCATTTAACGGTAGACAACCAGCAGATACAGTTTGTTCTTCAAAAAAAAAACCAACCCTGATTAGGAAGGCATACTGGAAGGGTAACTTGCTCTACTCAGACATACTGATGGCCTCTAAATTAACTGTAAGCACTCAAGACTGAGATATAATTGTGCATAGCACTGTGAAAACATCTTCCTAGTGCACAATGGCAATCAAAAAGGGCTTGTAAGATATTCCACTGCTTAAGATGGGATGCTGACTACCAATAAAAATCAACAATGTTGTTATATAGGGTCTGCTGGTTTACTGTCATGTGGGTACCAAGTTCAGATGCTAGTTGCAATCTTTCAAAACATCACAGAAAACATATCTCAAACAATAAATATCTTTAGGTATATGGAAGAAATGAAAGACTGGGCTTGATTAGTACAAAGAAAGATACAAAGATGATAGAGTGGTGGTTCCCCAAACTTTGTTGGCTCGTAAGCAAGAATACTGAAGATGCAGCATGTTCAATATCACACTTTGCTCCCTCTGACAGTCTCACTTTTAACTTTTAATTTCCTGTGACAGCAAGAAACATTAAAACATCTTGCAGGCAATGGGTTTGCTATAAGACATGACTACTTGGATAGAGGAATATGAAATTATTAATGTTACAGGGAAGGTTTATCAGGAAGTATCTGTATAGAATTAGGTAACAGTATGGATAATATCTATGGATAATAATTATCTGTATGGGTAATAATTGCATCTGTCATTTACTGACAGTTCTTATTAGGATAACATATTTACAAAGGATGTTTCACGTTTCAAAACAAAAGCCAACCATTACGGAGATGAGGGCTGAAAAAAATTTCCTCATAGTTTGATTATCACATAGTTGTCCATTATGGGGGTTCCTCTAACTTCCATTAAGTCACAAAGCAAATGGGTAAAACAGTGTGTAATGGCTATCAGCTGATGCCTGATTCAGGACTATATGGCTCGTCCATTAAAAATCTGAAGATATTTATTAAGTAGTGACTTTGAATCCAATGATGTCAATGGGAGTGGTACATACAGATTAAATTTATGGCCCCTGTGGTGTCTTTTCTCACTAAAAATGCAAAATTAAATGATAGTTTCACATTTGAGGTACACACAGTATTCATGCCTTCTACACTGAGCATGTAAAAGAGTTGGTTAAGAAAGCTGAGTCAGACA